>NW_012105131.1:304419-306848 GCF_000951045.1 Mandrillus leucophaeus
GACGGGGTTTCACCGTGTTAGCCAGGATGGTCTCGATCTCCTGACCTCGTGATCCGCCCGTCTCAGCCTCCCAAAGTGCTGGGATTACAGGCTTGTGCCACCACGCCCGGCCTGTACCATTTTTTATTTCCACCAATGCTACGAGCATTGCAGTTGTTCTGCATCCTCATCAGTCCTTGGTATTGTCAGCTTTAAAAACTTTTAGCCATTCCCTTTGGTGGGAAGTGGTATCTCTTGTGGTTTTAATCTGCATTGCCTGGATGAGTAATAATGTTAGTCATCTTTGCATGTGCTTATGGGCTCTTTGTATATCTTCTTTGGTGAAATGTGTATTCAAACCTTTCACCCATTTTTAACTGGGTTGTTGCTTTCTCAGTGAGTTGCAGAGTTCATTCTGTTTCCTGAATACCAGCCCTGGCTGGGCGTGGTGGCTCATGCCTGTAATCCCAGCACTTCCAGAGGCGGAGGCAGGAGGATTACTTGAGCCCAGGAGTTTGAGACCAGCCTTGACAACGTAGCTAGACCCAGTCTCTATAAAAAAATGAAAAACAATTAGCCAGGCATGGTAGGGTGCACCTGTAGTCCTAGCTACCCAGGAGGCTGAGACAGGAGGATTGCTTGAGCCCAAAAGTTGGAGGCTGCAGTGAGCTATGATCATGTCACTGCACTCCAGCCTGGGCGATAGAGCAAGACCACATCTCAAAAATAAAAAATTAAAAAAAAAAGAAAAAGAAAAAAAGAATGCAAGTATGGGCCGGGTGTGATGGTTCACACCTGTAATCTCAGCACTTTGGGAGGCCGAGGCAGGTTGATCATTTATTTGAGGGCAGGAGTTCAAGACCAGCCTGGCCAACATGGTGAAACTCCATCTTTACTAAAAATACAAAAATTAGCCAATGGGATGGCAATGGGATACCTGTAGTCCCAGCTACTTGGGAGACTGAAATAGGAGAATCGCTTGAACCTGCGAGGTGGAGGTTGTAGTGAGCCGAGATTGTACCACAAGGGTAACAGAGCAAGACTCTGTCTCCAAAAATAAATAAGTAAATAAAAGAATGAAAGTCTATGATTAGATACGATTTATAGCTGTTTTCTCTGTGGGAGGGTTTTTGGGCAGAGAAGAGGCCCTGGGCTGGGGGTCAGGAGGGGGAAGGAGTTCCTTGAACCTCATTTGAGTTCCAGCAATGCTCTTTCTTCTCTGCATCTGGAATTCCTAGGTGAGAGGGTCCCCCAGCTGAGCCACGGGAGCAGGAGGTTCATTTGGTCACCCACAAGGTGGGACATTTACTGTCACCAGAGGCCGCCCCCACTCACCTTTGCTGGCGTTGGAGATGCTGACCCAGCCTAACCAAGCTCTCAGAGAGCTGTGCCCAAAGTTGGCTCCCTCATTGAACAAGCCACCAGGAGGGCCAGGTTCTGGGGACCAAGGGAGCAGCCTTGTACCCCAGCATGATCGACTCCCAGTCCCTAGAATTCCCGGGGCACCAAGGGCATTGGAATGTCAGATTTAGCAGGTCCTGAGAGCCAGGGCTGGCAGGCATGCCCAGTGCTCTCGTGGGCACACCAGGGCCTGTCGGCTCCACTGCTGTGTGCCTGGGGGCAGCTCGCTTTCCTCTGCTCTTACAGCTGCCAGGCCGAGGGAGGAGGCGATCCTTCACTCGGATGTGCCAGAACAGGTAGTAGTGTTGCTGACTCATCGGATGTCCTGAGAACACACACACATTCCTGCCGTGAGCATTGTGGGTTGACATCTGTATTCACCAGAACTTTTTTGGAAATGCAAATGACATTGTCCCTCAAATAGGTTTAGGGAAAAAAAAAAGGCCAGGCGCAGTGGCACACGCCTGTAATCCCAGCACTTTGGGAGGCTGAGGCGGGAGGATTGCTTGACCCCCGGAGTTTCAGACCAGCCTGGGCAACATAGTGAGACCCTGTCTCTACAAAAAGCTTGTAAACATAGCTGGGGGGTTGGTAGCATGCACCTGTGGTCCCAGCTACTCGGGTGCCTGGGAGGTTGAGGCTGTAGTGAGCTGAAATCGTACCACTGCACTCCAGCCTGGGTAACAGAGTAAGACCCTGTCTGAAAAAAAAAGAGAGAGAGAGAGAAAAAACAATTGTGAGATTTGTTGGTTGATGTAAACGAAGAGCTCAGCTAGGCACGGTGGCTCAAGCCTGTAATCCCAGCACTTTGGGAGGCTGAGGAGGGCGCAGATCATGAGGTCGGGAGATCAAGACCATCCTGGCTAACACAGTGAAACCCCGTCTCTACTAAAAATACAAAAAATTAGCTGGGCGTGGTGGTGGGTGCCTGTAATCTCAGCTACTCGGGAAGCTGAGGCAGGAGAATGGCATGAACCTGGGAGGCGGAGCTTGCAGTGAGCCGAAATTGCGCCACTGCACTCCAGCCTGGGCAACAGAGCAATACTCCA
>NW_012105131.1:307738-313946 GCF_000951045.1 Mandrillus leucophaeus
TTGCAGTGAGCTGAGATCGTGATGCTGCGCTCTAGCCTGGGCAGCAGAATAAAACCCTGTCTCTAAAAATAATAATAACAACAAAATTAATGGAGAAAAGGTTTCTTCAAAATCTGCGACTGCAGATATGGCTGGACAGACAAGGGCATCTCCTGTATCAGAGATTTCCTGTGTTTCTGAGGTCCAGACGTGAGGATGCTTTTGCCTGGAATCCTCCATCTGACTATGGTGCTCTGAATTTCGTCTCCCCATTGGATGGTGCTCCCCAGGGCAGAGGCTAAGTCCTACCTACAGCTCTGGGGCAGGGATGGGGCCTGGCTCATGGTGAGCCTTCCGGAAACATTGGGTGCATTAAAGTTTGTGAGTATAGGATAGTGGGGAAGAGGCCTGGGGCTGGGGGACTTGTTCACCTCTCCGGCCCCCTGCAGCCAGTCCCATCTTGCTGCCCCCGATCTCCTAAACAGATAGCGTCATACCTGGAGGCTTTGCTCCTCTCCAGAGTCCCTTTTGTCCTGTAAGCTCTTCTCTGCTTCATCATAATGACACAAAGCTGGCCAGGCATGGTGGCTCACACCTGTACTCCCAGCACTTTGGGAGGCTGAGGCGGGAGGATCACTTGAGGTCAGGAGTTTGAGACCAGCCTGGCCAACATGGCAAAACCCCGTCTCTACTAAAAATACAAAAATTAACCAGACGTGATGACGGGTGCCTGTAATCCCAGCTACTTGGGAGGCTGCAGCAGGAGAATCTCTTGAACCTGGGAGGTGGAGGTTGCAGTGAGCCCAGTAAGCCGAGATGGTGTCACTGCACTCCAGCCTGGGCCAGAGAGTGAGAGTCTTATCTCAAAATAAATTAAAAAAAATAAAAATTAAAACACAAAGCTTTTGATCCTGAGGTTACTGTGCTAGCAAGCATCACACACTTTTTTTTTTTTGTTTTGTTTTTGGGCCATGATTAATATGTAATCATTGCTTTTAGGCCTTTAAAAAATATTTTGTTTCTATTATTTATAGAGAACAGGGTCTCACGATGTTGCCCAGGCGGGTCTTGGACTCCTGGGCTCAAGTGATCCTCTTGCCGTGGCCTCCCAAAGTGCTGGGATTACAGACATGAGCTACCACACCTGGCCCTTTTTTTTTTTCTGTTTTCTGTTTTTTGAGATGGAGCCTTACTGTGTCACCCAGGCTGGAGTGCAGTAGTGTAATCTTGGCTCACTGCAACCACCGCCTCCTGGGTTAAAGTGATTCTCCTGCCTCAGCCTCCCGAGTAGCTGAGATGACAGGTGCCTGCCAACACGCCCAGCAAATTTTTATGTTTTTAGTAGAGATGGGGTTTCCGCCACGTTGGCCAGGCTGGTCTCGAACTCCTGACCTCAGGTGATCCACCCACCTTGGCCTGTCAAAGTGCTGGGATTACAGGCATGAGCCACTGCGCCTGGGCTTTTTTTTTTTCTTTTTTTTTTTTAATTTTAATTTCCGGCCGGGCACGGTGGCTCACTCCTGTAATCCCAGCACTTTGGGAGGCTGAGGCAGGTGGATCACCTGGGGTCAGGGGTTCTAGACCAGCCTGGCCAACATGGCAAAACCCCGTCTCTACTAAAGATACAAAAATTAGCCGGGTGTGGTGACAGGCGCCTGTATTCCCAGCTACTCAGGAGGCTGAGGCAGGATAATGGTTTGAACCCAGGAGGCAGAGGTTGCAGTGAGCTGAGATCACGCCATCACACTCCAGCCTGGGGAGCAAGAGTGAGACTTCGTTTCAAAAAAAAAAAAAATTTAGGTTCCGGGGTACATGTGCCGGATGTGTACATAGGTAAATGTGTACCATGGTGGTTTGCTGCACCTATTAACCCATCACCTAGGTATTAAGCCCAGCATGCATTAGCTATTTTTCCTGATGCTCTCCCTCCCCTCACCCTACCCTTCAACAGGCCCCAGTGTGTGTTGCTCCCCTCTCGGTGTCCATGTGTTCTCATTGTCCAGCTCCCACTTATAAGTGAGAGCATGCGGTGTTTGGTTTTCTGTTCTTGCGTTAGTTTGCTGAGGATGATGGCTTCCAACTCCATCCATGCCCCTGCAAAGGACATCATTTTGTTCTATTTTATGACTGCTTTTTTTTTTTTTTTTTTTTTTGAGACAGAGTCTCGCTCTGTCACCCAGGCTGGAGTGCAGTGGTGCCATCATGGCTCACTGTAGCCTCTGCCTCCCAGGCTCAAGCGATCTTCCCGTCTCACCTCACAAGTGGCTGGGACTACAGGCATGCGCCACCATGCCTGGCTAATTTTTTATTTTTTATTTTTCTCTAAAGATAAAGTCTTGCTATACTACCAAGGCTGGTTTCAAACTCCTGGCCTCAAGCAATCCTCCTACCTTGGCCTCCCAAAGTGTTAGGATTACAGGTGTGAGCCACTGCTCTCAGCCCTTTTAGGGCTTTTTTTTTTTTTTTCTTTTGAGACAAGAGTCTCGTTCTGTTGTCCAGGCTGGAGTGCAGTGGCGCGACCCTGGCTCACTGCAGCCACCGCCTCCCGGGTTCAAGTGATTCTCGTGCTTCAGCCTCCCAAGTACCTGGGACTATAGGCGTATGCTACCCAGCCTGGCTAATTTTTGTATTTTTAGTACACACGGGGTTTCACCATGTTGGCCTGGCTGGTCTTGAACTCCTGACCTCAAGTGATCCACTCACCTCAGCCTCCTAAAGTGCTGGGATTACAGGCGTGAGCCACTGCGCTTGGCCCCTTTTAGGGCTTTTAATGACCATAGTCAGCGTGCAGCTCACACTTTGAAAAGGTTTCACTCTGTCACCCAGGCTGGAGTGCACTGGAGCTCACCGCAGCCTCGAACTCCTGGGCTCGAGCGATCCACCAGCCTCAGCCTCCCAGAGTGCTGGACTGACAGGCCGCTGTACCCAGTCTAAAAATGGTCTTTGTTGCAAACAGCTTGATGCATGCTCGTGGGATAGAGGATGAAATATCTTTCACTTGTAATAAATTTCTGCAACCAAAATTAAATAAAGACACAAAGCCTTCATGGTGGGAAGGCAGGCAGAGGTTGTGGCTAGATGGCGGCCTGGTGTAGAGTTGAGGCAGGTAACCCCACACCAGGACATTGGGGAAGGCATAAGCCTCTCTGTGTGTTTGTCCTGCCCCTGCAGCAGAGGGGGTGCGTGCTGGGATGGTGAGTCCGGGAATATGGCCTGTGCGGCAACGGGAGCAGTGAGCTGATAGGTTAAATCGGGTGTTGCAGTGAGCTGATAGGTTAAATCGGGTGTTGCAGTGAGCTGATAGGTTAAATCGGGTGTTGCAGTGAGCTGATAGGTTAAATCGGGTGTTGCCTCGTCCAGCCCACCTCAGGGGGGGATGTGTGGTGCTCACTAGCCCTTGAGGGTCTGGGGGCCATTGGGAAGTGATGATGTGATCTCTCCTGTCTCTGCCCGCAGGTGAGTGAAGATGGCAGAGAGGACGTGACCAGCACTCACCCTTGACCACCTGCCCAGTGGCACCGCCATGCAGAAGCCCAGCGGCCTGAAGCCCCCCGGCCGTGGGGGGAAGCACTCCAGCCCCATGGGCCGGACGTCTACTGGGTCAGCTTCATCCTCGGCGGCGGCGGCCACTGGCTCCAAGGAAGGTATGTGGCGCCAAGGATCGGGGATGAGGGGACTGGCTACATGGGATGAGCGTTCTTCTGGAAGAACCCCAGGAGCACAGGCCACTCTGTGACCAATCTGATGGGAGATGCTGAGTGTCGTGAGCTCCCGTAATGGGGTCTGAGGTTGGCAGAGGCTTCCCCAGGGAGGGGAGCTGAGGTCTGGAGGGTGAATAGCTGATGCACTAGCTGAAGAGGAAAAGGGCTGGGTACGGTGGCTCATGAATGTAATCCCAGCACTTTGGGAGGCCAAGGTGGGCGGATCACTGGAGGTCAGGAGTTTGAGACCAGCCTGGCCAATTTGGTGAAACCCCATCTCTACTAAAAATACAAAAATTAGCCAGGCGTGGTGGCAGGTGCCTGTAATCCCACCTACTCAGGAGGCTGAGACAGGAGAATCACTTGACTCTGGGAGGCAGAGGTTGCATTGAGCTGAGATCACACCATTGTACTCCAGCCTGGGCAACAGAGCGAGATTCCGCCTCAAAAATAGAAAAAAGAGGGAAGGGTATTCCAAGTAGAGGGAACAGCACATGCAAAGGCTCAGAGGCAGAAAGGAGCGTCATGAGTACAGAAGAGGGAGAGAGCGTGAGTGTGGCTGGGGCAGTCTGCTGCGATGCAGGTGGACCTGGGTGACTTGGAGGTGTGCAGGGAGTTTCATTTTCATCCTAATAATGAGAGCTGCGGGAGGGTTTAAACCAAGATGAGTATGATGGAAGGAACTAGCAGCAATTTCTTACCCATTCTCTGCAGTTTCAAAAATTGTGATTGAGCTGGGTATGGAGGCTTATGCCTGTAATCTCAGCACTTAGGGAGGCTGAGGTGGGAGGATCACTTCAGGTCAGGAGTTCAAGACCAGCCTGGCCAACATGGTGAAACCCTGTCTCTACTAAAAATACGAAAATTAGCCGAGCATGGTGGTGGGCACCTGTAGTCCCAGCTACTCCGGAGGCTGAGGCAGGAAAATTGCTTGAACCCAAGAGGAGGAAGTTGCAGTGAGCCGAGATCATACCACTGCACTCCAGCCTGGGCTACAAGAGCGAAACTCTGTTTAAAAAAAAAAAAAGACGAGTATTTCTTACTTATCACTTTGATAAATGATGCTGTGATGAGCATCTTTGTGCACAAAGCCTGGCTTTGATGACACTCCAGCCAGCAGGATAGGTCTCTGCCCATCTCATCTGATTGGCACAAAGTTTGGAGAGACAAACACAGCCGGGGCCAGACTGGACAATCTGGGTCCTGGGGAAGGGGGTCGAGGAAAGTTTGAGCCAAAGTCATGGGCAGTTGGCAGGACCGGGTCCCTGGCAGAGCCAAATGGGCAGCATGAAAGGGCGAGGAAGCTGCAGCGTGAGGCCCGTGGGCAGAAGCCCATGGGAAGGGCCTACCCAGTGCAGCCTTGTGAAGGCCCAGGCTCTGCCTCCAGGATGGCAAATCCTCTCCAGCAATGAGAAGCCAGACAAGAGAAAATTCGGGAGATGAGGTAGGGTGGGGAAGAGGTGTTCCATGTGGAGGGAATGGGTGATGCAAAGGCCCTGAGGCTGGAATGAATTTGGTTTGTTAAGAAAGAAAAAGGCCAGGGACGGTGGCTCATTCCTGTAATCTCAGCACTTTGGGAGGTCAAGGCTGGTGGATCACCTATGCCAGGAGTTCGAGACCAGCCTGGCCAACATGGTGAAACCCCGTCTCTACTAAAAATACAAAAATTAGCTGGATGTGGTGGCACATGCCTGTAATCCCAGCTACATAGGAGGTCGGGGCATGAGAATCGGTTGGACTCGGGAGGCGGAGGCTACAGTGAGCCGAGATCATGCCACTGTACTCCAGCTTGGGCAACAGGACAAGACTGTCAAAAAAATCAAAAAAAATAAAATAAAATAAGCCAGCATGGTGGCTCATGCCTGTAATCCCAGCACTTTGGGAGGCTGAGGCCGGAGGATCACTTGAGCCTAGGAGTTCCAGACCAGCCTGGGAAACATAGTGAGACCCCATCTCTACCAAAAAAAAAAAAAAAAAAAAGTTTAAATTAGTCAGGCATGGTAGTGTGTGCCTGTAGTCCCAAGTACTCGGGAGGCTGAGGCGGGAGGATCGCTTGAGCCCAGGGGTTGGAGGCTATAGTGAGCCATGATCACACCACTGCACTCCAGCCTGAGTGACAGAGCGAGACCCTAAAAAAAAAGAGAGAGAGAGAGAGAAAGAAGAAAAGTCTGGATGGAGAGTGTGAAAAGAGGTTAGGGAGGGCAGCAGGGGCAGACCTGAAGGACACAGGGTTTGGGTTTGTTTTACGAGTGGTGGAGGCTGGGCACAGTGACTCAAGCCTGTAATCCCAGCTCTTTGGGAGGCTGAGGCGGGAGGATCACTTGAGGTTAGGAGACCAGCCTGGCCAACATGATGAAACCCTGTCTCTACTAAAAATACAAAAATTACCTGTAATCCCAGCTACTCGGGCGGCTGAGGCAGAGTCGCTTGAACCTGGGAGGCGGAGGTTGCAGTGAACTAAGATTGCGCCACTGCATTCCAGCCTGGGCGACAGAGTGAGACTCCATCTCAAAAAAAAAAAAAAAAAA
>NW_012105131.1:313996-322130 GCF_000951045.1 Mandrillus leucophaeus
TGAACTAAGATTGCGCCACTGCATTCCAGCCTGGGCGACAGAGTGAGACTCCATCTCAAAAAAAAAAAAAAAAAAAAAAGGAAAAAGAGCAGTGGGGGCCGGGCACGGTGACTCAAGCCTATAATCCCAGCACTTTGGGAGGCTGAGGCAGGAGGATTGCTTGAGCAGTAGAGTTTGAGTCCAACCTGAGCAGCACAGCAAGACCTCGTCTCTACTGAAAAAAAAATTAGGCACGGTGGTGCATACCTGTGGTCCCAGTTACTTGGCAGCCTGAAGTAGGAGATCCGCTCGAGCCCAGGAGGTCAAGGCTGTCGTGAGTTTTGATCACACTACTGCTCTTCAACCTGGGTGACCGAGCGAGACCCTGACTCAAAAAACAAAAAAAGGATGGTGGGAACGGCTGGAGGACACCAATGGAAGAGTGATGGGACCTTGTTAACAATCCTTGGGCCACTGTGCAGAGAACGGGTTGTAGGGTTAACAGCCAGGTGGGGATACCAGTGAGGAGGCTGTGGTTATCTGGGGGTGGAGGGGGCTCACTACCATGAGTGGGCAATCAGGGAAGACTTCCTGGAAGAAGCTTGAATGAGCTCAGCCTTGAGAATGGGGGCAGGGCAGTGGGTGGAGTTTGAAAATGATAAGAGGAGGAAGAAGGAGCTGCAGGCAGTGGGGAAAGGGCATGGGCGAAGGCACCCAGTGGGCTGAGCTTGGTCCAGTGAGGAGTGGGGCTGTGTAGTCTAATGGCTGGAGAAGGGCACCCGCCTGGCGCAACCCTGAGGCTGGAGTATGGCATGCAGCGAGAGAGTCTTATTGAACTTTCTGGGTACTTTCCCCTTTGTTCCTCCCTGATTTAGAGAGGCATAAATTCTGGCTGTGATCCAGCTCTCATGCCCCTCCTAGCCCTGCTCCTGCTGTGTGACCCTGGGAGAGTGGCCTAACCTCTCTGAGCCACAAATGGGATAATAGCATCTCCCTAATGGGATCAAGTGAGTTAATGAACATGGAGTGCCTACAGGTAGAAAACTCATTACAGATTAATTTCTTTTCCTTTCACCCATCCATCATCTCATTACAGGAAAATTTGAAAGTGGTAAAAGAAAAAAATGTCCATTATCCTTTAAACTTCTCCCCTCCCCCTTACCACTTAACCTCATCACTGCACAGCCTAACCAGGATTCCGTTAAGGATGGGCCATGTTTATTGTGGTCCCATAGGATTCTAACAGAGCTGAGCATTTCCTGTCGCCAACATTGGCAGTTCCTGAGTTTTAGCCATTGTCATGTTGCAGCGCAATTACTTTATTTTATTTATTTATTTATTTATTTATTTATTATTATTTGAGATGGGGTCTCGCTCTGTCACTCAGGCTGGAGTGCAGTGGCGCGATCTTGGCTCATTGCAACCTCCACCCCCTGGGTTGGAGCGATTCTCCTGCCTCAGCCTCCTGAGTAGCTGGGACTACAGGCGTGTGCCACACAACCAGCCAATTTTTGTATTTTTAGTAGAGACGGGGTTTCACCATGTTGGCAAGGCTAGTTTCAAACTCCTGACCTCAAGTGGTCCACTGGCCTCGGCCTCCTAAAGTGCTGGGATTACAGGCGTGAGCTACTGCACCCGGCCTCCATTTTTTAATCTTCTTCTTTTTAAGAGACAGGATCTTGGCCAGGCACTCACGCCTGTAATCCCAGACCTTTGGGAGCCCAGGGCAGGCGGATCACCTGAGGTCAGGAGTTCGAGACCAGCCTGTGCAACATAGCAAAACCCCATCTCTACTAAAAATACAAAAACTTAGTTTGACATGGTGGTGGACGCCTGTAATCCCAGCCCTTTGGGAGGCCAAGGCAGGTGGATCACCTGAGGTCAGGAGTTCAAGACCAGCCTGGGCAACATAGTGAAACCCCATCTCTACTAAAAATACAAAAAATTAGCCTGGCATGGTGGTAGACGCCTGTAATCCCAGCTACCTGAGAGGCAGAGGTTACAGTGAGCCGAGACCACACCACTGCACTCCGGCCTGGGCAATAGAGTGAGACTCTCTCAAAAAACAAAGAGACAGGAGACAGGATCTCGTTATATTGCCCAGGATGCACCTCCTGGCCTCAAGGAATCCATCCTCCCACCTTGACCTCCCAAAATTTTGGAATTACAGGCGTGAACCACTATACCTGACCCATTGTTTATCTTTGTTGTTGTTGTTTTTGTTTGTTTTTTTGAGATGGAGTCTCACTCTGTCGCCAGGCTGAAGTGCAGTGGCGCGATCTTGGCTCACTGTAACCTTCGACTCCCTGGTTCAAGCCACTCTCCTGCCTCAGCCTCCCGAGCAGCTGGGATTACAGGCGCCCACCAACACACCCGGCTAATTTTGTATTTTTAGTAGAGACAGGGTTTCACCATGTTGGTCAGATTGGTCTCCAACTCCTGACCTCAGGTGATCTGCCCGCCTTGGCCTCCCAAAGTACTGGGATTACAGGCGTGAGCCACCGCGCCTGGCCCCGGCCTAGATATCTTATGTTCAGATGTACAAACACTTCCCCTTGTGTTACAGTTGCCTTCAGCATTGAGTACTATAACATGCTCAACAGGTTTGTAGCCTGGGATCCGTGGGCTAGATTACAGGTTTGTGTCAGTACACTCTGTGATGTTCACAGGCCAACAAAATCGCCTAATGATGCATTTCTCAGATGGTATACCCGTCATTAAGTGATACGTGACTGTATTTCCTTCCAGTCTTTTTTCCTATTACACAAGTTGTTGTTTTATTTATTATTTATTTTTATTTTTTGAGATGGAATCTCGCTCTTTCGCCCAGGCTGGAGTGCAGTGGCACGATCTCTGCAACCTTTGCCCCCTGGTTTTAAGCAATTCTCCTGCCTCAGCCTCCCAAGTAGCTGGGATTACAGGCGCCTGCCACCATGCCTGGCTAATTTTGTATTTTTAGTAGAGACAGAGTTTCGCCATGTTGGTCAGGCTGGTCTCAAACTCCTGACTTCAGGTGATCCTCCTGCCTCGGCCTCCCAAGTGCTAGGATTACAGGTGTGAGCCTGCGTGCCTGGCCACAAGTTGTTGTTTTAAACAGCTAAATCGTGCATTCTACTTTTTCTCGTCTTATTGCATACTATGGGAAGCACCTCCCTGTGCTACTGCAATATCACCTGCTGTCATTTGAGTGGTTCCCTGGAGGGAACGGACTGTAGTGTGGTGTGTGGCATGCCACCTGTTTCCTGGTCACATTGCCCGGTGGTCTGGGGATGGGGGCGAGGACTACCTGGGGTCTCCACCCTCAAAGCTGTCCCAGAGAGAGAAAGTGTCCCTCCGAGAATCCCCAATTGACTGGGGAGCCACACCTTGTACCTGACCTTGGAGATGGTGGCAGCAGAGGCTGTGGCTGGGCTGGATGGTGTCCTTTCCCCCCACTGCACCCTGGCTGCTGCCTTTGCGCTGCTGCCTTTGCAGGGCAGAACCACACTCCCAGGCTGGGGAAGGAGGTGGCCAGCCGGGAGCAAAACCGAGTTGGCTGAGGCAGCCAAACCCTAGTAGAGAGAAAGGGAGAATTCTGCTGCTTGGGCTGCTTTTGTTCCTGTTCCAGGATCTCGAGAAAAAAAAAAAAAAAAGCCTCTGGGAAGAGTGACAGGTGGAAGAGCCAGGAAAGGACAGTCCCCCCAGTCCTGTCGGCCCATCGGGCTCCCTCACCCACCCATGCAACTGGCTATCTGTTCTCCAAGGGGCTGGAGGTGGCCACACCCATCAGAGGCTGGGACCCTGGGCAGTGGGCAGCTCGAGATGCGTGTGGCAGAGGCCAGGGCCCGGCGGTGGTTTGTGGGGAGGGGAGCACACTGGAGTCTGCTCTGGGAACAGGGCTGTGGCTGTCTCCCAAAGTATGAGCTCAGCCTCCAGCAGAGGATCTGGCCAAGGGACGGGGCCTGGACCAGCGCCCTTGCTGCCCACCCAGTGGAGAGGGGAGGTCCTGTGTCCTCAGAGCTGTGCCACACAGGGAGCAGCATTTGAGGGGGACCTTTGAGAGGATCTCTCACACTAGGAGGTGGCGCAGGGCTATAAGGGAGAGGTGGTCGGAGAGGTGGGCAGGAGGGCGGTTTGGGATCCACCTGGGGGCAAAGTCCTGGGTGGAGCAGCGTGGCGAGGGACAGCCTGGCCGGGTGTGACCGAGCACACCTGGAGGCTGCTGCAGACGGGGCAGTCAGGGACGGCCTGGCTCCAATGGTGACACTGGAGCAAGGATTCAAGTGATAGCAGGAGTTGCCCCGGCTGCCATTCAGGGAAAAGCATCTAAGCTGAGGGAACAGGCTGCAAAGGCCCTGAAGTCCCGGCGTGGTGGCTCACGCCTATAATCCCAGCACTTTCAGAGGCCGACACAGGTGGATCACCTGAGTCAGGAGTTCAAGACCAGCCTGGCCAACATGGTGAATCCTTGTCTCTACTAAAAATACAAAAATTAGCTGGGCACGGTGGCGCACACCTGTAATCCCAGCTACTAGGGAGGCTGAGGCAGGAGAATCGCTTGAACCAGGGGTGGAAATTGCAGTGAGCTGAGATCATGCCATTGCACTTCAGCCTGGGCAACAGAATGAGACTCCAATCTCAAAAATAAAAATATGCTGGACGCGGTGGCTCACGCCTATAATCCCAGCACTTTGGGAGGCTGAGGCGGGTGGATCACAAGGTCAGGAGATCAAGACCATCCTGGCTAACACGGTGAAACCCCATCTCTACTAAAAATACAAAAAATTAGCTGGGCATGGTGGTGGGTGCCTGTAGTCCCAGCTACTTAGGAGGCTGAGGCAAGAGAATGGCATGAACCCGGGAGGCGGAGCTCGCAGTGAGCCGAGATCACGCCACTGCACTCCAGCCTGGGCGACACAGCGAGACTCTGTCTCAAAAAAAAAAAAAATATGGGATGCTGGGCTGCAGTGACCTGGGTCCTGGGTGAGGACTGGTGGGATTGATGCATACAGGGGCCAACCGTGTGCCACTGTCTTCATTTTAAAGATGAGACCATTGGCTGGGTATGGTGTCTCATGCCTGTAATCCCAGCACTTTGGGAGACTGAGGAGGGCAGATCACTTGAGGTCAGGAGTTCGAGACCAGCCTGGCCAGCATGGTGAAACCTTGTCTTTACTAAAAATAACAAAAATTAGCCGGGTGTGGTGGCGCACGTCTGTAATCCCAGCCACCTGGGAGGCTGAGGCAGGAGAATGACTTGAACCTGGAAGGCAGAGGTTGAAGTGAGCCGAGATCATGCCATTGCACTCCAGCCTGAGCAACAAAGGAAGACTCTGTCTAAAATAAAATAAAATAAAATAAAATAAAATAAAATAAAATACCCAATGAGCCTTGGAGTCTTAGCTGCATTGCCCAGGGTTACAGGGCCAGAGCTGAGACTCATGCCAGACTGGGCCCCTGCTGCCTCACCAGGGGTGGGGTGCCTGGGGGACCGAATCCAGTCCCAGCCCCACACACTTGGCTCATGCCCCAGACAGGTGGATGGAAGAGGTGCTACCTGTTCCCATTAGGTTGGTCACAACTGTCCCCTAATATTCCTGTGGACTTGCCTCATGCTGGAGACCCTGGAGACTGAGGACAAGTGTGTGTGGGAGTATCACCCACCCTCAGACAGGGAGCTAGGCTATGTGAGGCAAGGCCCACCTCCTGTATGCTATCCTCAGCTGCCCCTCCAGGACGCACACAGGACTGGGCCCAGAGAATTTTTTTTTTTTTTTTTTTTTTTTAATTTGAGACAGAGTCTTGCTCTGTCGCCCAGGCTGGAGTGCAGTGGCGCGATCTCGGCTCACTGCAACCTCCGCCTCCTGGGTTCCAGCAATTCTCCTGTTTCATCCTCCCGAGTAGCTGTGATTACAGGCATGCACCACCATGCTTGGCTAATTTTTGTATTTTTCAGTAGAGATGGGGTTTCACCATATTGGTGAGGCTGGTCTTGAACTCCTTACCTTGTGATCCGCCTGCCTCGGCCTCCCAAAGTGCTGGGACTACAAACATGAGCCACCATGCCTGGCCTGTTTTTGTTTTTGAGTTGGAGTTTCACTCTGTCACCCAGTCTGGAGTGCAGAAGCGCTTTCTCAGCTCACTGCAACCTCCACCTCCTGGGTTCAAGAAACTCTTGTATATTGCTGGTGGGAATGTAAAATGGTACAGCTGCTTCAGGAAGGTCTGGCAGTTCTTCAAAGTTTGTTTTGTTTTTTGAGACAGAGTCTCGCTCTGTTGCTCAGGCTGGAGTGCAGTGGTACAATCTCAGCTCACTGCAACCTCCACTTCCCAAGTTCAAGCAATTCTTCTGCCTCAGCCTCCCAAGTAGCTGGGGTTACAGGCGTGCGCCACCACACTCGGCTAATTTTTGTATTTTTAGCAGAGTTGGGGTTTCATCATCTTGGCCAGGCTGGTCTCGAAGTCCTGACCTCAAATGATCTACCCACCTCGGCCTCCCAAAGTGCTAGGATTACAGACGTGAGCCACTTTACCCGGTCAGCCTTGTGGTTCTAGCTCACTGAGCTCAATGTCCCTGTACGCTGTGTGTGTTCCAGACCTTGGCACCAGCCTGAAGTGCCTGAGTTGGGGCCCCCACCCCCCACAGAGGATGGTGCCTTTCTCTTTCCTCTCCGTACATTTCTAGGAGCCTCCCCAGCCCCAAGAGAGCAAGTAGGATTATCCCCATTTTAAGTGACTTATCTGAGATGTTGGGTAAATTCGTCCCTTCAAGGGCAGCTTCTCAGCTCTCCACCGACCACATCCTAAACTTTTTTAAATGGCATCAGGACGGGGAAGTCAAACCCGCTCTTCTGTGGCTGGTGGGGGTGGGGGCAGGGCTGCCTTCTAATGCCCCTGACGTGGTCCAGGATCAATCTGATGGGGCGGGGGCCTGGCTGCCAGCACCTGCCTGCCAGCACCTGCCTTTCTGCCCGGTGGCCTGGCCACGGGCTTCTCCATGGGGAGCTGGCTCTGTTCTTTCCAGGGTAAGCCACCCGCGTCGCTCTTGCCCTGGGTTTCCCGGCCTCCTCTGCTGGGCAGGTACTCTGTTCTCCTGGTTTGGGAGGAGGGGGCCCAGAAACGGGGTTTGGAGTTCCGTTTGGTTCAGGAAGAATGCCGAGTAGAGCCTGGGATTCAGGACGGTGTGGGCTGATGGAGGGAGGATCCCTTCTTTAGGGCTGGATGCTGCAGAGGCTGGGCCTGGGGTGGCCACGGGGGAGAGGTGAGCTTCAGATGGACCCCTCCCTGGTCAGGGTGGGCTGGGGGATGTAGACTCAGTCCTCCCTGGAGGAGGCATGGACTGAGGGGTGGAACTAGGTTGGGGTGGACCCAATGTGGGGGCTGCTGGAGGGAAAGTGGCTCCCTCAAGGAATGCTATGGAGACCCCATTCCTTCCCTCGTAACCTCTGCCTTTGAACACCTTCTGGAGAGAAGAGGGGGCTCAGGAGAGAAAGCCATTTGAGGTTTTCAGGGCATTGATGCATGTTCCTTTGCAGCCACCAGGAAGCGGGAGTCAGGTGTGTGGCCCGTCTGCATTTCAGCCCAGGGGTTCCAGGGAATGAGAGGGGAGTTGGTGTGAGTCCACCTCCTGGGGCTGATGTTCTGGGGGTGTGCAGACACGCACCCCGGTTAGCCTGGGAGGCAGGTTGTGCAAACCAAGGGGGAGCAGAGCCCGACGGGGTTGGGAGGGAGAGAGACGCAGTGAGCCCCTTGAGGCCGCTGCAGATGAGGGGGTGTGGAGTTGCTGTGGACGGGCAGGAGGACTTCCTTAGGTGATCCCAAGAGTAAAGAGCCAAACTCAAGGCAGAAGGACGGAGCTTTGCCTGAAACAGCCTGCTTGATGCCTGTGGTGTTGGTATAATGCCTTTTTTCTTTTCTTTTATTTCTTTTGAGAGGGTCTCACTCTGTCATCCAGGCTGGAGTGCAGTGGTGCGATCATGGCTCACTGCAGCCTCCAACTCCTCTCTCAGCCTCACAAGTAGCTGGGACTACATGTGCACACCACCATGCCGTGCTAATTTTTGTCTTTATTATTATTATGATTATTACTATTTTTGAGACGGAGTCTAACTCTGTCGCCCAGGCTGGAGTACAGTGGCGCGATCTCGGCTCACTGCAAGCTCTGCCTCCCGGGTTC
>NW_012105131.1:322180-350881 GCF_000951045.1 Mandrillus leucophaeus
GGTTCCCGCCATTCTCCTGTCTCAGCCTCCCGAGTAGCTGGGACTACAGGCACCCGCCATCATGCCTGGCTAATTTTTTTTTTTGTATTTTTTTTTTTTAGTAGAAACGAGGTTTCACCATTTTAACCAGGATGGTCTCGATGGTCTCGATCTCCTAACCTTGTGATCTGCCCGCCTCGGCCCCCCAAAGTGTTGGGATTACAGGCGTGAGCCACTGCGCTGGGCCATTATTGTATTATTTTGTTGCCTCCTGAGCTCAAGTGATCCTCCCACCTCGGCCGCCCAGAGTGCTGGGATAACAGACATGAGCCACCGCACCTGACCAGCGTGATGCTATATTAAGAGCACCTCTCACTCCCAGAAGCACCCGGGTTTGAATGTTAAATCATGTGGTCACCTTATTATAGCCCCTCCTTTGCGGTCACAGTGCTGCTCATTGGCACATCAAAGGCTCTGAAAAGTCCTGCAGACAAGTAGCCTTCACTTTGTTGAAGTTGCTGTTTCTCAAGCTTATTTGAACTTGGAGGTTAAATTGTTGTTTGTTTTCATAATACCTAGGAACAGACTGTGAAGCTATGTTCTGTGGAACATTTAGGGAGGGACCAGGTCCTAGCAGAGGATACTTTTTTATCTGCCGCCAAACCATTGGGGCAGAGGGCTGAGTTCATCACACATCTCACTTCATGACATGTCAACGTTGTCTGTCGGTCCCTGCAAGGTCCCTCTCGGTTATTTTATTTATTTACTTATTTATTTATTAATTATTTGAGACAGAGTCTTGCTCTGTGACCCAGGCTGGAGTGCAATGGCATGATCTCAGCTCACTGCAACCTCCGCCTCCTGGGTTCAAGCAATTCTCCTGCCTTGCCTCCCGAGTAACTGGGATTATAAGTGTGCGCCACCGCACTGACTAATTTTTGTATTTTTAGTGGAGACAGGGTTTCACCATGTTGGCCAGGCTGGTCTCGAACTCCTGACCTCAAGCCATCTGCCTGCCTTGGCCTCCCAAAGCGCTGCAATTACAGATGTGAGCCACTGCACCTGGCTATTTTTTATTTTCTATTATTTCTATATGAGATCTCTGTATGTTGCCCAGGCTGGTCTTGAACTCCTGGCCTCAAGCAATCCTCCTGCCTCACCCTCCTGAGTAGCTGGGACTACAGCTTGAGCCACCGTGCCTAGCTTCCTCTTGGTGTTTCTTTTCTTTTCTTTCTTTCTTTCTTTTTATTTATTTATTTTTTTGAGATGGCGTCTTGCTCCCATCACCCAGGCTGGAGTGCAGTGGCACGACCTTGGCTCACTGCAACCTCCACCTCCCAGGTTCAAGCAATTCTCCTTCCTCAGCCTTCCGAGTAGCTGGGATTATAGGCATGTGCCATCATGCCTTGCTAATTTTTGTATTTTTAGTAAAGACGGGGTTTCGCCATGTTGACCAGGCTGGTCTCAAACTCCTGACCTCAGGTGATCTGCCTGCCTCGGCCTCCCAAAGTGCTGGGATTACAGGTGTGAGCCACAACGCCCAGCCGGTGTTTCTTAACTGATTCATATTTTGTTGTTCCCTATTCCTCTTCCCCCACCCCCAGGCCACTGAGCCCTGTGCTAGATGTGGGGAAGTTCCTGAACTCTGCTGTGTCACCAAGAATCACATCATAAACACTGTCCCACATAACCTGGACAAATAATGTTTTAAAGGTTGCTTAATAATCTGAATGACGTGATCATAATTTATGTAACTGCTCCTCGGTTTGGAGGCACTTAGATTCAGTTTTTTATTTTTGTGAAGGTCAAGATAGTGAGTCAGTTTTTTCCTTTCTAAATTATTTCCTTGGGAAATAGGCTAAAGAGCGCATTCCTTATTTTAGTTTTTCTTTTAAAACATACTAGATTGCTGGCTGGGCACCATGGCTCACACCTGTAATCCCAGCACTTTGGGAGGCCGAATTGTAGCTGCTGGCACCCCCACTCCACCCCCTTGCCAGGCCCTGTTTGGCCATGCCTGTTGTCCACAGTGTCTGACACAGGGTCTGGCACCTAGTAGGTCTGGCACCTAGAAGGGGTCCCTTCCTGATTGAGCAGGTATGCAGAAGGCCAGCCCCCCATCCCCAGGCAGGGCAGGACCCGCGTCCTTGCAGGCGGAGGGGAGAATGCGTCATCTGGGCGCCCTGGTTATCCCCACCAGCTGCAGGACCACACCACCAGCTGCAGCCACCTGCACCGTGTCCTTAGGCCCTTGTCATGCTTTGAACTTGAAACTTGCAGTAAATTCCTTTGTGGTTCTTGTCTGGGCAGGAATCACTATCTAGGGAATAAATCAACTGCATGTAGGAGGTTAATTTAAATTTTTTTTTTTTTTGAGACAGTCTCACTCTGTCATCCAGGCTGGAGTGCAGTGGCATGATCTCGGCTCACTGAAACCTCCACCTCCCGGGTTCAAGCGATTCTCCTGCCTCAGCCTCCCAAGTAGCTTGGATCATAGACACCCACCACCATACACAGCAAATTATGGTATTTTTAGTAGAGACGGGGTTTCACCATGTTGGCCAGGCTGCTCTTGAGCTCCCGACCTCAAGTGATCCACCCACCTTGGCCTCCCAAAGTGACCAAAGTGATAGGATTACAGGCATGAGCCATCGTGCCTGGCCTATTTTGATTATTTTAGAGATGAGGCTTCACTCTGTCTCCCAGGCTGGAGTGCAGTGGTACGATCATGGCTCACTGAAGCTCCCATTCCCTGGGCTCAAGCAATCCTCCTGCCTCAGCCTCCCAAGTAGCTGGGACTACAGGAGCAAGCCACCATGTCTGGCTAATTTTTGTATTTTTTGTAGAGACAGGGTCTCACTGTGTTACCCAGGCTGGTCTCAAACTCCTGGCCTCAAGCGATCCTCCTGTCTCAGACTCCCAAAGTGTTGGGATTACAGACGTGAGCCATGGCGCCCAGCCTCATGTGAGGTTTAAGTCTGTGTTGCTGGGCCCAGCTGGAAGTCAGTAGCGGCTCTTTGCCTTCATGCGGGTTTGCTGGGGAACTTGGAGGGCAGTGAGGCCCAGGCTGTGCCCGTAGGGAGCTCCCAAACAGCTTGCCTTTGACTGGCCTGTGAGGATATGGACCGAGGAAGCACCTGTTAACCAGGTTTCAAAAACTCCATTGTACATACGTCGGCTCCCCTGGGAGGAGTCTTAGGACATGGTGAATGTCAGTGCTGGGAAGGACCTTAGCTATTTCTGACCTGGTCCTTTGTTATGTCATGCGGAAACTGAGGCACCCATCTGGGAAGGCACAGACTTGGCTTGCCCCGGCCAAGCCAGTGTGTCCCTGATGACTCCCTGGAGAGACAGGGAATTTCCCATGGTTTCCCAACTGCAGGAAACTGAAAATGTCTCAGCATGCATGGAATTTGATGAGGGTTTTGTCCCTGTGATGCGGGGGCAGCTGAGGGTCCCACTACTGAGAGGAAGAATGAAGCGAAGTACCACGTGCAGTTGCCATGGGCTCGTGGCTTGGATTTTTGCAGCTGTTGAAACAGCTGGACCCTGGGCCTGTGACCCCTGGGAGGGGAGGTAGTTGGGGAGAGATTACCTGAGGGTCCGCCTGGGCCGGGACAGCTGGGAACAAGGACAGCTGAGCAGGCAGCTTCTCACCAAGAATAGCCATGCTGGGTCACCTTCGACCTAGGGACCCTTCTCTGGGCTCTAAGCACGGAGGGCGGGTAGAAACAGATCTTAGCTGGGCTACAGCGGTTCTGTTCAGTTAGCAGAGGTCACAGAGCTCTCTGTCTGCATAGGAAAGTGCCCTAGAAATGGATATGGGGTAGGAGCTGGCGCCTGCCAGGCACCCACTGTGCATGTGGTCAAGACGAATGGTTCTGGCTCGGCATGGTAGCTCACGCCTATAATCCCAGCACTGTGGGAGGCCAAGGCAGGAGGATCACTTGAGGCCAGGAGTTTGAGACCAGCCTGGCCAACATGGCAAAACCCCATCTCCAATTAAAAAAAAAAAAAATAGCCTGGCGTGCTGGCGCACACCTATAATCCTGGCTACACAGGAGGCTGAGGCATGAGAATTTCTTGAACCTGGGAGGCGAAGGTTGTGGTGAGCAGAGATTGCGCCATTGCACTCCAACCTGGGGACTCCAGCCTGGGCAACAGAGTGAGACTCTGTCTCAAAAAAACAAAAGAGGGAGGGTTCTGAAGCCAGACCAGCTGGGTGTCCTACTCGGCCTGGATGACCTTACCCTGTTTCCAAATCTGCAAGGTAAAAATATGATGTGTTCTTATAATGAATAGCCCGGCATGGTGGTGCATGCCTGTAATCCCAGCTACTTAAGAAGCTGAGGCAGGAGAATCACTTGAACTCAGGGAGCGGAGGTTGGAGTGAGCTGAGATTGCACCAGTGTACTCCAGCCTGGGCAACAGAGTGAGACTCCGACTCAAAAAAAAAAAAAAGTGCTCTGTCCATTGAGGAACATGCAGTTGGCACTTCATAAATGTAGATGCTATTTTAATTATTTTATTTTGTTATATATTATATTTGTTTTTTATAGAGACAGGGTCTTGCTATGTTGCCCACACTGGTCTTGACCTCCTGGGGTCAAGTCATCCTCCTGTCTCAGCTTCCCAAGTAGCTGGGATTAGAGGCTGTACCACTGCACCCAGTTTATTTTATTTATTTATTTATTTTTAAGAGATGGGAATCTTGCTGTGTTGCCGAGGTTGGTCTTGAACTCCTGGACTCAAGTGATCTGCCTGCCTCGACCTCCCAAAGTGCTGGGATTACAGTTGTAAGCCACTGTGCCTGGATTATTTTATTTTCTTTCTCTTTTCTTTTCTTTTCTTTTCATTTCTTGAGATAGGGTCTTGCTCTATCACCCAGGCTGGAGTGCAGTGGTGCCATCTCTGCTCACTGTAACTTCTGCCTCCTGGGTTCAAGCTATTCTCGTGCCTCAGCCTCCCAAGTAGCTGGGACTACAGGCATATGCCACCACTCTTGGCTATTTTTTTTTTTTGAGGTGGAGTCTCGCTCTGTCGCCCAGGCTGGAGTGCAGTGGCCGGATCTCGGCTCACTGCAAGCTCCGCCTCCCGGATTTACGCCATTCTCCTGCCTCAGCCTCCCGAGTAGCTGGGACTACAGGTGCCCGCCACCTCGCCCAGCTAGTTTTTTGTATTTTTTAGTAGAGACGGGGTTTCACTGTGTTAGCCAGGACGGTCTTGATCTCCTGACCTCGTGATCCGCCCGTCTTGGCCTCCCAAAGTGCTGGGATTACAGGCTTGAGCCACCGCACCCAGCCTAATTTTTGTATTTTCAGTAGAGACGGGGTTTCCCCATGTTGGCCAGGCTGGTCTCAAACTCCTGACCTCAAGTGATCTGCCCCCCAAAGTGCTGGGATTATAGGCATGAGCCACTGTGCTTGGCACGAGACTGGGTAATTTATAAAGAAAAAGAAGTTTAATGGACTCACAGTTCCATGTGGCCGGGGAGGCCTCACAATAGTGGCAGAAGGCAAAAGGCACGTCTTACATGGCAGCAGACAAGAGAGAATGAGAGCCAAGTGGAAGGGGAGACCGTCTTATAAAATCACCAGATCTTGTGAGACTTATTCACTACCACGACAACAGTATGGGAAAACCACCCCCATGATTCATTCAGCTCCCACTGTGTACCTCCCAAAACATGTGGGAATTATGGGAGCTTCAATTCAAGATGAGATTTGGGTGGGGACACAGCCAAACCAAATCAGCTCTGCTGCCTATTGTCTGGGAGCTCAGGTGAAGCACCTTGTATCTCTGAGCCTCAGTTTTCTCATCTGTGAAATGGGGGCAGTTGGGGATCAGATGAGCTATCGTATCTTAAGCTCTTAGCACGGAGCCTCATGCAAGCCTGTGATTACTATGGTTGTTTTTTGTTTGTTTTGTTTTGTTTTGTTTGTTTGTGTTTTTGAGATGGAGTCTCACTTTGTCACCCAGGCTGGAGTCAGTGGTGCTGTCTCAGTTCACTGCAACCTCTGCCTCCCGGGTTCAGGCGATTCTCCTGTCTTAGCCTCCTGAGTAGCTGGGATTATAGGCACCCACCACTACGTTCTGCTAATTTTTTTGTATTTTCAGTAGAGATGGAGTTTCACCATGTTGGCCAGGCTGGTCTTGAGCTCCTGACTTCAGGTGATACACCTGCCTCAGCCTCCCAAAATGCTGGGATTACAGGCATGAGCCACCAAACCTAGCCACCTTTCCACCTTCCTGGGTCTGTGGACCCTGAGGCCTTAGGCTGGGCTGCAGCTTGGGGAGGGGAGAGAGGGGGGCGCCCAGGAGAGAGTCAGGAGGGTTTTCTTTTCTGTCCCAAGAGAGACAGAAGGGGACATCTTTATGCAAGAAGTCTGTGGCTGTGTCCCTCTATTAGAAAATAGGCTGGGAGCCTTTTGTGTGCCTTGTAACTGTCTGAGGGCGAGGATGGGGGTCTCGGGGACCACTTGCACAACACCTGGGTCACACATGGGGCCACAGGGGGTCTCAGGTCAACAGCTGAGGGCCTGAGCCCACCCGGTGGGGAGGTGGCTTATTTTTTTATTTTTATTTTTTTTTTTGAGATGGAGTCTCACTCTGTCCCCCTGGCTGGAGTGCAGTGGCCGGATCTCAGCTCACTGCAAGCTCCGCCTCCCGGGTTCAGGCCATTCTCCTGCCTCAGCCTCCCGAGTAGCTGGGACTACAGGCGCCCGCCACCTTGCCTGGCTAGTTTTTTTGTATTTTTTTAGTAGAGACGGGGTTTCACTGTGTTAGCCAGGATGGTCTCGATCTCCTGACCTCGTGATCCACCCGTCTCGGCCTCCCAAAGTGCTGGGATTACAGGCTTGAGCCACCGTGCCCAGCTGGGGAGGTGGCTTATAATCTTTGAGAATGGGTTCATCCCTGGCCCGGGACTTACAGTTCCCTTGAGAAGTGGAAAGCCATTGCTTCTGTGTTTGTTTTGCTTTTGTTTTTTTGTTTTTGTTTTTGTTTTTGAGATGAAGTCTTTCTCTTTCCCCCAGGCTGGAGTAAAGTGGTATGATTTCAGCTCACTGCAACCTCCACCTCCTAGGTTCAAGTGATCCTCCCACCTCAGCCTCCTGAGTAGCTGGGATTACAGGTGCCCGCCACCACACGCGGCTAATTTTTTTTTTTTTTGAGACGGAGTCTAGCTCTGTCGCCCAGGCTGGAGTGCAGTGGCCAGATTGCGGCTCACTGCAAGCTCCAACTCCCGGGTTTATGCCATTCTCCTGCCTCAGCCTCCCGAGTAGCTGGGACTACAGGCGCCTGCCACCTCGCTTGGCTAGTTTTTTTGTATTTTTTTTAGTGGAGACGGGGTTTCACCGTGTTAGCCAGGATGGTCTCGATCTCCTGACCTCGTGATCTGCCCGCCTCAGCCTCCCAAAGTGCTGGGATTACAGGCTTGAGCTACTGCGCCCGGCCACACCCGGCTAATTATTTTATTTTTAGTAGAGACAGGGTTTCACCATATTGGTCAGGCTAGTCTGGAACTCCTGATCTCAGGTGATCTGCCTGCCTCGGCCTCCTGAAGTGCTGGGATTTCAGGCGTGAGGCACTGCGCCCAGCCTGGAAACGTTGCTTCTGAGGGCATACTTTCCTGGGGACGCTCTGGAGGGCTGGAGGAGTAGGGGGAGACCTGAGGAGGACCGGCCCAAGACCACACAGCCAACCATTCCTGCCTTGGTTTCCATGGCAAGACCTCATCTCTACAAAAAATACAAAAATTAGCCCAGTGTAGTGGCAGGTGTCTGTGATTTCAGCTACTCAGGAGGCTGAGGTGGGAGCATCGCTGGAGCCCAGGAAGTCAAGGCTGCAGTGAGCCATGATCTCGCCGATGCACTCTAGTCTAGGTGACAGAGCAAGACCCTGTCTCAAAAAACAAATAAATAAGGGTTAGGTGTGGTGCCTCATGCCTATAATCCCAGCACTTTGGGAAGCCAAGGCAGGCGGATTACTTGAGGTCAGGAGTTTGAGACCAGCCTGGCCGACATGGTGAAACTCCTTCTCTACCCAAAAATACAAATCAGCCACCTCCCAACCCTAGACTCTGTGCACCTGGGGCCACCCAGGGGCCAGTTCCACGCCAGCCCTAACAGCCACCTCTTTCCCTCTGCCTCTCCTTCTCTGCAGGCTCCCCGCTGCACAAGCAGTCATCCGGACCCTCCTCCTCCCCGGCCGCAGCTGCTGCCCCCGAGAAGCCGGGCCCCAAGGCGGCGGAAGTGGGGGATGACTTCCTGGGGGACTTTGTGGTGGGCGAGCGGGTGTGGGTGAATGGCGTGAAGCCAGGCGTGGTGCAGTACCTGGGGGAGACGCAGTTCGCACCGGGCCAGTGGGCCGGCGTGGTGCTGGACGACCCGGTGGGCAAGAACGATGGCGCGGTGGGCGGCGTGCGCTACTTCGAGTGCCCGGCCCTCCAGGGTATCTTCACGCGGCCCTCCAAGCTGACCCGGCAGCCCACGGCCGAGGGCTCGGGGAGTGATGCCCACTCCGTGGAGTCACTGACTGCCCAGAACCTGTCATTGCATTCGGGCACGGCCACACCCCCGCTGACCAGCCGCGTCATCCCCCTGCGGGAAAGCGTCCTCAACAGCTCCGTGAAGACGGGCAACGAGTCGGGCTCCAACCTTTCCGACAGCGGCTCTGTGAAGCGGGGCGACAAGGATCTGCGCCTGGGAGACCGTGTGCTGGTGAGTGCCAGCAGTACTGGGCTCTGGGCCCAGCCTCCCTTCCCTCCCCTGCTCCGCCTCACTTGGCCGAGCTGGCCCCCCCGGGCTGGGCAGTGTAGGGACTCAAAGGGGTCTCGGACAGGGTCCAGCCTGGGATACCCATTCCTCATCAGGACCATACAGAGTGACAAGACAGGAGACTGTTGCTGTGTGACCCTGGGCAAGTGTCTTAAACTCTCTGGGCCTCACTCTTTCTATCGGTAAAATGGGATTTTTTTTTTTTTTTTTTTTTTTTTTTGAGATGGAGTTTTGCTCTTGTCATCCAGGCTGGAGTGCAGTGGCATGATTTCAGCCGGCTGCAACCTCCACCTCCCGGGTTCAAGTGATTCTCCTGCCTCAGCCTCTCAAGTAGCTGGGATTACAGGCATGGGCCACCATGCCCAGCTAATTTTTGTATTTTAGTAGAGACAGGGTTTCACCATGTTGACCATGCTGGTCTCGAACTCCCGACCTCGGGTGATCCACCCGCCTTGGCCTCCCAAAGTGCTGGGATTACAGGTGTGAGCCACCGTGCCCCACCAAAATGGGAATTTTAATCATATTTCAGTCGTAGTTGGAGATGCATTAAAATGTATCACTCATTTTAGACAGTGCCTAATACTACGTACCACATACATTTTGGCCATTATTGATATTATCTACTGATCCAACTCATCCACATGCACGTGCCAGGCATGTACTGGAAAAGGCTGGGAACTAGATGTTCTCAAGACCCCTGGTCCTGGCCAGGCACAGTGATTCATGCTTGTAATCCTAGCACTTTGGGAGGCTGAGGTGGGAGGATCACTTGAGCCCAGTAGTTCAAGACCAGCCTAGGCAACATAGTGAGACCCTGTCTTTACAAAAAAATACAAAAAAAATTAGCCGGGCATGGTGCATGGCCCTGTACTCCCAGCTACTCAGGAGGCTGTGGTGGGAGGATGGCTTCATCCTGGGAGTTAGAGGTTGCAGTGAGCCAAGGTGGTGCCACACACTCTAGCCTGGGTGACAGAGCCAGACTCTGTTTCAATAATAATAATAATAATAATAATAATAATAATAAGGCCAGGCATGGTGTCTCACACCTGTAATCCCAGCACTTTGGGAGGCCAAGGCGGGCAGATCACCTGAGGTCAGGATTTTGAGACCAGCCTAGCCAACATGGCGAAACACCATCTCTACTAAAAATACAAACATTAGCCAGCTGTGATGGCGTGTGCCTATAGTGCACACGCAAAAATTAGCTGGGCATAGTGGCCCATGCCTGTAATCCCAGCTACTTGGGAAGCTGAGGCGGGAGAATCACTCGAACCCAGGAGGGAGAGATTGCAGTGAGCTGAGATCACACCACTGCACTCCAGCCTGGGTGATAGAATGAGACTCTGTCTCAAAAACACAATAATAATAATAATGGTAATAACCCCTTGCCCAGGGCCAGGAGGTGCAGACACCTTATCAGCTACAACCCGAGTGATCAGTGTTGTTGAAGTTGAGAGAATTGGGTCGCTGGAGCTGACAGCTTCCTGCCAGGGGTGCCTCTTCTCCACTAGTCCCAGCTGTTAGGGCCAGGTTGGAAAGGGGTCAGTGACCCCCAAGTCTTCTGGAGTATGAATACAGCAGTGACCTGGGTTGGTGGTGGTCAGGTGGACGGGACAGGGCTGTGTTTTCCTGTCCAACCAGGCTGTGGTGGCCTTGGGCTAACCCTACGCCTGGGACCACAGCATTGGGAAGAGACTCACAGGGTACAAGGAAGTCCCTGATGGGGCCTTCTGGGCCTGGGGTATGAGGAGCTGTCGGTGGGGCAGGGGTCCCTGTGTCCGTTCTGCAAGGCTTCCTGGGGGAAGGTAGGAAGTCATTCCAACCCAAGGTGGGGAGCACAGGCTTGGAGCTCCAAAGTCGAGTGGAGAAGGGCAGGGGGTCTGGGGACCCAGAGCAGGGACCCCCAAAGAGTATTACTGCCTAGGGTCCTCCCTCCCTGCTCTGAGAACCTGGCAAAGGTTTCTCCTGGAGGTTTCTGGAAAGAGCCTTTGGGGTTGTGGGCAGGGGAATGAGAGGAGATGTTTACACCCATGGCCCTGTTGAATCCTCAAGCCAGTGCTGTGATGTGGTTTTATCATCCTTACTTTATGGATGGGGAAACTGAGGCTCAGGGAGGTTGTTTTGTTTTGTTTTGTTTTGTTTTCTAGTCTCGCTCTGTCGCCAGGCTGGAGCGCAGTGGCGCGATCTCAGCTCACTGCAACCTCTGCCTCCCAGGTTCAAGCAATCCTCCTGCCTCAGCCTCGCGAGTAGCTAGGACTACAGGCACGTGCCACCATGCCCAGCTAATTGTTTATATTTTTAGTAGAGGTGGGGTTTCACCATGTTGGCCAGGATGGTCTTGATCTCTTGACCTGCCCATCTCGGCCTCCCAAAGTGGTGGGATTACAAGAGTGAGCCACCGCGCCCAGCCTCAGGAAAGTTTAATAACTTGTCTGAAGTGACAAGTGACAAGTGCCTGCCCACTGAGCTGTGTCCCTCTCTGCCCTGGCCAGGGTGAGGGCTCTGCTTTTTTTTTTTTTTTTTTTTTAAACAGGGTCTTGTTCTGTTGCCCAGGATGGGGTGCAGTGGTGCAGTCATAGCTCACGGCAGCCTCAAACTTGGTCTCAAGCAATCCTCCTGCCTCAGCCTCCCAAGAAGCTGGGACTACAGGCCCATGCCACCATACCTGGCACCACGCCTTTGCTAGCCTGGTTCCCCTGGACAGAACTTCCCCTGGGTGACCTGGTGGTGAGCGTGGCCAGATGTGGTCCCTGCCCTCCAGCCATCTCCAGCTTACAGGAGACAGACCACGAGGCCAGTGACCACGGATATTAGTGTCTCCTTGTAAGAGTCTGCCAAGTGTGCCGTGGTGCTCTCAGAGCCTGGCCTGGTGGGGACGTTGCCCCGAGGAATGGTGTGAGGGCAGAACTTAGGGAATGGCCTGGCATCGGCCTAGTGATGTGGGGCCAGAACATCATGCCAGGCAGAGACCTGTGGGCTGAGAGACTAGAGAAACTGTGAGAAGAGGCCCGGCGCGGTGGGTCACACCTGTAATCCCAGCACTTTGGGAGGCCGAGGCAGGTAGATCACCTGAGGCCAGGAGTTTGAGACCATCCTCACCAGTACGGTGAAACCCCCTCTCTACTAAAAATACAAAAATTAGCCGGGTGTGGTGGTGGGTGCCTGTAGCCTGAGCTACTCGAGAGGCTGAGGCAGGAGAATCGCTTGAACCTGGGAGGTGGAGATTGCAGCGAGCCGATATAGTGCCATTGCACTCCAGCCTGGGTGACAGAGCGAGACTAGAAAAAAAAAAAAACTGAAAAGAGCAGGGAGGCTGAGTGGTCAGTGGGGGAAGCCAGGGAAAGATCACATCCCAGAGTCTGACCTGGGTGACCCCACAGGGCCAGGAGTCTGGGATGGAGCTGGGTCTTTGCTATAAGAGTCGAGGTAGCCGTGGAAGCTGCAGCCACGTGATGGATTCCTGGGTTAAGGACATCGCACCTGCTGCTTGGTGGGGATGGGATCGGAGGGGGCAAGAGTGGAGCAGGGGCCGGGTGTGGTGGCTCACACCTGTAATCCCAGCACTTTGGGAGGCCAAGGTAGGCAGATCACCTGAGGTCAGGAGTTTGAGACCAGCCTGGGCACCATGGGGAAACCCCATCTCTACTAAAAAATACATGGTGACGGGCACCTGTAATCCTAGCTACTCAGGAGGTTGAGGCAGGAGAATCACTTGAACTTGAGAGGTGGAGGTTGCAGTAAGCCGAGAGGGTGCAACTGCATTCCAGCCTGGGCAACACAGCAAGACTCCATCTTAAAAAAAAAAAAAAAAAGACCAGACTGGAGCAGGGACAGCAGTGCCCAGGAAGGAGGCTGGACTCCTGGCCCCCTGCACCATCCTGTCCAAAGAACTTGTTTTGGGACTGTCACTCTGCTCTTCCTCTTGTGGTTCCCAGGAAAGCCAAACCCAGCCAACAGGACCCGGGCAAACGGCTTAGTCTCCCTGACCTGTCCTTCAGGATCTCCGGGGTCTGAGGGCACCTGCTGGGGGTGGGCACAGCAGGGAAATCAGGCCCGGGTCTGTGTTATTGGACAAGTCACTTATAGAGCCTCATCCTCATTCATTCATTGATTCACTTGCCATGTGTGCGTTCAGCAAAATGGCCATGGCCCAGCACTCTTGTTTTGTTCTATGCTTTTTTGGGGAGCATTAAGAGAGCTGATGGCAGCCGGGCACGGTGGCTCACGCCTGTAATCTCAGCACTTTGGGAGGCCAAGACAGGCAGATCAGTCAAGGTTAGGAGTTGGAAACCAGCCTGGGCAATGTAGCAAGACCCTGTCTCTACTAAAAATACAAAAAAAAAAAAAAAGAAAAAAGCCAGGTATGGCAGTGCATGCGTATGCTCCCAGCTACTAGGGAGGCTGAGATGGGAGGATCACTTGAGCTTAGGGAGTCAAGCCTGCAGTGAGCCATGATCAGACCACTGCACTCCAGCCAGGGCAACAGAGTGAGATGCTGTCTCAAAAAAAAAAGGAGAGAGAGAACTGGTGGATGTGAGAATGCGTCATAGTCTGCAAGGAGCTATGACTGTGCACAGTCTGACTAATACCGTGGGAGTGCCCTGGGCATGGGCCTGTGACCCTGCTAGGGCGGGAAGTGGTGGAGGCTCTGGGGGTTACCGACCAGCCTAGATTGCTCGCTGGATTGGGGAGCAGCAGGTTTGAGGCCAGTTTGATCCTGCCTGGCATTCCCCCTGTACCTGCTCTCCCTGCAGGGTGTGGGAGCTTCTGACCATCTCAGGGTGTGGTGTGCAAGAGAGGGGCACGAGGTGGACACTGCCACTGCTCTAGAAGTGTCTGCTAAGACCTGGCCTGTCTGCAGGGTTGGCAGCAGCAAGGGGGCTGGGCTACCTTGACCTTGACTTCTCAATCTTTAAGTAGATTGCATCCTATGGTTGACACATTGCTTTCTAGGTACATACCTCACACTAGACACTGTGCCTAGCACTTTTTTTTTTGAGACAAGGTCTCGCTCTGTCACCCAGGATGGAGTGCAGTGGTGCAGTCATAGCTCACTGCAGCCTCAAACTCTTAGGCTCAAGTGATCCTCCTGCCTCAGCCTCCTGAGAATCTGGGACTACAGACGTGCACCACCATGCCTGCCTAATTTTTTAATTTTTTTAATTTTTTGTAGAGATGGAGGTCTCGCTATGTTCCTCAGGCTGGCCTCAAATTCCCAGTCTCAAGCAATCCTCCTGCCTCAGCCTCCCAGAGTGCTGGGATTACAGGCATGAGCCACCGAGCCCAGCCTAGTTTAGGATTTAGGCTAGGGAAGAGAAAGGACATTCCAGGTTGGAATTACAGAGAAGCAGGATCCAAGACTCATTGTGTAGACAGAGTGGCAGAGACCTGGTGCCAGAGAGGAGGGGCTGAGAAAGTAACCCCACCTGAAGGCCAGAGACCAGAGAGAACCAACCTAGACTCACAGACAGGCCTCAGTGGCAGAGACACCAGAGCCCTACCCAAGAAGGAGACAAAGGAAGGTGGGGTCCGGTCTGGAATCAAGCCCAGCTGAGATTGAGAAGGCCACAGAGTGTAGTAAGAAGAGATCCACCTGGCTTTCACTCCCTGACTACTCTGAACTTCAGTCTCTTCTTCCATGAATGTGGTAACAGTGCCCGTCTCATGGAAATGTCAGATTTGGAATTCTTGTCTTTCATGTGCCAGGCGCACGTAGTTGACCCTAGGAGATGGTGGGACAGGAACTAGTTCTAATTGGGGAGCTGGATTTACTTAGGCACACTTGAGGCATACTTGGGGTGTCAAGAGAAATTAACATTTTATTTATTGTTAATTATTAAATAAATTATTATTTAATATTTTTTGTAAATTATTATTAAAAAAAATTTTTTTTTAGACAGTCTGGCTCTGTCGCCCAGAGTGGAGTGCAGTGGCACGATCTCGACTCACTGCAACCTCTACCTCCCAAGTTCAAGCGATTCTCATGCCTCATCCTCCCAAGTAGTTAGGATTACAAGCGTGCACCACCCACCTGGCTAATTTTTGTATTTTTTAGTGAGACAGAGTTTCTTCATGTTGCCAGGATGGTCTTGAACTCCTGGCCTCAAGTGATCCACCCACCTCAGCCTCCCAAAGTGCTGGTATTACAGTGAGTCCAGCAGTAAAATGAAATTAACATTTTAGAAAGTCATAGGCCAGGCACGGCGACTCACACCTATAATCCCAGCATTTTGGGAGGCTGAAGTGGGTCAATCACCTGAGGTCAGGGGTTTGAGACCAGCCTGGCCAACATGGGGAAACCCCGTCTCTGCTAAAAGTACAAAAATTAGCCAAGCGTGGTGGCAGGTGCCTATAATCCCAGCTACTCAGGAGGCTGAGGCAGGAGAATCGCTTGAACCCAGGAGGCGGAGGTTGCAGTGAACTGGGATCCTGCCATTGTACTCCAGCCTGGGCAATAAGAATGAGACTCTGTCTCAAGAAAAAAAGAAAGAGAGAGAGAGGGGAAGAATTCGGTTCAGATAAACATGGTAAATAAACATACACATTTATTTTCAGTCCCTCCTGAATTTGCACTAGAACAACACTGAAGAGATGTTTGGGGTTTTTCTTTTTTTGAGATGGCTTCTTGCTGTGTTGTTCAGGCTGGAGTGCAGTGGCATGATCCTAGCTCACTGCACCCTCAAACTCCTGGGTTCCAGCGATCCTCCCAACTCAGCCTCCTGAGTAGTTGGGACTACAAGCGTGTGCCACCACACCCAGCTAGTTTCTTAATTTTTTTAGAGAGGGGAGTCTTGCTGTGTTGCCCAGGCTGGTCTTGAACTCCTGGACTCAAGTAATTCTCCTGCCTTTGTCTCCCAAAGTGTTGGGATTACAGGTGTGGGCCACCACACCCAGCTATGAAGAGAAATTTTTTAAAAAAGAGCTAGTGGCGGGGAAAGAGGAGAAGCAATCAGTGTCCATCCAGAAACCCTGGATGTTCAGTAACTGGCCACATATTGGCCTCTAGAAATGAGGCTGCCATTGGGGCCAGGAACAGAATTGGTTTAAAAGTCTTTAGATTCAGCTGGGCACAGTGGCTCACACCTATAATCCCAGCACATTGAGAGGCCAAGGTGGGCTAATCACTTGAGGCCAGGAGTTCGAGACCGGCCTGGCCAACATGATGAAACTCCATCTCTACTAAAAATACCAAAGTTAGCCAGGTGTGGTGGCGGGCGCCTGTAATTCAAGCTCCTTGGGTAGCTGAGTCAGGACAATCTCTTGAACCCGGGAGGCAGAGGTTGCAGTGAACTGAGATCACACTGCTGCACTCCAGCCTGGGAAACAGAGTGAGACTGTCTCAAAAAAAAAAAAAAAAGAAGAAGAAGAAGAAGAAGACTGGCCATGCACAGTGGCTCACACTTGTAATCCAAGCACTTTGGGAGGCTGAAGTGGGAGGATTGCTTGACCCCAGCAGTTCCAGACCAGCCTGGGCAACAGAGTGAGACCCTGTCTCTAAAAAAGTAAAAAATAAAATTATTCAGGTGTGGCGTCGCATGCCTGCAGTCCCAACTACTCAGGAGGCTGAGGAGGGAGGACCGTTTGAGCCCAGAAGTTTGAGGCTGCAGTGAGCCATGAATGCAGCACTGCACTCCAGCCTGGGTGACAGAAGGAGACCCTACCTCTAAAAACAAAAACAAAAACACCTTAGATCCCCCACCCCGTCCCTGCCCCTGTGTTGCCTGGTGACTGTTCCTCTAGCTGATGTCTGGTATGGACACTTGGTCCCCCTGAGAAGATCACAGAGAATTATTGGGTAGAAGGATCCCAGGCAGGAGGGACTGAAAAAGGAGGATGAAGTGAACATGGGTAATTTTTTTTTTTTGGGGGGTGACGGAGTCTTGCTCTGTCGCCCAGGCTGGAGTGCAGTGGCGCACTTTCTACTCACTGCAAGCTCCACCTCCCGGGTTCACACCATTCTCCTGCCTCAGCCTCCCGAGTAGCTGGGATTACAGGCGCCCCACCACGCCTGGCTAATTTTTTGTATGTTTAGTAGAGATGGGGTTTCACCATGTTAGCCAGGATGGTCTCGATCTCCTGACCTCATGATCTGCCCACCTCAGCCACCCAAAGTGTTAGGATTACAGGCGTGAGTCACCGCACCCGGCCGAACATGTGTATTCTAAGTGCCCCCTAACCCTACGTGGCTTCCCGAGCCCTGGCGGCCACAGCTACTCCCTCCACAGTGAAGATTACAGGAAACTTCTCTGGAGAAAACAGCTGGTCCTCTGAGAAATAAGAGAAGGTGATACAGCCATTAAATATGAACAAAACTGCCACTGAATATGAGTATGAATATTCATGCTCATGAATATTCATGTATGTATAAATATTCAGTGAACAAAAAGCTCTGGGGAATGAAAAATATCACAGAAATAAGAAACTGCACGGAAGTGTTAAAAGATAAAGTTAAGAAAATATTTCAGGAACTAGAACAGAAAGGAAACAGGCCGGGGGCGGGGGCTCACACCTGTAATCCCAGCACTTTGGGAGGCCAAGGTGGGTGTATCACAAGGTCAGGAGTTCGAGACCAGCCTGGCCAACATGGTGAAACCACATCTCTACTAAAAGTACAAAAATTAACCGGGTGTGGTGGCGGCCGCCTATAATCCCAGCTACTTGGGAGGCTGAGGCAGTAGAATTGGGAGGCAGAGATTACAGTGAGTCGAGATCATGCCACTGCACTCCAGCCCAGGGAACAGAGTGACTCCATCTCAAAAAAAAAAAAAAAAGAACAGGAGCCAAAAGAGAACATTAGAGAACCTGTTTACAGAAAAGGGGAATGTCGAAAAAGGAGGGGAGAAAATCAAATAATTAATTCAAGAAAATTCCCCAGATTGATAAGGGTGTTTCTTGATTGAAAGGGAGCCCGGACAGCGGATGGAAAAAGGCTCACATCAAAGCACCTCTTTGTGGCTGGGTGACGTGGCTCATGCCTGTAATCCCAGTGTGTTGGGAGGCTGAGATGGGAGGATCCCTTGAGCCCAGGAATTTGAGATCAGCCTAGGCAACATATTGAGACCCTGTGTCTTAAAAAAAGAATGAGGGTAGCAAGAGAATTCAAAACACATGTTCACACAAAAACTTGTGTAAGTAGGTCAGGCGCAGTGGTTCATGCCTGTAATCCCAGTGCTTTGCGAGGCCAAGGCAGGCAGATCGCTTGAGCTCAGGAGTTCGAGACCAGCCTGAGCAACATGGTGAAACTCCGTCTGTACAAAAAAATAAAAAAATAAAAAAAAAAACTTGTACAAGAATATTTGTAGCCACATTATTCATAATAGCCAAAAAGTAGAAACAACCCTCATTGTCCATCAACAGATGAATGGACAAGCACAATGTGTTCTGCCCATACCATGGAATATGATTTGGCCATGAAGAGAATGGGGTACTGATGCCTGCTGCAATATGATTGGACCTTGAAGACACGATGCTAAGAGAAAAAAGCCAGACACAAATGGCCACATATTGTGTGATTCTATTTCTTTTCTTTTTTTTTCTTTAGACGAAGTCTCACTCTGTCATCCAGGCTGGAGTGCAGTGGCACAATCTCGGCTCACTGCAACCTCTGCCTCCCAGGTTCTCCTGTCTCAGCCTCCCGAGTACCTGGGATTACAAGCGTGCATCACCACGCCCGGCTAATTTTTCGTATTTTTAGTAGAGATGGTGTTTCCCCATGTTAGCCATGCTGGTCTCTAGCTCCAGACCTCAAGTGATCCACCTGCGTCGGCCTCCCAAAGTGCTGGGATTACAGGCATGAGCCACTGCACCCGGCTGGGTGATTCCATTTCTATGAAGTGTCCATAACAGGCAAATCTGTCCAAACAGAGACAGGCTAGAAATAGACTAAGGGTTTTCAGGGGCTGCCAGAAAGATGGAATAGACAGTGATTTCTCCTGGGTATGGAGCTTCTCTTTGGGATGATGGTTCTGGTATTAGACGGTGGTGATGGTAGTGAATATACTCAAAGCTACTGAATTATGTTTTTATTTTTATTATTTTTTGAGATGGAGTCTGGCTCTGTCACCCAGGCTAGAGTGCAATGGCGCAATCTCAGCTCACTGCAACCTCCGCCTCCCAGGTTCAAGCGATTCTCATGTCTCAGCCTCCCGAGTAGCTGGGATTATAGGCGCCCGCCACCAAGCCCAGCTAATTTTTGTATTTTGAGTAGAGATGGGGTTTCACCATGTTGTCCAGGCTGGTCTCAAATTTCTGAGCTCAGATGATCCATCCACCTTGGCCTCCCAAAGTGCTGGGATTACAGGTTTAAGCCACTGTTCCTGGCCTGTATATTTATTTTTTATTGTTGTATTTTATTTTATTTTTTGTAGAGATGGAAGTCCCACTATATTGCTCAGGCCGGTCTCAAAGTCCTGGCCTCAAGTGATCCTCCTGCCCCATCTTCCCAAAACACTAGGATTACAGGCATGAGCCACCATGTTTGGCCCTGTATGTTTTAAGATGGTTAAAATGGTAAATATTGGCCGGGCGTGGTGGCTCAAGCCTGTAATCCCAGCACTTTGGGAGGCTGAGACGGGCAGATCACAAGGTCAGGAGATCGAGACTATCCTGGCTAACACGGTGAAACCCCGTCTCTACTAAAAAAATACAAAAAACTAGCCGGGCGTGGTGGCAGGTGCCTGTAGTCCTAGCTACTCGGGAGGTTGAGGCAGGAGAATGGCGTAAACCCGGGAGGCGGAGCTTGCAGTGAGCTGAGATCCGGCCACTGCACTCCAGCCTGGGCGACAGAGCAAGACTCCGTCTCAAAAAAAAAAAAAAAGGTAAATTTTACATTATGTGAATTTACACCTCCATTAAAAAAAAAAAAAAAAAAAGAGTGAGCCAGGCACAGTGGGTCATGCCTATAATTCCAGCACTCTGGGAGGCTGAGGAAGGAAGATTGTTTGAGGCCAAGAGTTCAAGACCAGGCTGGGCAACGTTGTGAGACCTCATCTCTACCAGAAAATGTTAAAAATTAGCTAGGTCTCGTGGTGTGTGCTCTAATCTCAGCACTTGGGATGCCAAGTACTTGGGAGGCCAAGGCGGGAGGATCACTTGAACCCAGGAGTTCCAGGTTGCAGTGAGCCATGATTGCACCACTGCACTCCAGCATGGGTGACAAAGAGAGAGCCTGTCAAAAAAAGAAAGAGAGAGAGAGGGAGGAAGGAGAAGAAAGAAAGAAAGAGAGAGAGAGAGAGAGAGGAAGGAAGGAAGGAGAGAAGGAGAAAAGAAAAGAATGAGATAGAATAAAATATTTTGGCCAGGCACGGTGGCTCACGCCTGTAATCTGAGACAAGCACTTTGGGAGGCTGAGGCAACTGGATTGCTTGAGCCCAGGAGTTTGAGATCAGCCTGGGCAACGTGAAGAAACCCCATCTCTACAAAAAAAAAAAAAAAAAAAAAAAAAAGCCAGGTATGGTGACCTGCGCCTGTAGTCCCAGCTACATGGGAGGCTGAAGTGGGAGGATCGCTTGCCCAGGAGGCCAAGGTTGTGGTGAACTGAGATCATGCCACTGCATTCCAGTCTCAAAAAAAACAAAAAAGAATAAAGAATAAAACATTTTCAGACATAGAAAGCTCAAAAATGTACCTCCTCATGCACCTTTTCTTAGAAAGCTGTGGGAAGATGTTCTCTACTGAAATAAGTAGGAAACCGGCCGGACGTGGTGGCTCACACCTTAATCCCAGCACTTTGGGAGGCCAAGGAGGGCAGATCACCTAAGGTCAGAAGTGCAAGACCAGCCTGGCCAACATGGCGAAACCCCGTCTCTACTAAAAATACAAAAATTAGCTGGGCATGGTGACAAATGCCTATAATCCCAGCTACTCTGGAGGCTAAGGCTGGAGAATTGCTTGAACCCGGGAGGCGGAGGTTTCAGTGAGCCGAGATCACGCTATTGCGCTCCAGCCTGGGCAACAGAGCGAGACTCCGTCTCAAAATAAATAAACAAAATAAAATAAAATAAGTAGTAAACTAAGAAAGAAGAGGCAGGAAATCCAGAAAACAGGATCAAGCCCAGGACAGAGGTGAAGCGGTTGTCAGGGTCACAGTGACAGGAGACTCCAGGCCAGTGGCCACACTCCAGAGAGGCCAGCAGCCAGCCCAACCCGGAGTGGGTCCCATGGCTCCGGGAGAGACATCTTCAGAAAGAACTTGATAGAATTCCCAATGCCTCTGAGCATCTTGGCAGGAGATTTAGACTGTTGAAAGAGTTGGGGTTGAATTAGCATTGAGACTATTAAAACTAGGCAGACAGGCCAGGTGCGGTGGCTCACGCCTGTAATCCCAGCACTTTGGGAGGCCAAGGCAGGTGAATCACTTGAGGTCAGAAGTTTGAGACCAGCCTGGCCAACATGGTGAAACCCCATCTTTACTTAATATACTAAAAAATTAGCTGGGCATGGTGGCGCATGCCTGTAGTCTCCGCTAATCAGGAGGCTGAGGCAGGAGAATCACTTGAACCTGGGAGGTAGAGGTTGCAATGAGCTGGGATCGTGCCACTGCACTCCAGCCTGGGTGACAGAGTGAGACTCTGTCTTAAAAAACAAACAAACAAAAACCACTAGGCAGACAATCATCAAAGATAGTTATTTACAGGGAAAAAATTTTTCTGGAAAGGAAAAGTAACTGCAATACATCATCCTCATCTATGAGTACTATCCACTTCGTCATAGTACTGCAAACCTGGAGTCAGATCAAAATTTAGATATGGAATACAACAATCAGCTGGGCGTGGTGGCGCGCACCTGTAGTCCCAGCTACTCAGGAGGCCGAGGCAGGAGAATCAATGCTGTCTCAAAAAAAAAAAAAAATTTAGATATGGACCTGGTGTGGTGATTCACACCTATAAATCCCAGCCTTTTAGCCATTTGGGAGGCTGAGGCAGGAGGATTGCTTGAAGCCTGAAGTTTGAGACCAGTTTGGGCAACATATCAAGACCCTGTGTCTACAAAAAAATTTTTAAAACTTAGTTGGGTATAGTGGCACATACCTATTGTCCCAGCTACTCTGGAGGCTGAGGCAGGAGGATCGCTTGAGGCCAGGAATTTGAGACCAGCCTGGGCAACATAGGAAGATCCTGTGTCTACAAAAAATTTTTTTAAATTTTAGCTGGGTATGGTGGCACACACTTATAGTCCCAGCTACTCAGGAGGCTGAGGTGGGAGGATTGCTTAAGCCCAAAAGTTTGAGGCTGCAGTGAGCTATAATTGTACCACTGCACTCCAGCCTGAGCAACAGAGCAAGATCCTATCTCAAAAACAAAAGAAGGAAAGAAAAAGAGAAACTACTTTTAGGGCTACCATTTATTGAAACTCTAGTATATGCTAGACACCGTATATACAGTGCTTAATTCTCATGAAAACCTTTTTATTTTATTTTTATTTATTTATTTTTTTTTTTGAGGCAGAGTCTCACTCTGTTGCCCAGGTGGAGTGCACTGGCGCAGTCTCGGCTCACCACAACCTCCGCCACCCAGGTTCAAGCTATTCTCCTGCCTCAGCCTCCCAAGTAGCTGGGATTATAGGTGCCCACCACCAGGCCTGGCTAATTTTTGTATTTTTAGTAGAGACAGGATTTCACCCTGTTGGCCAGGCTGGTCTTGAACTCCTGACCTCAGGTGATCTGCCCACCTTGGCCTCCCAAAGTGCTGGGATTACAGGCGTGAGCCACCACGGCCAGCCCTGAAAACCCTTTTACAGATGAAGATGCTGAGGCTCAGAGAGGTTAGGTAACCTGCCTAGGCACACACAGCTTCTAAGTGATAGAGTTTGAATGCAGGTGTGTGTGTCTGTCTTCAAAGCCTATGCTCTTGGCTGGGTCAACCCTGGGAGGCACTGGTTAACCTGTCTCCCTCTCAATCATCCTTGGGTGTCTCTCCCTCCCCATTCCTGGCTCCTGTGTCCTCTGCATGCTGGAAGGGATGGATGGGATAAGCCTGGGCTGGTTGCCCCTGCCGTCTCTGCCTGTGCCACTGCATCCTCTAGACCTGAGTCTCCCTGTGTGCTGACAGGTCGGCGGGACGAAGACTGGCGTGGTGCGGTACGTGGGGGAGACAGACTTTGCCAAGGGCGAGTGGTGTGGCGTGGAGCTGGACGAGCCCCTTGGGAAGAATGATGGGGCGGTGGCGGGCACCAGGTATGGTGGGCTTCTTCTGGGGAGCATGGGAGGGGGTTCCTCTCCCCAGAGTGGGTGCAGGGGATGGAGATGGGACATTGGAGGAAGCTAGTGTCCAGCATGTAGTGTCAGACACCATAGTATAAGTCCTTTTCCCTTCCCTCTTTCCCAACAGCCCACTAAGCTGGATAGTGGGATTATCATCCCATTTTACAGATGAGAGTATGGAGGCCAGAGAGGTCATTGTTCAAGGTCGCACAGTCACAGGCAAGCGCCAAGAGTATCTGTCCCCGTGTTCTCTTCTTTGTGTCACTCATGGCTAAGTGGGGTGGGAGCCCTCAAAAAGGAGAGGGAGGCCAGGCACGGTGGGTCATGCCTGTAATCCTAGCCCTTTGGGAGGCCGAGGCAGGTGGATCACTTGAGATCAGGTGTTCGAGACCAGCCTGGCCAACATGGTGAAACCCTGTCTCTACTAAAAATACAAAAAATTAGCTGGGTGTGGTGGCACACACCTGTAATCCCAGCTACTTGGGTGGCTGAGGCATGAGAATCGCTTGAATGGGGGAGGAGTAGGTTGCAGTAAGCCACGATCACACCACTGCACTCCAGCCTGGGTGACAGAGCGAGACTCTGTCTCAAAAAAATTAGCCAGGCATGGTGGCGTGCACCTGTAGTCCCAGCTACTTGGGAGGCTGAGGCATGAGAATTGCTGGAACCTGGGAGGCGGAGGTTGCAGTGAGCTGAGATCACGCCGTTGCATTCCAGCCTGGGCAACAGAGCAAGACTGTCAAAAAAAAAAAAAAAAGAAAGAAAGAAAAAAAAAGGGTGAGGCAGCAGTCCCTGCCATCTGGCATTGGGGTCCCCTGAATGACACATGAAATAATCAAACAGTGCCCAGCGCTATATGGCCAAAGGCAGGCCTCACAGATGGGTTCCAGGTCTCATACCATCTCTGATGAAAAGGAGTTGACTGCTGGCGTTGCTGGGTTAGGAGGATCTGAGGCTGTGTCTGGGCTCATGGTGGGTGGAGGAGTGATGTGGTAAGTGGACCATGTCTGTCACAGGTGTGGACTAAGGTGAGGCTACCTGAGTCCCTGTGCAGTCCCTGGACTGGATTCTGTGGTTGAGATGAGGCTGTGACTGCTCTGAGCAGAGTGGTCACCATGGCACAGGGGAAGAGCCAGGCTTGGGCCAGGCCTTGAAAGAAGGTAGGGTTTCCTTTTGGAAGAGGCTTGAGAGGGATTATGCTAGGTAGGGGCTGAGAGCACAGAATGAACAAAGACCTGGAGGTGGGAAAAGGCAGGATAAGGTGACAGTTTTAAGGTGAATCAGAAGCTGAATGGGGGCCAGGCATGGTGACTCACGTCTGTAATCCCAGCACTTTGGGAGGCTGAGGCTGGATCACTTGAAGCCAGCAGTTAAAGACTAGCCTGGACAACATAGCAAAACTCCATCTCTACAAAAGATACAAAAATTAACTGGGCATGGTGGCACACGCCTGTAGTCCCAGCTACCTGAGAGGCTGAGGTGGGAGGATTGCATGAACCCAGGAGGCTGAGGCTGCAGTGAGCTATGATTGCACCACTGCACTCCAGCCTGGGTGACAGAGCCAGACCCTGTCTCGAACGAAAGAAAAACACTGGTTGGGCCCAATTCTCGTGGTCCAGTGTGGAATCCGTGACCAGAGAGGTCTTGAGAGGACGGGAATCCGGGGTTTCCATAACAATGCTTTGCCTTCCTGTTTGCAAGATGAATGTTTCTCTTGACTCACTTTTGCTTTCAGAATTCAGGGGTGGATTGGACAGCAGTCCCCACGCCACCCCAAGGTTTCTCTTTCAAGCTTTTGCTTCTCCATACAGGGACTTTATGGGCAGAGAGCTGATGGGATTCCTTCATTCTGTGAGTGGTCTGAGGGTAGCCTGAGAGTGGGGCTGTAGCTGTGGCTGGGGTCTCTGAACAGTCGTGGGAGCCAAGCTTAGTGGGCTTTGGAACCCAGCAGACTGGAGGACCAGTCTCAGCTTTGCTATGTAACCAGCTGTGTGACTGTGGGCAAGTTATTTAACCTCTCTGAACCTAAATTTTCTCATTTGTGAATGTAGATAACTTTGGGGGATGGAGATGAGCATTCATTTAAAAAGACTGGCACAAAGTGGGTCCCAGTAATTATTTCCTACTTCCAAGAGTATCCTCGTTGGCTGTTCACAGCTGCAGAGACTCTCAGACCCTACTCACCTCTATCCTTTTTCTGAGAGTCCTGTCTATCCACCTGGAAGATTTCCACCTTGGAGGGTCTTTCCACATGGACCCCAAGGAGGTGTCTTTCTCTTTTTCTACTGGGCTCTGAAGAGGCAGAAGAGGCAGGGGAGGCTCCAGGCTTTGGGGCCGTGACAGCAGCGTGGGTCTCTCCTGCTTCCACAGGTACTTCCAGTGCCCACCCAAGTTTGGTCTCTTCGCGCCCATCCACAAGGTGATCCGTATCGGCTTCCCGTCTACCAGCCCAGCCAAGGCCAAGAAGACCAAGCGTATGGCCATGGGTGTGTCAGCACTGACCCACAGTCCCAGCAGTTCCTCCATCAGCTCCGTCAGCTCTGTGGCCTCCTCCGTGGGGGGTCGGCCCAGCCGCAGTGGCCTGGTGAGGGTGGGGCTGCAGAAGGGGATTCTCTGGTGTGTGTTTGGGAGGGGTGAGGATGTACAGAGATCCAGGTGTTCTGATCTGCTCCTGACTTACTCTAGTTCCAGTTTGGGATTTTTGAACAAAGTAGAAAGTGCATATCTTTTAATAGGGAAAATTGAGCCATTTGTGTTTATTGTCATTTTTATATAACTGATTTATTGGAAGCCTAAGCTTTTCTCTGGAAGTTAAGGAGGGTTATACAGATGCAGGGCAAGGGGTTCAGAAAGGTTGGCATCGAACCCTGGATGAAGGGAAAAGAGGAAGCTGCTCGGTGACTATGGGCAGAGGGCATTCTGTCCAAACCCAGTCTAGGGTTGGAGGTTCCTCTTGTCCTGGGAAAAGGTGGCCAAAGTGAGGAAGTCAGAGGCTCTGGCTATCAGGAGCTGACTCTTCTGAGATGGGGAATTTCCTGAATCTCAAACGTCAGGATTTCCCGCTGGGTGAGTCTGCAGGGTCCAGGATGTCAGAGTACTGGCAGGGGAAGAGCAGGACCCTGGGAGTCAAGGCACTTGGGCCCCCCACCTGCTGCGTTGCTGTAGGTTAGGCTGGACAGAGCGAGCCTGCCCCACAGTGCTTCAGATCCCTGAGACCCACCTGCACGCACACCTTCCTGCAGCTCACGGAGACCTCTTCACGCTACACCCGCAAGATCTCAGGCACCACAGCCTTGCAGGAGGCACTGAAGGAGAAGCAGCAGCACATTGAGCAGCTGCTGGCCGAACGAGACCTGGAACGGGCCGAGGTGGCCAAGGCCACGAGCCACATCTGCGAGGTAGAGAAGGAGATCGCCCTGCTCAAGGCACAGCATGAGCAGGTGAGTGGCAGGTGGGGCTAGGGGTGGAGCTTCTCCAGCCAGTCTCATAGAGTCTCACCCACTCAGAGCGGAGACCCTGGATGGGGTGGGTGCAGAGAAATATGAAGATAACACAAGCAGTACCTATCCCCTGCTTTCCACAGATAAGCCTCAGTGACCTGGTGAATTTCCTTCCAGTCTTTTCTGCCTATGTATAAGGAAACGTACACCTACTTTCAGAATCTGGCTACAAGCTTGTATATCTTGCTTTTTTATTATTTATTTTCTTTTTTTCTTTCTTTTTTTTTTTTTTTGACAGAGTCTCGCTGTGTCCCCAGGCTGGTGTGTAGTGGTGCAGTCTCAGCTCCCTGCAACCCCCACCTCCTCGGTTCAAGCGATTCTCCTGCCTCAGCTTCTTGAGTAGCTGGGATTACAGGCAAATGCCACCATGCCCAGCTAAGTTTTGTATTTTTCTGTGGAGATGGGGTCTTGCTATGTTGCCCAGTCTTGTCTGAAACTCCTGACCTCAAGTGACTCTCCTACCTTGGTCTTGCAAAGCAATGCAATTTTTACAGGCATAAGCCACGTGTCCCGCCTCTTCCCCATCTTGATGTCTGCATTGCCATCTATCACAGGCTTTGTCCTTAATGACATCTGATGTGACTAGTCCCCTGCTGTTTAGATTATTTCCAATTTTTCACTTTTTTGAGACAAAGTCTCACTCTGTCACCCAGGCTGGAGTGCAGTAACGCGATCTTGGCTCACTGCACCCTCCGCCTCCTGGATTCAAGCAATTCTCCTACCTCAGCCTCCTTAGTAACTGGGACTACAGGTGTGTGCTACCGGGCCCAGCTAATCTAATTTTTGTATTTTTAGTAGAGACGGGGTTTCACCATGTTGGCCAGGCTGATCTCGAACTCCTGGCCTCAAGTGATCTGGCCGCCTCGGCCTCCCAAAATACTGGGATTACAGGCGTGAGCCACCGCACTCAGCCAGTTTTTCACTCTTTCTACATACCACTGCAGTAAATATATTTTTAAATGTATGACTGTCTATATTTCAGATTATTCTTTTGAGCAGATTCTAGGGTTGTATTTCAGGGAAGTGACTCACTGCCCCAGGCCTTGGGGTTGCCGCTGTCTTGTGTCTGGTTTTTTCTCTGATGTTTGTCTCCCGTGGGAGAGCTCTCTCCTGGGCCTCTGTCCCCATCTGGGGTCTGGCTTGCTCCTCCTTGGATGCCAGGATTAATAAGGCCAAGGTCATGGCTGTGCTTTGATGAGGCACAGACAAGACAACAGGTTTGCAAGATAACAGGTCTTAGGCTCTTGTGGGTTGAGGGTGGGTGGCAGGTACTGAGGGCAGGTGGGCCTGAGGGTCTTGCCTCTGCCTCTCTTTTTCCTGCTGGGTCCCTTCCTTCACACCTAGGCCCACTGTGCATGCCCGGCAGGTGCCAGCAGGGAAGTCGGGGTGACGGGGTTCCAGGCCCGGCTCCTTGCCTCTCTCCCACTACACCCCCAACCTGGGCCCCACACCCCGGAGCATGCTGACCCCATTTTGGCCTTCCTCGGGGGCTCAGTATGTTGCAGAAGCTGAGGAGAAGCTGCAGCGAGCCCGGTTGCTGGTGGAGAGCGTGCGGAAGGAGAAAGTGGACCTGTCCAACCAGCTGGAGGAGGAGAGGAGGTACGTGCTGGCCCACCCTCACCCTGGGAGGACATTCTCCCTGATCCCCCTTAAGGAGGATGAGGAAGAGGGCAGGTTTGGGAACTACAGACCCAGGTTCCAGTCCTGCCCCTGCCACCACCTGGCTGTGTCACCCTGGACTGGTGACATGAGCTCTTGGGCCTCAGTCTTCCCATCTGTAAAGTGAGGTACTGGTCCTCTCTTCTGCAGGCCGTTGGGAGAACTCTTCATACAACTGGAGTAAAGCACCCAGCACGGTGCCAGGCACAGAGGGATACCACATATTTAAACTTTTTTTGAAACAGGGTCTCACCAGGCTGGAGTATAGAGCCACAATCACAGCTCACTGCAGGCTTGAACTCCCGAGTTCAAGCGATCCTCCCACCTCAGCCTCCTGGGTAGCTGGGACCACAGGCGTCCCCCACCACACCTGGTTCATTTTTGTATTTGTTGTAGAGATGGGGTTTGGGCACGTTGGCCAGGCTGGTCTCGAACTCCTGACCTCAGGCTATCCACCCTCCTCGGCCTCCCAAAGTGCAGGCACGAACTGTCGCGCCCAGCCTTGGAACACCACATTTGTTCATTGCATAGAGTTCACTGTTCCTGCACTCTCCAGCAGAATATTGAGAAGATAATAGCTGGCAGC
>NW_012105131.1:352431-355210 GCF_000951045.1 Mandrillus leucophaeus
CAGCAGCCAGCCCCATCCCCAGCACCCCCACTTGGGTCTGTTCTGTGAGCTTTCAGCTAGCACCTGTGCTCCATAAGCTGTTGTTACTGTCGGATTCAGGGAGATGAGGGTGTATTTATATCTGCCTGAGACAGCCGTAAGGGCCCACACATCTGGTTCCCATGGCGACGTGCCTGACGCCAACAAACAAACACTGATCTTTTTTTTCTTTCTTTCTTTTTTTTTTTTTAAGATGGAGTCTTGCTCTGTCACCCAGGCTGGAGTACAGTGGTGTGATCTTGGCTCACTGCAACCTCCACTTCCGGGTTCAAGCAATGCTCCTCCTGCCTCAGCCTCCTGAATAGCTAGGATTACAGGCTCACGCCACCATGCCTGGCTAATTTTTATATTTTTAGTAAAGATGGGGTTACACCATGTTGCCCAGGTTGGTCTTGAACTCCTAGACTCAAGTGGTCCACCTGCCTCGGCCTCCCAAAGTGCTGGGATTACAGGCACGAGCCACTGTGCTCAGTCACAAACACAGATCTTGAAGGCATCATGGAGTTGTGTTCAGAAGGGGCCTGGGTGGAAGTCTCTGCATTGTCCTGTGCTTGCTGTGTGGCCTTGGGCAGGTCGCTTGCCCTCTCTGGGCCTCATTCCTCATTGCTATGCTGAGAGCTGTTAGGAAGCCCTAGGAAGAGCAGCTTTGAGGTTTTTTTTGTTTGTTTGTTTTTTCTGAGACAGAGTTTTGCTCTTGTTGCCCAGGCTGGAGTGCAATGGCGCAATCTCGGCTCACCGCAACCTCTGTCTCTTGGGTTCAAGCGATTCTCCTGCCTCAGCCTCCTGAGTAGCTGAGATTACAGGCATGCACCACCATGCCCGGCTAATTTTGTATTTTTAGTAGAGACAGAGTTTCTCCATGTTGGTCAGGCTGGTCTCAAACTCCCAACCTCAGGTGATCCGCCTGCCTGGGCCTCCCAAAGTTTTGGGATTATGGGCGTGAGCCACCATGCCTGGCCCAGCTTTGAGCTCCTATGTGTGGCTGTAAGGTGGAGTGGACCTATGTCTCTCCCCTGTGCTGTCTTGACAGGTGTGTGGCTGAGTGTGTCTCCTTGAGGGCAGCCCTGGATGCCTGGACATTCCACATCCAGGGGCAGTCCTGGGAGTGGGGATTGGGCCTCTGGCCCCCAATGTTGAGGCCTGTGATGAGAACGGGGTCAACAGCAAAGGGAGCCCACTTTCCCCCTCTCCTTTCCTTCCTCCCCACAGGTTGTTCCTTGTGGTAGGTGTCTGTTCCCCGCAGTGATGAAAACAGTGTTGTCGGCTGGGCGTGGAGGCTCACGCCTGTAATCCCAGCACTTTGGGAGGCTGAAGTGGGCGGATCAGTTGAGGCCAGGAGTTTGAGACCAGTCTGGCCAACATGGCAAAACCCCGTCTCTACTAAAAATACAAAAATTTTGTATTGAGGTTGCAGTGCCCAGTGGCACATGCCTGTAATCCCAGCTACTTGGGAAGCTGAGGCAGGAGAATCGCTTGAACCCGGGAGGCAAAGGCTTCAGTGAGCCGAGATCACGCCACTGCACTCCAACCTGGGCAACAGAGCGAGACTCTGTCAAAAAGAAAGACGGAGAGAGAGAGGGAGGGAGGGAGGGAGGAAGAGGAAGGGGAAGGGGAAGGGGAAGGGGAAAGGAAGGAAGGAAGAAAGGAAAGAAAACAGTGTTGTCAGTCACATCCCCGGGCCACCCTGTCCTTTATTTTATTTCCCCCCACCCTGAGGAGGAAGGGTGTTGCATTAAACACTCCCATTCTGGAGTTATTTGTGGTTTTTCCTAGAGTGCAGGACAGCAGGTTGGGAGGTCTAGAGTTTTCCAGGACTGTGGACCATTTTGATGGCCTCACCTCTGGACTCTGGGCCATTCTGATGGCCTTGCCTCTTCTCTGCTGTTGCTCACTCGGTGAATCCTGTTGCTCTGGGCAAAGCCGGGTCAGCCGCCTCTTTCCCTCCCCTGCAGGAAGGTGGAGGATCTGCAGTTCCGCGTGGAGGAGGAGTCCATCACCAAGGGAGACCTGGAGGTAACAGAGGCCCCTTCCCTGGGCACTCTTAGCACCAGTGCCTGGCCCTTGCTAGGGCAGATGGTCATGAGGTCCAGCAGCAACTCCAGGACCCTGGGGGAAGGGGCTGGTGGCGGGAAAATGGGGAAGGATCAAAGGTCTAATGTCTGAGGTGTGAGTAGCTCAGCCCCAGGAGCCCCCCAGGGAAGCTGTGCTCCCCATGTCAGCAGCTGGATGGGGTGGGCAGGATGAACCCAGCGCAGGGCAGATGGAGGGCTGGGCCCCAGGATAGAGTGGCTGAGGTCTCCTGTCCCTTCTTCTTAGGCAATAGCCCTAAAGGTGCCCCTTCGTTCATCTTGGATTCCAGGTAAAATTTTGGCTGAAAGTAGCTTGCTGAGTCACAGAATTTGTAGGTAGGAAAACTGAGGCTCAGAGACCAATGGAGCTGGGCGTGGTGGCTCACACCTATAATCCCAGCACTTCAGGAGGCCAAGGCAGAGGATTACTTGAGCCCAGGAGTTCAAGACCAGCCTGGACAACATAGCAAGACCCCATCTCTACAAAAAATTTAATAAGTTAGCCGAGCTTGGTTATGTGCACCTGTGGTCCCAGCTACTTGGGGAGGCTGAGGCTAGAGGATTGCTTGAGTCTGGGAGATGGAGGCTCCAGTGAGCTATGATTGCACCTGTTTTTTTTGTTTGTTTGTTTTTTGGTTTTTTGGTTTTTGGTTTTGCTTTTTTTTTTTTTT
>NW_012105131.1:356040-358135 GCF_000951045.1 Mandrillus leucophaeus
TTTTTTGTAGAGGCAGGGTCTCACTATGTTGCCCAAGTGGGTCTCAAACTCCTAGGCTCAAGCAATTCTCCTGCCTCGGCCTCCCAGAGGGCTGGGATTACATGCGTGAGCCATCACATCTGGCCTCCACCCATCTTAAAAGTCAGAAATAAAAACCAGAGCCCCTCCTTGACCTCCTGGTCCCCTCCAGCTTTATCGCCCCACCTCTCTGCCTGTCTTTATTGCAGAACTCTCCAGGAGTTTATCAGGCTCATGGTCTTCCCTCCTGTCCACACTCCCCCAGCTGCACAATGAGAAGGCCCCATTCCAACTCCCCCGCCTCTTCTGCTGGCTGCTCCTCCTTCCTGTTCTCTGAACACTGGCCCATCCAAGAGCTCAGTCCCAGGCCCTTCACGTCTTGTCCACACTCACCCTGAGAGCTTCCAGACTGTGGCCTTCGTGCCCTGGATGAGCCCCTATGAGTCCCACGGTCTTCCCCAAGCTCCCTCTACCATGCCCACTTGACGTCTCCACCCAATTGAGGAAGGAGTAAGCACCTTTATCAATTTCCTGGGGCTGCAGTAACGCACGGCCGCAAATGTGTGGCTTAAAACAACACAAACATATGCCCTCGCAGTTCTGGAAGCCAGAAGTCTAAAATCAAGGCTGGGCATGGTGGCTTATGCCTATAATCCCAACACTTTGGGAGGCCAAAGCGGGCGGATCACTTGAGGTCAGGAGTTCTAGACCAGCCTGGCCAACGTGGTGAAATACTGTCTCTACTAAAAATACAAAATTAGTTGGGCATGGTGGTGGGCGCCTGTAATCCCAGCTACTCTGGAGGCTGAGGCAGGGGAATCACTTGAACTCGGGAGGCGGAGGTTACGGTGAGCCGAGATTGCACCACTACACTTCAGCCTGGACAGCAGATGAGACTCCTTCTCAAAAAAAGGAAAAAAAAAAAAAGTCTGAAATCAAGGTGTTGGTGAATCTATTCCAATCTACCTTCCAGTAGGATTGCCAGCAGCTTTTGGTGCTCCGTGGCCTGTATAACTGCAACAGGCCAGTCCCTGCCTCCTGTCACTTTGCCACCTTCCCTTTGTGGCACTTCACTTGGCCATCTTATGGAGACAGCAGTCACTGGATTTAGGGCCCACTCTAATCCAATCCTAATCCAATATGACCTCATTTTAACTAACTACATGTGCAAGACCCTATTCCAAACAAGGTCACATTCGTTCTTTATTTTGTTTGATTTTTATAGAGATGGGATCTCACTATATTGTCCAGGCGGGTCTCAAACTTCTGAGCTCAAGTGATCCTCCCACCCTAGCCTCTCAAAATTCTGGGATTATAGGTGTGAACCACCATGGCTGGCTAAGGTCACATCCTGAGGTTCTGAGTGGGCATGAAATTTAAGAGGACACTATTCAACCCAGGACTGCAGCCCAAATGGAACATGTCCTAACTACATCTATCCAGGCCTCCCCTAACACCACCCCCCTTACAGTTCCCATCTCAGGAATTGGCCCCCAAATCCACACAGTTGGCTGGGCATGGTGGCTCACGCCTGTAATCCCAGTGCTTTGGGAGCCTGATACAAGAAGATTGCTTGAGCCCAGGAGTTTGAGACGAGCCTGGACAACATAGCAAGACCCTGTTTCTGCAAAAAATATAAAAAAAATAAGGCAGGCATGGTGGCACATGCTTGTAATCCAAGCACTTTGGGAAGCCAGGGCGGGAGGATTGATTAAGCCCAGGAGTTTGAGACCAGCCTGGGCAACATAGGGAAACCTTGTCTCTACCAACAATGGAAAAATTATCCAGGTATGGTAATGCATACCTATGGTCCCAGCTACTTGGGAGGCTGAAGTGAGAGAATCGCTTGAGCCCGGACAGCTGAGGCTGCAGTGAGCTGTGATCACACCACTGCACTCCAGCCCCGGCAACAAAGCAAGAGCAAGACCTTGTCTCAAAAAATAAAGGCCGGGCGTGGTGGCTCACGTCTGTAATCGCAGCACTTTGGGAGGCCAAGGCGGGCGGATCATGAGGTCAGGAGTTTGAGACCAGCCTGACCAACATAGTGAAACCCCATCTCTACTAAAAATACAAAAAA
>NW_012105131.1:360260-361098 GCF_000951045.1 Mandrillus leucophaeus
CTTCAGGACTCACTGGTAAATTACATGTTTCCTCTATTTCACCTTCATTCCAGTTACTCTCTCCCCAGTGGTCTGTTCATAGTGCAAATCACAATCTGGAGTGATCTTCACTGTTCTTTTATGGTTTGCATCCCCCTCCACCCCCAGAATATAAACCCTTTGAGGGGCCAGGCGTGGTGACTCATATCTGTAATCCCAGCACTTTGGGAGGGTGAGGCGGGCAGATCACCTGAGGTCAGGGGTTGGAGATCAGCCAACATGGTGAAACCCCATCTCTACTCAAAAATACAAAAATTAGCTGGGCGTGATGGTAGGCACCTGTAATCCCAGCTACTTGGGAGGCTGAGGCTGGAGAATCACTTGAACCTGGGAGGTGGAGGTTGCAGTGAGCCGAGATTGCACCACTGCATTCCAGCCTGGGTGAAAGAGGGAAACTCTGTCTCAACAAAAAAAAGAAAGAAAGTGAGAGGAGGAGTCCTTTGGAGTGGGACCAAATGAAGTTGCCCTTGAAACTGGGAAGCTGGAGGCTTTTTCTTGCCTGTGCGGGCTACTGGTTCAGTGCGTAGGATCATGCACCATCTATGAGGGTTCCAGGCAGGGCTGTTGTCCCCACCGACGGGGATGGGGTGGCTGGGATGGAGCTTGTGATTTTCTGGAAGAGACAGGCTGACTTCTTGTTGGCACTGGAACACACTGCCAGGAGGGAGGCGGGAGAGGCCGGGGAGGGAGGGAGAGGAGAGAAAGAGTCCTTGTCCTTCAGGACTCACTGGTAAATTACATGTTTCCTCTATTTCACCTTCATTCCAGTTACTCTCTCCCCAGTGGTCTGTTCATAGTG
>NW_012105131.1:365633-366769 GCF_000951045.1 Mandrillus leucophaeus
GGGGAGAGAGAGAAACGGAAGGAGAGAGGAGAGGAGAGAGAGAACGTTTTTTTGTTGTTCCTTAAGGAAAATTCAAGAAATAAAATAGGCCAAAGGACATAATCATCTCAATGTCTCTTAATGAATTGCAGGAGTATTTCTAATCACGTGGTGTCCGTTTACACCTTCACCAATAGACAAGCTTCCGGGGTTTTATTACAGGTTTCACACCTAGATGGTGTTTCGCTAAGCCCCGCCCCTTCAGAACTGCCCTGCAGCTGCTTTAACCCCTTCTCTCCCGGAGTATAAAGTGGACCCTCTGGCTTCTCCCTAAGATGAACTTGGGTTTCCAAACCGCTCCAAATGTCCTCACCCTCCCCAGTTTCCCTTCCAAGATCTGTTATGTGAAATGCAAAAGCCAGTCTTGACACCCTGAGAATGCTGGCCTTTGTCAGCAGATGAAGCGGATATTGTCGAGCTGGGACAAAAGTGCCCTTGTGATTTATGGAGACCAGGCGTCCTCTGTGGGGTCCGGGGGGGTGGGCACCAATGGGGCCCGGCGGTGGGAGGCACAGCCCAGCCTCCACCAAGGAGGCTGGGGCCAAGAGAATCGCAAGGGCTCGGTACATTTTGGAAACATCTTTCGTGTTACGGGTTCTTGCACTTTTAGCACAGTCCTGGGGGGACGTCGAGCGGGAATCCCAGGGTCCTTTATTTATTCCTCATCCTGGGGGTCTCCTATGTACAGGATGCTTTGCCTACAACCAGTGACAGCCTGCAGGGGAACAGCAACAGGATGGGCCCCTCTCCAGGAGCAGGTCCTTGAAGAGGGCCTTCAAGGTCAAGGGCTGCTAGTTGGGGGTGGGGGGGTGACAGAAAAGAAGCGAGGTGCCCATTGCTACCCCAAGTAGGGGCTGGCGAGGGAGGATGGCTGCAGCCCACCCCCCGCCCTGCACTGACCCAGCCGGGACACAGCAAGGGGTGGGCATCAGGCCCCACACCCCTCGCCTCCCCAGACTCTCTCTTTCCCTGAGCAATTCTGGCTCATGAATCTACTCTCCTCGCCTTGTTCACGGAAGATGACGCCTCCTCTCTCTCTCTCTCTCTTTCTTTCTCTCTCTCTCCGGCTTCTTCTTCCCTGTGCCCCCCTCCCTGCG
>NW_012105131.1:367449-369455 GCF_000951045.1 Mandrillus leucophaeus
CCAGCCTGGGTGACAAAGCAAGACTCTGCCTCAAAAACAAAACAAAACAAAAAGAAATGTGCGTATGTTCCCCAGCTCAGTGTTGCTTATTGGGGCGGAGTTGGGGGGGCGGGGGTGGTCTTTGTTTTTTGGGACTTGGCTCCCTAGCTCATGGCCCCAGCAGCTGAGAACGTCCTGTGAGACCCCCCAATCCCCCCGCCATGCATTGCCACGACAAAGTGTTGGGACCCTTGGGAATGTCCCTCCCCTGTGGAGGCAGACCCAGAAACCACTGATCCATGCCTCCTGTCTCCCCAGCTGAGGAGGCTGGGGAGAGGAAAGAGGTCAGGAACTGCAAATCTCTTCCCAAATTCTCTCACCCAGAGAGCCTGAAACATGCGGGCAGGAGGGGCTGGGCTGAAGGACTTGGGGCTGAGGAAGTGGTGGGACTTTTGGGGGATTGGAGGTGTCCCCAGGGAATGGGGCTATGATGGGTTCCGAGCCATGGAACAGCTCTGCATGTGGGTGAGGCTTCCAGAGTCCTAGGGCATGGTTCTGAGTCCCTGCTCCAGGCCCCGCAGTCCCCTCCAGGCTTACCATGCACGCCTGGGACCCAGCACTCTGCAGGCATTCACATCCGAACAGCCGGCCGGCCCCCGAGCAGTCCCCCTGAGAGGAAGCTAAAACAGGCAGCAAGTGATTACTGGAAAAGCACCCGGTAAACACTATGTAGTGTGGAAGGAGCAGTGGTCAGTTTCTGCATGTTGGCCTCAGTGCACAAGTGGTTGTTTGCATGTGTGCAGGTGTCCGGAGACACACAGGGTCCATTTGCACACACTGGCCATTGCTCAGTGACCATGTGCTTGTACGGTACACACTCATGTGCATGAAGACTGAACGCACAAACTGACCCAGTCACCGTGGATGGGCAGGAGCCCTCCAAATGCATCTTGAACTAGGGTTCAATCTGATGAAAACACAAAAACAGGGCTGGGCGTGGTGGCTCACACCTGTAATCCCAGCACTTTGGGAGGCCAAAGTGGGTGAATCACCTGAGGTCATCTGAGGTCAGGAGTTCAAGACCAGCCTGACCAACATGGTGAAACCCCATTTCTATTAAAAATACAAAAATTAACTGGGCAGGGTGGTGCACACCTGTAGTCCCAGCTACTTGAGAGGCTGAAACAGGAGAATCATTTGAACCGGCTAGGTGGAGGTTGCAGTGAGCCGAGATCGCATCACTGCACTCCAGCCTGGGCAAGAGAGTGAGACTGCATCTCAAAAAAAACACAAAAACCAAAAAACAAAACAAAAATAGGTTTATTGAACTAAAGAATACCTTCAGAAATAAAATGTTTAAAGCTTGTAATAGATTTAAAGCTTGAAAATATCTCATTTTCGTATCTATGACCATCAACGTGATCAAGGTGGTTTTTTGGAGAATGGAGCCTCTAAGAGTTTTTTGCTGAAAGATGGGTCTGGGAGCACCCTGTTCTGCTTTAAGCATTAAACTGGACCCTTCTTGGCCACTGCCTCCAGCCAGCCGCCTGGCTGGGGACCTTCCTAGGGCAGGATAATGCAAAATTCACTTTGGCCTCTGCTCTTCAAAAAGAATTCACTTTGGCCTCTGCTCTTCAAAAAGAATTTTGTTAACAACAACAACAAAATTTCTTAATAAAAATACAAAGCACTAACTCGGTTGGGCGTGGTGGTTCATGCCCATAGAGTCCCAGCTGCTCTTGAGGCTGAGGCAGGAAGATTGCTTGAGCCCAGCAATTTGAGGGTGCAGTGAGCTATTATTGTGCGGCTGCACTCCAGCTTGGGCAACATAGCTAGACCCCTGTCTCTTTTAAAAAAAAAAAAAAAAAAAAAAGGCTGGCTGGGCATGGTGGCGGGCACCTGTAGTCCCAGCTATTCTGGAGGCTGAGACAGGAGGAAATACTATATTCAGCCATCTAAATGTGTTGGAATATACTCAGGTTCAACAGACTATGCCCTTTTAATTTATAAAAAAAAAAAAAAAAATT
>NW_012105131.1:370160-372836 GCF_000951045.1 Mandrillus leucophaeus
CGGCTGCGGGAGCGCCTGCTCTCGGCCAGCAAGGAGCACCAGAGGGAGAGCGGGGTGCTGCGGGATAAATACGAGAAGGCCCTGAAGGCCTACCAGGCGGAGGTGGACAAGCTCCGCGCGGCCAACGAGAAGTACGCACAGGAGGTGGCAGGCCTGAAGGACAAGGTTCAGCAGGCCACCAGCGAGAACATGGGGCTCATGGACAACTGGAAATCCAAACTGGACTCGCTGGCCTCGGACCACCAGAAGTCCCTGGAGGACCTCAAAGCCACCCTGAACTCGGGCCCAGGCGCCCAGCAGAAGGAGATCGGCGAGCTGAAGGCGGTGATGGAGGGTATCAAGATGGAGCACCAGCTGGAGCTGGGTAACTTGCAGGCCAAGCATGACCTGGAGACCGCCGTGCACGTGAAGGAGAAGGAGGCCCTGCGGGAGAAGCTGCAGGAGGCCCAGGAGGAGCTGGCCGGGCTGCAGCGGCACTGGCGGGCCCAGCTGGAGGTGCAAGCCAGCCAGCACCGGTTGGAGCTGCAGGAGGCCCAGGACCAGCGCCGGGATGCCGAGCTGCGCGTGCACGAGCTGGAAAAGCTGGACGTGGAGTACCGGGGCCAGGCGCAGGCCATCGAGTTCCTCAAGGAACAGATCTCGCTGGCCGAGAAGAAGATGCTGGACTACGAGCGGCTGCAGCGGGCAGAAGCCCAGAGCAAACAGGAGGCCGAGAGGTTGCGGGAGAAGCTCCTGGTGGCTGAGAACAGACTCCAGGCTGTGGAGGCCCTGTGCTCCTCCCAGCACACCCACGTAGGCACCTGCCTGTCCTGCTGGGGTGGGAGGATCGGGCTGGGGAGGGCTTGGGCGTTTGCTGACTTCTGTTATATAGCCCAGGAAGCCATTTCCCTTGTCCCTGAGAGCATGCCTGGGGCAGTCAAGGAAGGGGTCACCTGGCCAAGGAGCTCCTTGGCCCTCTGTTAGAGGGGCAGCACGCCCCGGTGACCAGGGAGAACCGAAGCTGGTCTGAGCTGACCTGGCTGCGTCCCCCGGACAGAGCAGGCCTAGAGAGATGGGACCTCGGTGCAGAAAATGGGCTTTGATTTACCCACACATGTCTTAGGGTGCAGGGCTCCTGGGACCCGGGACCTCAGACCCTGTGCCCTGGGGCTGGCACAGACCTGAAGGGAAATTCTGCCCATCCCCCCCTCATCTCCAACTCAGAAGCTCACCTGGGGAACCAGCGGCAGCCCCCTTTCTGCCAGTCCTAACGAGACTTTAGCAACGGTGCCAACAAGTACTTCCCCAGAATGTGGGAGTTCCCAGAGTGGGGTCTGGAAGGCTAGAGGGGGTGACCCTAAAGAGGTCGCTGTCATCAATGTCAATTTTGCTCCAAATCTAGAAATTCCTTAAGCATCTGCTCCTTCCTCCTTCAGCTGAACCCATCCTCCCAGCCCCTCTGAGGAGGTCAACACCCAGGTGGGCTGTGCCCACTCCACCAGGGCCAGGAAGGGCCTTTTGAGTGGCTCTGTGTACCACATCTTGTGCAGGCCCTGTGTGACTCCATTTCACCTTAACACCCTTAGATTGATACTGGCTGCATTTCACAGGTGAGCAAACCAAGACTTTCCCAGATCCCCAGCCGCTCCGTGGCAGAGATCTCCAACCCCACTGCCTGTGGGGCTGACAGAGGGTACCCAAGACGACAGGAATGAATTCATAGGAGGGATGGCTAGCAGCGGACTCTTGCCTGTATGCAAATTGTACTCAGGGATTGTTGAGTTTCCAGTTCCCCCACATACATTATTTTTATTTTTATTTTTATTTTTGAGATGGAGTTTCACTCTTGTTGCCCGGGCTGGAGTGCAGTGGTGTGATCTCGGCTCACTGCAACCTCCGCCTCCCAGGTTCAAGTAATTCTCCTGTCTCAGCCTCCCAGGTAGCTGCGATTACAGGTGTGCACCACCACGCCCAGCTAATTTTTATATTTTTAGTAGAGACGGGGTTTTGCCATGTAGTCCACGTTGGTCTCAAACTCCTGACTTCGGGTGATCCACCCTCCTCAGCCTCCCAAAGTGCTGGGATTACAGGCGTGAGCCACCATCCCTGGCTTTTTTTGGTTTTGTTTTTGAGACAGGTTCTTGCTCTGTCTCCCAGGTTGCAGTGCAGTGGCATGATCATGGCTCACTGCAGTCTCAACCTCCCAGGTTTGAGCGAGCCTCCCACTTCAGCCTCCCAAGTCACTGGGACCACAGGTGTGCCCCACCATACCCAGCTAATTTTTATAGTTTTTGTAGAGACGGGGTTTCACCATGTTGCCCAGGCTGGTCTCGAACTCCTAGGCTCAAGCCATCTGCCTGCCTTTGCCTCCCAAAGTGCTGGGATTACAGGGAGGAGGTACTGCACCTGGCCACCCTCATGTATATTCAAACCAGAATTTAGGGCCGGGTGTGGTGGCTCACACCTATAATCCCAGCATTTCAAGAGGCTGAGGCAGGAGGATTGCTTCAGGCCAGGAGTTTGAGACCAGCCTGGAAAACACAGTTAGACCCCATTCCTACAAAAATAAAAAATTAGCCAAGTACAGTGGTAGTGTACCTGTAGTCCCCAGCTACACTGGAGGCTGAGGCAAGAGGATCACTTGAGCCTAGGGATTTGAGGCTGCAGTGAGCTATGATTGTACCACTGCACTCCAGC
>NW_012105131.1:379941-380580 GCF_000951045.1 Mandrillus leucophaeus
TTTTTTTTTTTTTTTTTTTAGTAGAGACAGAATTTCACGATGTTGGCCAGGCTGGTCTTACACTTTTGACCTCATGATCTGCCTGCCTCAGCCTCCCAAAGTGCTGGGATTACAGGCATGAGCCACCACACCTGGCTTCTATTTGCATTTCTATTTGTGTCTTTTGACCATTTTTTCTGATTGGGTTATTGATCTTTTTGCTGATTTTCAGAAGCTCTTTGTGTATGACATTGCAAACATTCCCCCACTTTGTCGTTTGCTTTTTGACTTTTTTGTTATGGTGGTGTTGGCTGTGCAGATATTTTAAAAATCAGGCCAGGTACAGTGGCTCACACTTGTAATCCCAGCACTTTGGGAGGCTGAGGTAGGAGAATTGCTTGAACCCAGGAGTTCAAGACCAGCTTGGGCAACATAGTGAGACTCTGCCTCTACAAAAAATATCCCCCAAAAATATTAGCCAGGTATGGTGGCGTGCAGCTATAGTCCCAGGTACTTGGGAAGGTGAGGCGGGAGGATCGCTTGAGCCCAGGAAGTGGAGGCTGCAGTGAGCTATGATCATGCTACTGCACTCCAGCTTGAGCGACAGAGTGAGACCCTGTCACCAAAAAAAAAAAAAAAAAAAGAATATTTATTTTTGAA
>NW_012105131.1:384114-386399 GCF_000951045.1 Mandrillus leucophaeus
AGTGTGTTCCTCATTACTGCATCATATATAAATTATGATCCAAGGGGCTTAGTTCATTACAACTAATTGAGACTCAAATGGGACTTGGGATGTATGAACAGAAGTATGAGGGGCAGGATGATGGAGGTGACTGCCTACTCAGCTCTGTGCTGCCCTGATCTGCAGTGGCAGACTCTGGCTGGCTCAGAGGACAGCCAGCCTGGGCAGGAGACTGGAAACTCCTGCCAAGAGTGGCAGGGAGCCTACTGGTTGTGTTTTGACTTTTGTCATAGTGATGTGTGCCAGGCTGATTTTTTTTTTTTTTAATCGGTCTTTTCTTCTTTGGCCTCTGAGTTTATTATTAAAAAGAAGTGTTGGAGAGAAAGAAGCTAGCATTTAATGAAGTCCCTCCAGGAGGTGGCCCCAAGCACACTGTGCACACACTAACCCAAAGCAGCCAATGTTTGTTTGATGGATGGGAAACTGAGTCCAGAAGTCTTGTCTCAGAGACAGAGAAACGAATTCCCAGGACAAATTTCTGTAGGCATTGCAGGGAAGGAGCCATCTGTTTAAATATAATAAACATTTTCAACAAAGCAAGGGTAGGAGGTATTCATGTGTAAGCTGCACGAGCGGCCTTCAGCGGAGCTGAGTGCAGAGTGGGGGTCCTCTGTTGTCAGGGAGGTCAGACTGAGGATGTCTGCACTCCCTGCCACCGCAGCAAGTCCCTGAGTCCGTCACTGAGGTCCCCCTTTGTAGGGGTAGGGCGTGCAAACTGCAGGTGTGCTTGCTGTACTGGCTGGGGCTGGGGCCAAGGGGCAGAGGCGAGCATCCCCCTTACAGGGGCTCTTTTTGCAGATGATTGAGTCGAATGACATTTCAGAGGAGACGATCAGGACGAAGGAAACTGTGGAGGGTGAGTGGCCGCTGGGCCGGGCGGGACTCTGGGCTCTGGGAAGAGGCTGGCGGGCTCTGCCTTTCTGCTGGGTCACATTTTGGTTTGCATCGTCTGCCATTTGGTGAGAGTCAACTCCTGTGTGCAGTGAGCTATGTACTCCTGCAAGGGAGGAGGCCAGTTTACAGAGGGATAGGCATCGCACCAGCCTCCCAAGTTGCTGTCTTTTTTGTTTTTGTTTTTAAACATTTAATGGAATATTAACCTTCATGGAATATCGAATCTTATTATTTGTTTGATTTATACTTTACTTTTATTTATTTAGTTTATACTTTATTTTTATCTATTTATTTATTTATTTTAGATGGAGTCTCACTCTGTCGCCAGGCTGGAGTGCAGTGGTGCGATCTCAGTTCACTGCAACCTCCAACTACCTGGTTCAAGCGATTCTCCTGCCTCGGCCTCCCGAGTAGCTGGGATTACAGGCATGTGCCACCACACCCAGCTAATTTTTGTATTTTTAGTAGAGACAGGGTTTCACCATGTTGATCAGGGTGGTCTCCATCTCCTGACATCACGATCCGCCCGCCTTGGCCTCCCAAAGTGCTGGGATTACAGGCATGAGCCACCATGCCCAGCCGGTTTAAACTTTAAAAACAGGTCTAAACTTCAAATGGTTCAAAGGGCATATGGCAAAGTATTCTCCGTTCTCTATTCTTCCCTCCCTGAAGGTGCAGTGTTAGCTTCTTTATATCCCCTTTCCAGAAATATTTTATGCAGGTACGAGCAACCAAGTGACACAAATGGTACCATACCTTCCATTCTTTCAGCTCCTTGATTTATTCCATTTAACAATGTATCTTGGAGAGGGTTCCTTATCAGTAGTACCTTCTTTTACAGGGTACAGAATATTCCATTGTGTGGAGGTACCATTGTGTATTTAGCTGGTTTCCGGTAACAATCACAGATTGTTTCCAGTCTTGGTCAATTACAAAGATGGTAGATTGTTTCCAGCCTTGGTCAATTACAAACACCACTGTAGTAAATTACTTTGACTTCCATTGGGTTCAACCAATTTTAACTCCCACCAGCTGTGGCTGAAAGCCTGTTTCCCCTCAAACTCCATCAACAAAACATTTGATCAGACTTTGTGATCTTTGCCAATCTGAAACGTAAAAGGTGTTATCTGATGTAACTTCAACTCACCTTTCTCTTACATGGATGAAGTTAAGAGGTATTTCTATTTGCATTTTTTTTTTTTTTTAAGATGGAGTCTCACTCTGTTGCCCAGGCTGGAGTGCAGTGATGTGATCTCCACTCACCACAACCTCCACCTCCCAGGTTCAAGTGATTCTCCTGCCTCAGCCTCCCAAGTAGCTGGGACTACAGGCGCATGCCACCATGCCCTGCT
>NW_012105131.1:387026-388293 GCF_000951045.1 Mandrillus leucophaeus
AAAAAAAAAAAAAAAAATCAATTCTTTTTTAGTTTTAAAAATGTATCCAGTGCTTTATTCTGGTACTTTTTTGTCCTGTTTTCTATGCTGAAATCTCTGATCCATCTATAATTCATCCTTATATAAGGTGTGAGGTAAGGATGCATTTTTATTTTTTCCCAAAGAAATACCTACTTATCCCAACACTATTTTTGAAAATGGTCATTTTCTCCCCCCAACCCTCACTGATTGGAATTACTAACCTTATCGTCTTTAAATTCACTTATGTAATTGACTCTATTTCTGGACTTTTGTTCCATTCCAATGACTTGTTATTCTCTTTATGTGCCAATTCTATAATGTTTTAATTAGTCAAGCTTTGTCTGTGTTGTAATTTCTGGCATGGTTTGTTCTTCTCTGCTTTATCAAAATTCTCTTGGCTATTGTTTAAAAATTAAGCTGAAATTAACATAAAATAGACATGACACGTGCAGGTTTGTTATAAAATTAACAAATGAAAAAAATTAACATAGCATACAATCAGCCATTTTAAAGCAAATACTTCAATGGCATTTAGCGCAGTCAACAATGTGGTACACCCAGCACTTCTATCTGGTTTCCAAAACATTCTCATGGCCTGGATGCAGTGGCTCACACCTGTAATCCCAGCACTTTGGGAGGCCTGGGCAGGAGAATTGCTTGAAGTCAGGAGTTCAAGACCAGCCTGGACAACATGGAGAAACCCCATCTCTACAAAAGAAAAGAAAAAGAAATAAAGAAAAAACAAACATTCTCATCACCCCAAAAGGAGAACCCACACCCATTAGCAGTGCTTCTCCATCCTACTCTCTCCCCAACCCATCACAACCACTAATTTACTTTCTATCTCTGTGGATTTATCTATTTGGAACATTTCATGTCAGGAGTTTGAGACCAGCCCGGTCAACATCGTGAAACCCCGTCTCTACTAAAAATACAAAAATTAGCTGGGCATGGTGGTGTGCACCTGTAGTCCCAGCTATGCAGGAGGCTGAGGCAGAGAGAATCACTTGAACCTGGGGGGCTGAGGTTGCAGTGAGCCGAAATCGCACCACTGCACTCCTGCCTGCGTGACAGAGTGAGACGCCATCTCAAAAAACAACAACAATGCTGGGTGCGGTGACTCACACCTATAATTCCAGCACTTTGGGAGGCTGAGGCGGGTGGATTACCTGGGGTTGGGAGTTTGAGACCAGCCTGACCAACATGGAGAAACCCCATCTCTACTAAAAATACAAAATTAGCCAGG
>NW_012105131.1:390253-391845 GCF_000951045.1 Mandrillus leucophaeus
CCAAGTCTTGCTCTGTCCAGGCTGGAATGCAATGGCGCTATCTCGGCTCACTGCATCCTCTGCCTCCCAGATTCAAACGATTCTCCTGCCTCAGCCTCCCTAATAGCTGGTATTACTGGCACCTGCCACCACGCCCAGCTAATTTCTGTATTTTTAGTAGAGACGCGGTTTTACCATGTTGGTCTTGAACCCCTGACCTCAGGTGATCCGCCGGCCTCAGCCTCCCAAAATGCTGGGATTACAGGCATGAGCCACCATGCCCGGCCAGTGTCAGGTCTCTTCTCCAGGGCGGGTTACCCAGCGAGACAGCTGCAGTGAGGAAGAACTTGGACCCTGGAGGCCAAGTGTGACCCCGTCACAGAGCTCCTATGGGAGAGCCACAGCCCTGCCCACTGCTGCTTTGGTCCAGGATCATTGATGCTTCTCGTCTCTCCTCTCTCCCCTAGGCCTGCAGGACAAGCTGAACAAGAGGGACAAAGAGGTGACAGCCTTGACCTCCCAGACAGAGATGCTCAGGGCCCAAGTAAGTGGTAAGTCTCCCTCCCGCAGGGCAGATGCGGGGGGCTTTCACTGGGGCCGTGCCACTTCAGTTGCCAATTGAGTGTGGAGTGGGTCAGTGCCTGGCTCAGGGTCCCCTCCCCGACTCTGCTTTGAGAAGAAAAGGGCTGGCCGGGCGTGGTGGCTCATGCCTGTAATCCCAGCACTTTGGGAGGCTGAAGCGAGCAGATCACCTGAGGTCAGGAGTTCAAGACCAGCATGGCCAACATGGTGAAACCCCGTCTCTACTAAAAATACAAAAATTAGCCGGGTGTGGTGGCTCTCACTTGTAATCCCAGCTACTCGGGAGGCTGAGGCAGGAGATTCACTTGAACCTGGGAGGTGGAGCTCCCAGTGAGCCGAGATGGCGCCACTGCACTCCAGCCTGGGCAACAGAGTGAGACTCCTTTGAAAGGAAGAAAGGATGGATGGATGGATGGATGGAAGGAAGGAAGGAAGGGAAGGAAGGAAGGAAGGAAGGAAGGAAGGAAGGAAGGAAGAAAGGAAGGAAGGAAGCAAGCAAGGAAGGAGAGGAAAGGAGAAAGGAGAGGAAAGGAGAAAGGAGAGGAAAGGAGAAAGGAGAGGAAAGGAGAAAGGAGAGGAGAGGAGAAAGGAGAGGAGAGGAGAAAGGAGAGGAGAGGAGAGGAGAGGAGCAGAAATAAAGAAAGAAAAGGGCTAGGGCCAGGTCACCTGCACCAGACAGACATGTACCTGGGGAGCAGTGAGTGGCCCACACGCAGTCCATCCTATAATGCCTCCCCGCCAGATTCTGTCCCCAGAGCCTGCTCTGTGTTCTCTGCACCCTGAAATTCTATCCTGGGTTCCCTCTTTCTGATCCTGAAGACTTTCTGGTTTCTCCCTCTCTCTTTTTCTGTTTTTGTTTTTGAGACAGGGTCGCACTCTGTCACCCAGGCTGGAGTGCAGTGGTGCATCTCAGTTCACTGAAACCTCCACTTCCCAGGTTCAAGCGATTCTCCTGCCTCAGCCTCCTGAGTAGCTGGGGTTACAGGCATGCACCACCATGCCCGGCTAATTTTTGTATTTTTTTTTTTTTT
>NW_012105131.1:392270-396282 GCF_000951045.1 Mandrillus leucophaeus
GGTTCATGCCATTCTCCTGCCTCAGCCTCCTGAGTAGCTGGGACTACAGGCGCCCGCCACCATGCCTGGCTAATTTTTTTGTATTTTTGGTAGAGACGGGATTTCACCGTGTTAGCCAGGATGTTCTCGATCTCCTGACCTTGTGATCCGCCCACCTCGGCCTCCCAAAGTGCTGGGATTACAGGCATGAGCCACCACGCCCAGCCCATGGCCCTGCTTCTTGTTCCTCAGAATGCCAGTGGTGGTGGGCATGAGACAGCCCCCCTTCTCGGAAATGGTTGCCACCCTCACTTCTGTCCATCCCCCAGTACAAGGCAGAATTGGTCCCAAAAAAGGTCAGTGGACCTCAGACTCCTCCAAGGTCACGGTGAAGGTGAAGCTTTTCCTCATCCAGGCGACAACGTAAACACACATGTGTGGTCCCGCTTCCCACACCAGGAGCCCCAGCGGCTGCTGTGCTTGGTGAGGACTGATCTGTTTATTGTACCTGTTCTCTCAGGCCCCTTGCCACCTGCCTTGTAGGGACAATTGAGACCAATGGTGCTTTTAAAATTATGCAGTGGAGGCCATGCGCAGTGCTCATACCTGTAATCCCAGCACTTTGGGAGACTGAGGAGGGAGGATTGCTTGAGGCCAGGGGTTCGAGACCAGCGTATGAAACATGGTGAGGCCTCATTTCTACAAAACATACAAATTTTGGCCGGGCCTGGGCACGGTGGCTCACGTCTATAATCCCAGCACTTTGGGAGGCCGAGGCAGGTGGATCACCTGAGGTGAGGAGTTCGAGACCAGCCTGGCCAACATGGTGAAACCTCATCTCTACTAAAAATACAAAAACAATTAGCTGAGCATGGTGGCGCATGCCTATAATCCCAGCTACTCAGGAGGCTGAGGCAGGAGAGTCACTTGAATCTGGGAGGTAGGGGTTGCAGTAAGTAGAGATTGTGCCACTGCAGCCAGCCTGGTGGCAGAATGAGACTCCGTCAGGAAAAAAAAAAATTAGCCAGGCGTGGTAGTGGGTGCCTGCAATCTTAGCTACTCAGGAGGCTGAGGCAGGATAATTGCTGGAACCCGGGAGGCAGAGGTTGCAGTGAGCCAAGATGGTGCCGTTGCACTTCCGGGCCGACAACAGCAAGATTCCATCTCAAAAAAAAAAAAATTTGACCGGGCATAGTGGCTCACATCTGTAATTCCAGCACTTTGGGAGGCTGAGTCCAGTGGATTGTTTGAGCTCAGGAGTTCAAGACCAGCCTGGCCAACATGGCGAAACCCCATCTCTAATAAATACACAAAAATTAGCCAGGTGTGGTGGTGCATGGCTGTAATCCCAGCTACTTGGGAGGTTGAGGCAGGAAAATTGCTTGAACCCAGGAGGCAGAAGTTGTACTGAGCCAAGATTGCACCACTACATTCCAGCCTGTGTGACAGAGTGAGACTTTGTCTGCAAAAAAACCTCTGTCAGGTATGGTGGTACACTCCTGTGGTCCCAGCTATTCAGGAGGCTGAGTCAGGAGGATGACTTGAGCCCAGGAGTTGGAGGCTGCAATGAGCTATGATTGTGCCACTGCACTCCAGTCTGGGTGACAGAGCAAGACCCTATCTCTAAAAAAAAAAAAAGCCCTCAAAACTATGCAGTGGCGTATGTCACCTTCATCCCCTGGGAGAATCAGCATCCTGCCCAGGGCTTTGCCCTTGGATGGGACAGAAGCTCACGTGTTCCCAATCCTCTTCCTCCCTTCCCTGCCGGCTGACCCCAGCACTGGAGAGCAAGTGTAAGTCGGGCGAGAAGAAGGTGGAAGCCCTCCTGAAGGAGAAGCGGCGCCTGGAGGCGGAGCTGGAGACGGTGTCCCGGAAGACTCACGATGCCTCGGGCCAGCTGGTTCTCATCAGCCAGGAGCTGCTGCGGAAGGAGCGGTGAGGCGACCGTGGGGCCGGCTGGGTCCTCCCTGTGTGCCTGGCCTTTGCTCCACTTCTTGACATTAGCTCATGTTATCTCGGGGCAGAGAGGGGCAAAGCTAGTGGGCCAGGTGGCTGATCACCAGCAATCACCCTGTTCTCTAAGCTGCGACAAAGTCTCCAAAGCCGCCACACGGTTCTCCAAGCAGAGCATGCAGAAAAGAGTAGGGCCAGGCACAGTGGCTCATGCCTGTAATCCCAGCACTTTGGGAGCCTGAGTCAGGAGGATTGAGCCCAGGAGTTCAAGACCAGCCTGGGCAACATAGTGAGACCCCATCTCTCTAAAAAAAAAAAAAAAAATTAAGCTGAGTGCAGTGGCTCATGCCTGTAATCCCAGCACTTTGGGAGGCCATGGCAGCCAGATCACCTGAAGTCAGGGGTTTAAGACCAGCCTGGCCAAAATGGTGAAACCCCGTTTCTACTAAAAATACATAAATTAGCTGGGTGTAATGGTGTGTGCCTGTAGTCCCAGCTAGTCAGGAGACTGGGGCATGAGAATTCCTTGAACCCGAGAGGAGGAGGCTGCAGTGAGCTGCGATCGTGCCACTGCATTCCAGCCTGGGTGACAGAGCAAGACTCCATCTCAAAAAAATAATTATAATAAAGTTTTTGTTTGTTTGTTTGTTTTTTGCCAAGCCTGGTGTTTTGCACCAGTGGTCTTAACTACTTGGGAGGCTGAGGCAGGATGATCTGTCAAGCCCAGGAGTTCCAGGCTGCAGGGAGCTATGTCACACCACTGCACTCCAGCTGGGGCGATAGAGCAAAAAACCCTATCTCTTAAACAAAAGAAAGAAAGAAAAGATTAATGCCTCCCAAAATGTTTGGTCTCAGGGACCCCTTCAAACTCCTAAAAATTATTGAGGATCCCCAAAGAGCTTTTGTTTATTCTACATTTACCACATTAGAATTAAGACTGAAAAATTGTGAGATACGAATCCATCTTAAAATAAGAAGTGAGGCCGGGCATGGTGGCTCACTCCTGTAATCCCAGCACTTTAGAAGGCTGAGGCAGGAGGATCACTTGAGCCAAGGAGTTGGAGACCAGCCTGGTAAAACCCCGTCTCTACCCAAAATACAAAATTTAGCTGGGCATGGTAGCACACACCTGTAATCCCAGCTACTCAGGAGCTTGAGGTGAGAGGATCACCTTAGGTGGGAAGTCGAAGCTGCAGTGAGCCAAGGTCTGGCTACTGCACTCCAGCCTGGGCAGTGGCAGTAAGACCCTGTCTCAAAAAATAAAATAATAAGCCAATTGCATGTAACATAAGTAGCATGCTTTTGATAAAAAGTAACTATTTTCTGGCCGGGGTGGGGTGGCTCACGCCTGTAATCCCAGCACTTCGGGAGGTCGAGGTGGGCAGATCACCTGAGGTCAGGAGTTCAAGACCGGCCTGCCCAACATGGCAAAACCCCATCTCTACTGAAAATACAAAACATTAGCCGGGCATGGTGGTGTGTGCCTGTAATCCCAGCTACTTGGGAGGCTGAGGCAGGAGAATCGCTTGAACCCGGGAGGCGGAGCTTGCAGTGAGCCGAGATTACGCCATTGCACTCCAGCCTGGGCGACAGAGTGAGACTCCATCTCAAAAAAAAAAAAGTAACTATTTTCCAAAACAAAAAATATTTACTGGGAAGAGTGGCATTATTTTAAATTTTTGCAAAATCCTTGAATATTGGGCTTAAAAAGAGAAATGAGATTCTTGCATCTTTTTCCATGTTCCATCTTTGCAATTTGCTCTTTTGGTTGAACTATGTTCTAAAAATCTGACCTTACATAGATACGTAGTTAGAAAAGAAAGGAGTATTTGAATATCCTTTTCAGATCATGGTTAGTATGTCTACTAGCCTCAGGGAAAACCTATCGTACTCTGAAGAGAAGTAATGAAAATAGCTTTATTATTATTATGAAAACAGTTTTGAGCCATAGATCCCTTGAAAAGGTCTTAAGAGCTCCACTGGGATTTCCCCAGACCACACTTTAGCATCCAATGAGCTAGATTCAGTCCATAGACATGGTTTGTGTGGTCCCTATGAGCCTTTAAGAAATTAGACTAGG
>NW_012105131.1:397752-400172 GCF_000951045.1 Mandrillus leucophaeus
TCCCAGCTACTCAGGAGGCTGAGGCAGGAGAATGGCATGAACCCGGGAGGCAGAGCTTGCAGTGAGCCGAGATGGCGCCACTGCACTCCAGCCTGGGCGACAGAGCGAGACTCCGTCTCAAAAAGAAAAGAAAAAAAATAATAATAAATAAAATTAAAAAAATAATGACAAGACCTGCCAGCACAGGGCAGACTTCCAGCATGGCGGTCACCCCATCATAGTTGGGAGCCCCTGCCCCCTTCTGATGGGCGTGGGCCCCCTGAGTCTCCTGGGGAGGCCCCACTTTCCCTTCATTATTTTTCTTACTCCCAATTCCTAGACAGGGTCCCCCAGCCCCTGTAAGCATTTGCTTTTTTTTTTCTTCTTTTGAGGCGGAGTCTTACTTTGTCACCCAGGCTGGAGTGCAGTGACGCGATCTCAGGTCACCACAACCTGCACCTCCTGGGTTCAAGTGATTCTCCTGCCTCAGCCTCCCAAGTAGCTGGGATTACAGGCGCCCGCCACCACGCCCGGCTAATATTTAGTAAGGACAGGGTTTCACTATGTTGGCCAGGCTGGTCTCCAACTCCTAACCTCTAGTGATTTGCCTGCCTCTGTCTCCCAAAGTGCTGGGAGTACAGGCGTGAGCCACCGCGCGGGCCCAGCATTTGCACTTCAACCCAAGTTAAAGGAATCTCTTAGAAGCACAGACATCCTTTTGTAAAAGAAGAAACGCTATCTCCTTTCCTTCTATACAGAGTAGGAGTTGCTCTAGCTACATTTGCTACAAATCTAGCACCTTTCTAGAAACTGTAGCCCTGCCCAGGAGGGAAACAGATGCAATAAGGCAATCTACGAATTTTCCAGAACAACACCGCCCTCTGCAGATGCCACTTGTGCCTTTTCCAGTAGGAACAAACCAACCAGGCCCCTGGCCAGAGTTCCAGGGCTGCCTTTCCTCCTCTGTCCCCCATCGTAAGTGGATAAGTTATTCTTGGTGCCTAGCCTGGTCTCACCTTCTCCGAGGAAGCTTTCTGCCCTGTCTCAGCCACAGGATGCCCCTCCGCTGAGTCCCGATAGAACTTCTTGGAGTTTTGAGTCTTCATCCGTTGTGTATGAATTTTCCCGGTCATCTGAAGCCACATTTCCTCTTTCCCAGAGCCTGGCCTCTTGCCCATCTCCCTGCTGTCAACGGCTTCCTTCCATCCTTCAGCTCTCATCAGTTATGAGATTCCTCCCTTCTGGGTACCTTCTTTCTTCTTCTTCTTCTTCTTCTTCTTCTTTTGAGATGGAGTCTTGTTCTGTGACCCAGACTGGAGTGCAGTGGCGTGATCTTAGCTCAGTGCAATCTCTGCCTCCTGGGTTCAAGCAGTTCTCCTGCCCCAGCCTCCCAAGTAGCTGGAATTACAGGCATACAGGCATGCGCCACCACGCCCGGCTTGTATTTTTAGTAAAGACAGGGTTTCACCATGTTGACAGGCTAGTCTTGACTCCTAACCTCAAGTAATCTGCCCGCCTTGGCCTCCCAAAGTGCTGGGATTACAGGCATGCACTACCACACCCAGCTAATTTTTGTATTTTTAGTAGAGATGGAGTTTTACTATGTTGGCCAGGCTGGTCTCAAACTCCTGACCTCAGGTGATCTGTCCTCCTCAGACTCCCAAAGTGCTGGGATTACAGGCATGAGCCACCATGCCCGGCCAGAGACACCTTCTTTTTGGTCATTTTGCTAAGTCCAGTCCATTCTTCAAGGCTTAGCACATTGTCACCTCTTCCTTGAAGCCTTTCTTGATTGATACAGGCCACTGTGGGCTCCTCCACACTCCTGCAGTGCTTAGGATGGAGGTGGGAGATCAGCTAGGAATGCTTTGTTGACAGTGATGTCACATCCATCAAACAGCAGATTAAACTAGTAGAGATTTCCTTTTCTTACATAACAAGAAATCTGGAGGTAGCCGTGACTGGCAGTTGGTTCAGGAGCTTAAGATCTCAGTGCCAACACTTTAGGAGTGCTCCTTGCCTCATGGTTGCAAGGTGGCTGCTGAAGGTCCAGCCATCACGTCATACATCATAGCAGGAAGGAAGAGGAAAGGTAAGGGAGACATGCCAGCAGATTTCCTCTGTTCTCTACCTGTGGCCACCTAGTAAGGGAGTTTTCCCCTCTGTAGTAGTTGCAGGCAAGGGAAAAGGCTGGGGCACAGGGGTGTGTGTGCTCCTGCCTGTGCCCATGGCAGGCATTACCAGTCAATCACTGCACTATTTCTTGCAGACCCCAAATGTGGCTGCAGAACCATTCTCATCATAGTACTCCAGGTAGCTCCTGTCAGTTGATTAAGAGGTGACATGGGGCCGGGCGCGGTGGCTCAAGCCTGTAATCCCAGCACTTTGGGAGGCCGAGGCGGGCGGATCACGAGGTCAGGAGATCGAGACCATCCTGGCTA
>NW_012105131.1:400527-402664 GCF_000951045.1 Mandrillus leucophaeus
AGGTGACGTGGGAAATAAAACCTATTTGACATCAGGTATTTAAAATGTCTTGCCGGCCAGGGATGGTGGCTCATACCTGTAATCCCAGCACTTTGGGAAGCTAAGGCGGGAGGATCACTTGAGGCCAGGAGTTTGAGACGAGCCTGGGAAACATAGCAAGACCCTGTCTCTATTTTTAAAACAAAGATAAAATGTCTTGCCTCATGAGATTTATTGGGTAAATGTTTTGGGGTCCTGTGTGTGTGTGGGTGTATGTGTATGTGTGTGTGTGTGTGTTTTAATTAAACAAATATATTGTCTTTTCTTTTAAAAAATTATTATTTATTTTTTTTGAGACAGTCTTGCTCTGTCGCCCAGGCTGGAGTGCAGTGGCACGATCTTGGCTCACTGCAACCTCCACCTCCCAGGTTCAAGTGATTCTCCTGCCTCAGTTGCCCAAGTAGCTGAGATTACAGGCTCCCACCACGACCACTGGCTAATTTTTGTATTTTTAGTAGAGATGGGGTTTAGTAGAGATGAGGCCAGACTGTCTCAAATGCCTGAACTCAAATGATCTGCCCACCTCAGCCTCCCAAAATGCTGGGATTACAGGCGTGAGCCACCGTGCTTTGCACTCCCCCCAGAACAACTTTAAACAGTATTCTAGGAAAAGTCAAGTCCTCAAGACTATCCCAACCCCAAATCCTGGCCCCTCTTGGGCTTGGTTGAATTGTGTCTACTGTGGCCCCTCGTGGCACAGATGCCATCTAGTAGCCTATGTCCCCCACCAGCTGGTCAGTGTGGGAGCTGGAGGAGCCGGGGCTGAGTGCAGTGGTTCTGTGCCTGTCTCACCCCCAGGAGCCTGAACGAACTGCGGGTGTTGCTGCTGGAGGCCAATCGTCACTCCCTGGGGCCGGAGAGGGACCTGAGCCGCGAGGTGCACAAGGCTGAGTGGCGGATCAAGGAGCAGAAACTCAAGGATGACATCCGGGGCCTGCGTGAAAAGCTGACCGGGCTGGTATGTGGGGTAGGGGTGGCCTAAGGGCGGGGGCACTAGTCCAGGTGGGGCTGGGATAACCTTGCTGTCAGGCCGTAGAGACTGGAGACCTCCTGGAATGACCCCAGGGACAGCTGAGTCACAGTGAAGACTGGAAATCTTCTAGGACCATAGGCAGGTGGAGGGACCCTGGCTAGCCGCTTTTGCAGACATCATGGCTGCCTATGTGGCAGTCTGTGTGATATAGTGCAAAGGAAAACTTCGTATCTGACCTATCCAGAGGCAGGATGAGCCAATACAGGTAATGAGCTCCCCATGCAAAGGAGTAATCAACCACAAGCCAGTGGTTCCTTGCTCAGGGTCCTGCAGTGGGGCTTCACACATCAGTCTCAGGAAGGAGATGAGAACTTGAAAGTCTACAGCAGGCCTGGGATTCTGGGAGGCTGAGATTTCTTTATTTCATTTTATTTATATTTTTTTGAGATGGAGTCTCACTCTGTCACCCAGGCTGGAGTGTAATGGTGCAATCTCAGCTCATTGTAAGCTCCGCCTCCCGGGTTCACGCCATTCTCCTGCCTCAGCTTCCCGAGTAGCTGGGACTACATGCACCGGCCACCATGCCCGGCTAATTTTTTTGTATTTTTAGTAGAGACGGGGTTTCACCATGTTAGGCAGGATGGTCTTGAACTCCTGACCCTGTGATTCACGCGCCTCGGCCTCCCAAAGTGCTGGGATTACAGGCGTGAGCCACCACGCCCGTCTGAGATTTCTTTTCTGTTATGAATAGGAAGCTGACTTCACTGAGTCTGCAGAAACTGGGGTTGGGGTAGGCAGGTGATGCTGGTAGCATAGGACAGGACCATCCCCATCCCTTGGCCAGGCCTGATGGCTCACACCTGTAATCTCAGCACTTTGGGAGGCTGAGGCAGGTGGATCACTTGAGGTCAATAGTATGAGACAGCTTGGCCAACGTGGTGAAACCCCATCTCTACTAAAAATACAAAAATTAGCCAGGTATGGTGGTGCACACCTGTAATCTTAGCTACTTGGGAGGTTGAGGCAGGAGAATCACTTGAACCCAGGAGGCGTAGGTTGGTGTGAGCTGAGATTGCACCACTGCACTCCAGCCTGGGTGACAGAGTGAGACTTCGTCTCAAAAAA
>NW_012105131.1:408064-410244 GCF_000951045.1 Mandrillus leucophaeus
TGCCTAGAGGCGAGACCCCCACCAACACACACACACCCGTGTGTGCACATGCATACACACACACACACACTCATGCGCTCTTCCACTCTCCTGCCACTTCCAGGACAAAGAGAAATCCCTGTCGGATCAGAGGCGCTACTCCCTCATCGACCCATCCTCGGCGCCCGAGCTCCTGCGGCTGCAGCACCAGCTGATGAGCACGGAGGACGCCCTGCGGGACGCACTGGACCAGGCTCAGCAGGTGGAGAAGCTGATGGAGGCCATGAGGAGCTGCCCTGACAAGGCCCAGGTGAGCCGCGGCCAGCAGGGCCCACCAGGAGGCAAGCCACGGGGCTGTGTCCTCGGAGTCCCTGTTTGAAGCGGGAGGCAGGCTTATCTTTAAAACCGTAGTCCGAGGAGGTAGGCAGCCCTGTCCTGGGAATGCCAGTCTGAAGGGGGAGGCAGCTGTGTCCCGGGAACCCCAGTCTGAAGGGGGAGGCAGCTCTGTCCCAGGAACCCCCTGTCTGAAGGGGGAGGCAGCTCTGTCCCAGGAACCCCAGTCTGAAGGGGGAGGCAGCTCTGTCCCAGGAACCCCGGTCTGAAGGGGGAGGCAGCTCTGTCTCAGGAACCCTGGTCTGAAGGGGGAGGCAGCCTGGCCCAGGAACCCTGGTCTGAAGGAGGCAGCCTGGCCCAGGAACCCTGGTCTGAAGCGGGAGGCGGCTCTGTCCTGGGAAACCTGACTGAAAGGGGAGGGAGCCCTGCCCTCTGGAACCCGCAGTTGAAGGGGCACATGGCTTTGCCCTGAGGGGCTTAGAGTAAGAAGGGAGAAGCAGCCTTGCCCCTAGAGGCTTGGTGTTTGGGGGTGCTGGGAGCCCCAGACTGAAGGGGTTGGAATTTGGAACCTGAGATGGTCCCATAGGAAGACCTCGCCATCTAGCGAGCAAATCGGGAACTGCTGCCTTGCTCAGTGTCTCCCCTGACTCTTCCAGATCATTGGCAATTCCGGTTCTGCAAACGGCATCCACCAGCAGGACAAAGCCCAGAAACAAGAGGTGAGGGGCGCCTCAGCCCTCCCAGGTCCCTCCCATGCAGGCAGACCTCTCTAGAGAAAATCCTTGAAACGTCACTACAGACAAAGATGCATTCTGCAAGAAGCTTTACAATAGAGTCACTCAGGGAGGGTGCTGTTGCAGGCAAACTTGATTCTGGATTCACCCTGCTCTTTTGATTTTTGTTTTCTTCCCTTCTTAAAAAAGTTACAGGTTGGGCGAAGTGGCCCACGCCTGTAACCCCAGCACTTTGTCTGGTCAAGCCAGGAGGATCACTTGAGCCCAGGAGTTTGAGACCAGCCTGGACAACATAGCAAGACCCTCTCTCTAAATATATATATATATATAAAAAGGCCGGGCACAGTGGCTCTCATCTGTAATCCCAACACTTTGGGAGGCCGAGGCCAGTGGATCACTTGAGGTCAGGAGTTTAAGACCAGCCTGGCCAATATGGTGAAACTCCATCTCTACTGAAAATACAAAATTAGCCCGGTAGGGTGGCACACAGCTGTAATCCCAGCTACACGGGAAGCTGAGGCAGGAGAATCGCTTGAACGTGGGAGGTGGAGGTTGCAGTGAGCCGAGATCGCGCCATTGCACTCCAGCCTGGGCAACAAGCACAAAACTCTGTCTCAAAAAACAGTAATAATAATTTTAAAAATTAACTGGGTGTGGTGGCGCACGCCTGTAGCCTTAGCTACTCAGGAGGCTAAGGCAGGAGGATCACTCAAGTCCAAGAGTTTGAGGCTGCAGTGAGCTAGGATTGCGCCACTGCACTCCAACCTTGGTAATAAAGTGAGACCCTGTCCCTAAGAAAAACACAGAAAGAGAGAGAGAACCTACCTAGTTCTGACAGCAGCACCCCTGGAGCACAGGTGCTCACTAGAAACAGGAGCAGCGTAGCCCCAGAATCTGCCAAGCTCCAGACGCAGGCAGGGTTGTGTGGGCAGAGCCAGCCTCAGAGGAGTCAGTGCGATTTTGTCCTCCTGGCCTTGTTTTCTCAGCCACCCTGCAAGGCACATGGGGTCATCCCAGTTCACAGATGTGAAAACTGGCCGGGCGCAGTGGCTCACGCCTATAATCCCAGCACTTTGGGAGGCCAAGGCGGGCGGATCACCTGAGATCAAGAGTTCGAGACCAGCCTGGCCAACA
>NW_012105131.1:413059-414327 GCF_000951045.1 Mandrillus leucophaeus
CCATCCCCATCCCATCCTCCTGAGATGAGCACTCAGGACAGGCCTGTGCCTGGTCAATGTCACGATATGGAGGGCGTGGGGTCCAGGAGGACAGGCCCTTGTCTGAGAAAGCTGCCCTGAAGCCCCCCACCACCCTCCTGCCCAGCCACTGGGCTCAGCCACTGCGGAGGTGATGGAAGGAGAGCAGGGCCCAGCCCTGGGTAAGGGGATGGTTCACAGGCTGGAGGGAGGGCCTCAGCCCCCCGTATCCGGGAGCAGGCCCTTGGCCCTCAGCGTTCGCGGATAAAGAGCATCACTCTGGTCACACACCCAGACTGTGGCTGTGGGGGATCACTGAGTCCTGCCGGCCTTCAAGTCCTGGCATATCTGGCTAGTGGGGGTTTGGTGGCTGCACCCTCTGTGGTCCCTGTGGCTCAACAGAAGATAAGCCCCTGGGGTTGGCACGGACTGGGGAGTCTTGAATCCCCCCAGGGGCTTCCCCAGAGCCTTGTAGGAGTGGGCAGTGCTGAGCTCAGACTCGAGCCCACGGGGCACGGGTTGGTCAAGTTTACTTGGGAACTGGCGGCCTCTGCCTCCAGGGCAGCCTCTTGTCACCTCCCTGCACTGTGTCCATGGGAGAACTTGGGAAACCTTGGTGGGTGGGTAGAAGCCTCTTGATTTCAGGAGGGAGGTTCTGTTGAGAGGAAGTTTGGAGGGTCAGGGCAGACGGGACTGGGCAGTGCTGAAGGATGGAGTTTGTGCAGGAGAGAGGCTGGCAGGCCTTGGGGCAGGTACAGCTCTGGGTGCCATGGTGGAGGTGACTATGGAGAGGAGGAACCTTATAAGACAGTTGGGTGGGGGTAGTGTAAGAAGAAGGGTGCCAGGTGCGGTGGCTCATGCCTATAATCCCACCGCTTTGGGAGGCCAAGTTGGGAGGATGGCTTGAGGTCAGGAGTTTAAGACCAGCCTGGACCTCATAACAAGACCCCATCTCTACAAAAAAAATAATTAGCCAAGTGTGGTGGCATGCTCTGTAGTATCAGCTACTTGGGAGGCTGAGGTGGGAGGATCACTTGAGCCCAGGCACTGGAGGCTGTAATGAGCTATGATTGCACCACTGCACTCCAGCCTGCACAGTAGAGTGAGACTCAGTCTTTTTTTTGGGGTCGGGGGAGGAGAGGTGGGGACCAAGTCTCACTCTGTTGCCCAGGCTGGAGTGCAGTGGCATGATCTCGGCCCACTGCAACCTCCACCTCCCGGGTTCAAGCGATTCTCGTGCCTCAGCCTCC
>NW_012105131.1:417360-420777 GCF_000951045.1 Mandrillus leucophaeus
AAAAAAAAAAAAAAAAGAAATAAAAGAAAAGAAAGATAGATGTGAAAACTGAGACTTGGAGTCTCCAGTTTAATTTCCTCTGATCTAGCCCCGCACAGGCACTCAGGGCTCTTTGTAAAACCTGCTTCTGGCCGGGCGCGGTGGCTCACGCCTACCCCAGCAATTTGGGAGGCTGAGGTGGGTGGATCACGAGGTCAGGAGATCAAGACCATCCTGGCTAACATGGTGAAACCCCGTCTCTACTAAAAATACAAAAATTAGCTAGGTGTGGTGGCACGTGCCTGTTACCCCAGCTACTCAGGAGGCCAAAGCAGGAGAATCATTTGAACCGGGAGAATCGCTTGAACCAGGAAGTAGAAGGTTGCAGCGAGCTGAGATCACACCACTGCACTCCAGCCTGGTGACAGAGCAAGACTCCGTCTCAAAACAAACAAACACACACACAAACAAAAAACCTGCTTCTTCCCCTCAGCTTCCCATCAGCACCTTCCACCCCACCTGCTGTCTCACTCAGCCCCAAACACACAGCAGGGAGGCACTTCCTGCCTCAGGGCCTTGGCACATGCAGTTCCCTCTATGCTGGTGCAACCCGGCCCCACCTCCTTTCCTCCCTGACCCCGCTTTGACTGCCTGGCCCTCCAGGCTCTCTGAGACCCTTTCTGATGATGCTCTTTACTCTCTCTAGGACAAGCACTGACCCTGAGGGGATACTGTGTGGAGTGGTCCAGTCCACACCAGAGCCCCGCGCGGCTGCCCGGCAGCACCTCCTCCAGGCAGGAGCCGGGACTGTCACTTTGGAGACAAAACAGTGTTTGTAACAATAACGTACTCACCGCCGCGGACAATCCCCCACCCTGATCCCCGGCCAGACCAGGACGCTTCCTCAAGCCCAGCCTTCCACAGAGAGTGTGAACGGTACAGCCCCGGCCTGACCCGGGGACCTTCGGCCTGGACGCCCAGCAGCTTCTGGATTTTGTCAGTGGAGGCAGAGGGTATCCGGCCGGGACCTTCTGTCCAGAAGGAGCTGCCCTTAGGACCATCTTAGCGCCCCTGTCCTCTTTTTCTGCCCGTTCTCCCTCGGGTCTCCCCAGAGGGGCCGGCGGAGGGGAGGGGGGCAGGGTGGGGCTAAGTTTGTCCATGCAGGCACCAAGGGGGAACGTCCAGTCTTTGAGAGCCAAGTGGGGGCCCCTTTTCCGAAGCCACTTCCAGGCCAAGGCGGTCCCCAGGGCTGCTTGTCCCCACCTTCTGAACCTTCTTCAAACAGTGGTACCAGTTCCCCTCAGCCAGCCTGCCTGCCCAGCGAGGCCCCCAGGTTCAAGGTGTTGGCGGGGGCGGAGGGCAGGGGAACAGGATCTTTCTCCCGCCGCCCACCAACACCAACACACACACACACCTCTAAGCTGCTGGCCGAAGATGTCACCAAGGCCAGAGACGCAGTGTTACGAAGGTTTGGAAGCCCCTCTCCTCACCTCCCACCGTGACCTTGGGCAAACCCAGACTCAGAGCCCAGGGCAGAGGCAGCTCACAGTGGAGGTCTAGGCAGGTCAAAGGTCAGTAATACGGTTTCCCCTGGGGTTGACCAGATGTTCCAAACATCTGCACCCACCTGCAGATGCATCTAAGCAGGTCCTTATGTACACACCACGTTCACACACACACACACACACACGCACTCAGAGGGACCACGTCTGCACAGATGACCGTGTGGGTGGGTGGCAGTGTTTGAGTGGGTGGCGGCGTTTGCTGTGAACCACGCTCAGGCCACACAGAGACACATATTTGGTTTCTGGGACTGAGACCCAGGCCTGGCAGGACTGTGCCCACAGATACTGCAAGTGTTCCTGCAGCCTAGAGGTGCTGTATACACACACAAGTACACACAGCCAGGCATTCGGGGTGTGGGTGCCACATGGAACATCCCTTCCTGGTCTTGCCAGGCACCTGCACAGAGCGTCTCCTGCCCCATCTCCTAACAGGGGCTGGGAGTAAGAGAAATCTCACTGCCCCCGCTGTCTTCCCCTCAAGCCTGCTAAGTTATCCCAGGCCTGTGCGTGGTGGAAAAGGCCAGCCTTGGCCCTGCAGTCTCCACCTCTCCGCTGGAGGACCGACAGGTTGCTTACCGCTTTGCACCCCGGCATCAGCACAGGGGGCCCTGCCCCACCCTCCGGCAGCTCAGGGAGTGTTTTCCTGTGAGGCCTCCCCCATCAGGGGACCAGAAGGAGAAGCCTGATGCCCCGTCCCGGCTTTCCCAAAACGCACAGGACACGTGTGCAATTCATAGGAACGGCCCAGGTCGCCCTCGTGAGTACCACCTGCTACAGGTAGGTGGCGCTCACGTTCCTGCCCAAATGCAGCCCACTGGGGAGTCAGAGTCGGTCCCCCGGGCCCACCTCCCAGTCCCTGTTGGCTTTCGGTAGCTCTCGCATGCAGTTCTATTAACAGCTGTCTAGAAGCGATGCTTTAGTGGCCTAACCGAGGGTCAAATACAGCTCTTTCTAGCAAAATCAGGCAGCTCTGCCCCATCTGCAGGGGCACCGATTAGTCTACTAACAGCCAGAGGTCCACCTAGCAGAGCGCTGGGAGAAGCTGAGCCGCCGGAGGTGGGCTCCTGGTGATGGGTGTCCAAGAAGCGGTTTCCCTGGGAGCTTCTGCCTCCGTGGGCCTCTCAGCCTGCCCGGTGTGGCCGCCCAAGCGTGGCTCAGCCATGTCCCCTTCCCAGCTTTCCTGCGCCCCTCCCCTCCCCAGAGTGGAATTGTTGAAGTGTGGCGAGTCTGTGCTCGGGACAATAAAGCTTGTGACAGGTCCAGGACCCCTGCAGTTGTCTCGTCTGCTCCTCTCTGTGGGGACCCTTGGCTTCCTGATCTCTCCCTGTTCTTGGGTACCCTGGTGCCAGGAGATGGCCCCCGATCCTGCCCTCTGCCAACTCATTGCTTCCCAGGTAGGCACGGCCTCAGAGAGGCTGGAGCTGAAGACATCTGGGGCTGTCCTTGTCCCAGGAGAGACACCTTAGCAAGGACAGGCAGAGGACAGGTCCTGAAAGGCCGCTGGAGAGGGCTGGTCCTGGGTTCACATTTGAACCTGCTGGAGGGATAAATAGGCCTGCAAAAAAAAATCAACAGAAACAGTAATGGATCCGCTCACACACTTGTGATGAGTCCGATAAGGTTTCCAGCTTCAGTGGGCAAATTCTGGTTCCTGCAGCAGGCTTTCTGGAGATCAGATCAACAGCACAGCGTGTTGCAAACTTTGTGGTCAAATAGGCTTTCAAGGCCGGGCGCGGTGGCTCACCCCTGTAATCCCAGCACTTTGGGAGGCCCAGGCGGGTGGATTACGAGGTCAAGAGATCGAGACCATCCCGGCTAACATGATGAAACCCTGTCTCTAATAAAAATACAAAAATTAGCCGGGCGTGGTGGC
>NW_012105131.1:422466-433699 GCF_000951045.1 Mandrillus leucophaeus
TTGGGAAGCTGAGGCAGAAGGATCGCTTGAACCCAGGAGTATGAGGCTGCACTCCAGCCCGGATCACAGAGTGAGACTCCAACTCTAAAAATAAAAAATAAAATCAAAATGGGCAAAGGATCCAAATACATCTTGCTCCAAAGAAGATGTACAAATGATCAATAACACATGAAAAGATGCTTAACAATATGAGTCATTAGGGAAATGCAAATCAAAACCACAAAGAGATACAACTTCACACCTACTGGGATGCCTAAAACTTTTTAAAAGACAGTAGCAAGTGTTGACAAGGATGTAGAGAAATTGAAACTCTCATATATTGCTGGTGGGAATGTGAAATGGGGCAGCTGCTTCAGAAAAGTTTGGCAGTTCTTCAAAATATGTTTTGTTTTGTTTTTTAAGACTCCGTCTTAAACAAAACAAAACAGCCTGGGCAACAGGCTGGAGGTGCAATCTTGGCTCACTACAACCTCTGCCTCCCAGGTTCAAGTGATTCTCCTGCCTCGGCCTCCTGAGTTGCTGGGATTACATGTGTGTGCCACCACACCCAGTTAATTTTTGTATTTTTAGTAGAGACAGGGTTTCAACATGTTGGCCAGGCTGATCTTGAACTCCTGACCTCAAGTGATCCACCCACCTTGGCCTCCCAAAGTGCTGGGATTACAGGCGTGAGCCACCGCACCAGTTCCTCAAAGTATGGTTTTTTTACTTTTTTTTTTTAGAGACCTTTTTTTACTTTTTTTACTTTTTTTTTTAGAAACGAGAGTCTTACTATGTTGCTCAGGCTGGTTGTAAATTCCTGGGCTCAAGCAATCCTCCCACCTCACCCTTCCCAAAGGGCTGGGATTACAGGCATGAGTCACCATGCGCAGCCCCAAAATGTTAAAACACAGAGTTACCATATGACCCAGAAGTTTTACTCCTAATTATATACTCAAGATAAATTAAAGCATTTCCACAGAAAATCATGTACACACATGTTAATAGCAGCATTATTTGCAATAGGCAAAAAGTGGAAATAAGACAAATGTCCAATCAACAGACAAATGGATAAACCAAATGTGGTCTATCCATATAATGGAACGTTAGTTGGCCATGAAAAGGCATGAAACGGCCAGGCACGGTGGCTCACACCTGTAATCCCAGCACTTTGGGAGGCTGAGGTGGGTGGATCTCTTGAGGTCAGAGTTCGAGACTGGCCAACATGGTGAAACCCCATCTCTACCAAAAATACAAAACAATTAACCAGATATGGTGACAGGCATCTGTAATCCCAGCTACTCAGGAGGCTGAGGCAGGAGAATCGCTTGAACCTGGGAGGCGGAGGTTACAGGGAGCTGAGATCGTGCCACTGCACTCCAGCCTGGGCCACAGAGCGAGACTCCATCTCAAAAAAGGAGTGAAACACTGACATTTGCTACAACGTGGATATACCTCCAAAGCATCCTGTTAAGTGAAAGCAGGGAGACACAAACAGTCACGTACTGTATGATTGCACTTATGTGAAATATCCACAAAGATGAATCCATGGAGACACAGGCAGATTGCCGACTGCCAGAGGCCAAGGGCTAAGGAAAATGGGGAGGAACTGCATAGTGACTATGGGGTGATGAAAATGTTCTGGAATTCACCTGAACAAGAAACAGTAAAAAACAACAAAAAGGAAGGAAATGGTACAGGTGGTAGCTGTATGACATTGTGAATGTACTAGTGCCTCTACAAAATGATTAACGTGACGTGCACTTCACCTCATAAGATACTTTTTGAAAAAGAAGCCGGGTGCAGTGGTTCACGCCTGTAATCCCAGCACTATGGGAGGCGGAGGCGGGCGGATCACAAGGTCAAGAGATCAAGACCATCCTGGCAAACATGGTGAAACCTCGTCTCTACTAAAAGTACAAAAATTAGCCGGGCATGGTGGCAGGCGCTTGTAGTCCCAGCTACTCAGGAGGCTGAGGCAGGAGAATTGCTTGAACCCAGGAGGCGGAGGTTGCTGTAAGTCGAGATCGTGCCACTGCACTCCAGCCTGGCGACAGAGCGAGACTCCATCTCAAAAAAAAAACAAAAAAAACAAAAAAAAAACAAAGTCTATCCTTGCCTACTAACAAGGAAACTTAAAAAAAGAAGAAGAAAAGGCTGGGCATGGTGGCTCATGCCTGTAATGCCAGCACTTTGGGAGGCTGAGGCAGGGGGATTGCTTGAACCCAGGAGTTCAAGACCAGTCTGGGCAACATGATGAGACCTCATCTCTACAAAATATTAAAAATTAGCCGGATCAGGCGCCATGGCTCATGCCTATAATCCTAGCACTTTGGGAGGGCGAGGCAGATGGATCACTTGAGCTTAGGGGTTTGAGACCAGCCTGGGCAACATGGTGAAACCTCGTCTCTATATAAAAATATTTTTTAAAATTAGCAGGGCATGGTGGCGGGTGCCTGTAATCCCAGCTACTTGGGAGGCTGAGGCACGACAGAACCCAGGAGGCAGAGGCTGCAGTGAGCTGAGATCACACCACTGCACTCAAGCCCGGGTGACAGAGCAAGACTCCATCTCAAAAAAAAAAATGAGCCAGATGTGGTAGTGTATGCTTGCGGTGTATGCCCAGCTACTTTGGAGGCTGAGATGGGAGGATTACCTGAGTGCAGGAGATTGAGGCTGCAGTGAGCCGTGATCATACCACTGCACTCCAACATGGGCAAAAGAGTGAGACCTTGACGAAAAGAAAGAGAGAAGGAGAGAAAGAAGAGAGAAAGAAAGAGAAAAGGAAAATGAGGGAGGGAGGAAAGGAAGGAGGAGGGAGGGAGAGAGAGATGGAAGAAGGAAAGGAAAATCTAGCCAGGTATGGTGGCACACATCTGTAATTCCAGCACTTTGGGAGGCCAAAAGGAGAGGATAGCTTGAGCCCAGGAGTTAAAGGCTGCAGTGAGCCATGATTTCATCACTGCACTCCAGCATGGGCAATAAAGTTAGACCCTGTCTCAAAAAAACCAAAAACAAACAAACAAAAAAACGTACATTATGATAGTTGCCATGATTTCACATGTGTACCAGTATGAAAAATTATTATTTGTTAATAATAACACCAAAGGCCGGGCGCGGTGGCTCACACCTGTAATCCCAGCACTTTGGGAGGCCGAGGCGGGTGGATCACCTGAGGTCAGGAGTTTGAGACCAGCCTGGCCAACATAGTGAAACCTTGTCTCTGGTAATAATACAAAAATTAGCTGGGAGTGGTGGTGCGCATCTGTAGTCCCAGCTACTCTGGAGGCTGAGGCAGAAGAATTACTTGAACTCGGGAGGCGAGGTTGCAGTGAGCTGAGTTCTTGCCACCGCACTCCAGCCTGGGCGACTGAGTGAAACTGTGTCTCCAAAAAAAAAAGAAAAAAGAAAATGACAAGATGGCCCAGACTCTGCTTGAGGTTCCACAGTGAAAAATACCCAGATAAAGCACCCTTTTATGAAATATTATCCCAGGGGTGGGTGCAGTGGCTTGTGCCTGTAATCTCAGTGCTTTGAGACGTCAAAGTGGGAGGATCACTTAAGCCCAGGAGTTTGAGACCAGCCGGTGCAACATGGTGAGACCCCATCTCTACAAAAAATAAAACAATTAGCTGGGCATGGTGGTGTGCACTTGTAGTCCCTACTATTAGAGAGGCTGAGGCAGGAGGATCACTTGAGGCAGAAATTGCAGGCTGCAGTGAGTTATGATCATGTCACTGCACTCCAGCCTTGGTGACAGAACAAGACCTTTTTTGAAAAAGAAAATATTCTTCCAGGAAAATCTAGAAGACATGACATCTCAGACATTTGAAAATTGTAAGTATTATGGATAGAAGAAACCCGGGTATGGTGATGATCTTTATCTAGTGTGGGCTATGCAAAAAAGGTGGCATGATGGCTGGGCACAGTGGCTCACACCTGTAATCCCAGCACTTTGGGAAGCTGAGATGGGATGATCACTTGAGCACAGGAGTTACAGACCAGCCTGGGCAGCATAGCAAGATCCCATCTCTATAAACAAATGTTTTTTTGTTCATTTGTTTTTTAATTAGCCAGGCATGGTGGCATATGTCTATAGACCCAGCTACTCTGGAAGCTGAGGTTGGAGGATCGCTTGAGCCCAGGAATTGGAGGTTGCAGCGAGCTATGATCATGCCACCTCACTCCAGCCTGGGCAACAGAGTGAAGCCCTGTCTCTAAATAAAAATGTTAAAAATAAAAGAATCTAGAATGTAAACCGCATGGGGAGCTTACATATTCTAAATGCCTAGACTTGTGTCTGGAATCATGATCAACAAATATTTGCTGAATAAATAAGACCCAAAGAAAATTAAAAGTCTAATCAGGTGGCAAAGAAAATAGAATTGAAGAAGAGCATTGAAGAGGAAACAGCTGAGAAACTTCCAGAATTGATGAAAGAGGTGAATACAAAGTACAAAGAACTCCAGACCAGGCATGGTGGCTCACGCCTGTAATCCCAGCACTTTGGGAGGCCGAGGCAGGCGGATTACTTGAGGTCCAGAGTTCAAGACCAGCCTGGCCAACATGGTGAAAACCTGTCTCTACTAAAAATACAAAAATTAGCCGGGGTTGGTGGTGGGAACCTGTAATCCCAGCAACTCAGGAGACTGAGGCAGGAGAATCGCTTGAACCCAGGAGGCGGAGGTTGTCGTGAGCTGAGATCCCACCATTGTACTCCAGCCTGGGTGACAAAGTGAGACTCCATCTCAAAGAAAGAAAGAGAGAGAGAGAGAGAGAGAGAGACACAGAAAGAAAGAAAGAAAGAAAGAAAGAAAGAAAGAAAGAAAGAAAGAAAGAAAGAAAGAAAGAAAGAAAGGAAAGAAAGGAGAAAGAAAAGAAAGAACTCCAAACATTATAAATAAAAAGAAATCCAGGCCAGGTGCGGTGGCTCACGCCTGTAATCCCAGCACTTTGGGAGGCAGAGGCAGGCAGATCACTTGAAGTCAGAGTTCGAGACCAGCCTGGCCGACATGGTGAAACCCCATCTCTACCAAAAATATATAAATTAGCTGATGTGGTGGTACCACCTGTAATCCCAGCTACTTGGGAGGCTGAGGCAGGAGAATCGCTTGAACCCGGGAGATGGAGGTTGCAGTGAGCCAAGACTGCGCCACTGCACTCCAGCCTGGGTGACAGAGACTCCATCTCAAAAATAAATAAATAAATGAATGAATAAATAAATAAAAACGGAAATACACATCTTCATACAGTATACGAAATATAATTGGCAGAATGCCAAAGACAAAGATCTGAGCAGGATTCACAGGGCATAATCTTAACAGCAACTTTATTTTTCTCTCTCAATTTGTCCTTAAACCTCTCCAAGTAGGGGTTGTCCTGCCCCTATTACTGGAGAAAAACTTGGACAGGCCCTTACACTTCATCAGCCTCTCAAAAAGTGGGCGAGGCTGGATGCAGTGGCTCATGTCTATACTCCCAGCATTTTGGGAGGCAGAGGTGGAAGGATCGCTTGAGGTCAGGAGTTCAAGACCAGCCTGGGCAGCATAGCCAGACCCCAAAATCTAAAACAAAAACAAAAACAAAAAACCAGTTAGCCAGGCATGGTGCTACATGTCTGTGGTCCCAGCTACTAGGGAGGCTGAGGCAGGAGGATCACTTGAGCCTAGGGGTTCAAGGCTGCAGTGAGTTATAACCACGCCGTTGCACTCCAGCCTGGGCAACAGAGCAAGATCCTGTTTCCAAAAAAAAAGAATTGCAAACATAGCCTCAATTCAGGACCTAAAATCTTAGGCACCCATCCACTGCCAGGGAGGGTTAATAAGCTCTCCAAGGAGTCTTCTCACAGCCCACCCCGCCTACGAGGCTTCAGGTGGGAGATAGTAACCCCACCCTTGCCTGGAAGGTGGGATTCGCCACATAGCTCTGTCCAAGCCTGTAGTTCTCAACCGGGGGTACTCTGCCCTCTAGGGGACATTTGGCAATATCGAGAGACGTTATTGGTGGTCACAACGGGGGCATGTTACTGGCATGTAGGGAACAGAGGCCAGGGATGCTGCTAAATACCCTATGATGCATAGGACAGAGCCCCGGAGCAAAGAATCATCCCTCCTAGAACCTCAGCAGCGCAAGGTTAAGACAGTGCTCTAAAGCAATTCTCCTCTCTCATTGTTTCTCAGCACCGACAGCTGGGGCCTCCTTTTATAAGTTCTGATGTAGGTGAATTGCCTAGTATTGCCTTATAACTCACAGGACTGTAGATCTGTGATCAAGAGGCAGCATCAGCCAGGTGTGGTGGCTCACGCCTGTAATCCCAGCACTTTGGGAGGCCGAGGTGGGAGGATCACTTGAGGCCAGGAGTTTGAGACCATCCTGGACAACATAGTGAGATTCCCATCTCTACCAAATATATATATATATGTTTAATAATATATATACATATTATATTTTTAAATAATATATATATTGTTGTCCAGGCTGCAGTGCAGTGGCACATTCTCGGCTCACTGTAACCTCTGCCTCCTGGGTTCAAGTGATTCTCCTGCCTCAGCTTCCTGAGTAGCTGGGACTACAGGCGCCCACTACCACGCCCAGCTAATTTTTTTTTATTTTTAGTAGAGAGGGGGTTTCATCATGGTGGCCAGGCTGGTCTCAAACTCCTGACCTCAGGTGATCCGCCCGCCTCGGCCTCCCAAAGTGCAAGGATTCCAGGTGTGAGCCACCGCACCCAGCATATATATATATGTGTAAATATATATTTTTTAAATTGGCCAAGCACAGTGGCACACTCTGTAGTCCCAGCTATTCAGGAGGCTGAGGCAAAAGGATTGCTTGAGCCTGGGAAGTCGAGGCTACAGTGAGCTATGATTGTGCCACTACACTACAGCCCGGACAACAGAGCAAGACCCTGTCTCAAAAAAAAAAAAAAAAAAAAAAAAAGGCAGCACCTTACAGCGGCTGAGACCCAAGTCCCGACTCTGACTCGGGCAGTAACCAGCCTGTAGCCCTGGGCAAAGCCCTTCCCTCCCCAGCCTCAGTTTTCCCATCTATAAAGTGGGAGCATAAGCCTCAGGCATGGGGGTCCCAGCGGGAAATCTTGGAAATCATGGTTTGGGTAGGGGTGGAGGGATATCGTTCTCTGGGTCACTCCTGGGATGAGGCCCTGGGTCCAGCTTTGGGAAGAAGACTAAATAAAGCTTGGAGCATCAGTGTTTTGGGGGTGGGGATGAACCAGTGTGGTCTGAAGCGGGGTGGGGGGTGTCCTCATGACCCTTCCACCCCAAGGTGCACAGCACTGGCCTTTGAAAGGCATCTCCACGGCATGGGGTTATGGTGACAACCTGTGCAACCCTCCCCCTCCAACACAGTGTCTGTCTGATGTTGAGGGGAGCTCAGAAATGGGGACTTCTAGGCCAGGCGCGGTGGCTCACGCCTGTAATCCTAGCACTTTGGGAGGCCAAGGCGGGTGGATCACCTGAGGTCAGGAATTCGAGAGCAGCCTGGCCAACATGGTGAAACCCTGTCTCTACTAAACATACAAAAATTAGCCAGGCACAATGGCTCACGCCTGTAATCCCAGCATTTTGGGAGGCCAAGGCAGGCAGATCATTTGAGGTCAGGAGTTCAAGACCAGCCTGGGGCTACCAGGGTGAAACCCCATCTCTACTAAAAATACAAAAATTAGCTGGGCGTGGTGGCACATGCTTGTAAGCCCAGCTACTCGGGAGGCTGAGGCAGGAGAACTGCTTGAGCCTGGGAGGCGCAGGTTGCAGTGACCCCCACTGCACTCCAGCCTGGGTAACAGAGCAAGACTCTGTCTCAAAAAAAAAAAAAAAAACCTGGGACTTCTCTTGCCCCACTTCTCTTTGCTTTGCCTGCCGGGGAGACATTGATCAAACCCTCCGGGTCCGGTGGGGAGACATTGGCCTTCTCCTTTTGTGGAGCCCTGGGGTGAAGAACAGGAGGGGAGGCTGGAGGGTGGGTGACACCACGCATCGCTGGGCGGCAAGAGGCCTACCAGCCAAGTCTTGCCTGTGATGCTTCCCACTCACCACCAGGTGTCACCCTCGGCCCTCTCACCGCGGCTTGTCCGTTCCACTCTCTGGTCCAGGCTGGGCTTTAGGGCTGCAGAGGGAGACACAGGTCAGCTTTGCACGCAGGAGCAATAACGGGGACACAGGTGTCCCGGCTCCTGGCCCCAGAGCTCCCTGTTCCCGTGGCCTCCCAGACTTGGTTCAGGCCTGTCTGTGAGTATGCATGTGTGTCCATGCTTCCATCTCTGGGAGAGAGGCCGGCCAGGGCGTGGACATTCATCCCCTTCCCGGGACCGCACCGGGCCAGGACTACCCTGGCCTCCCTCCTCCCACACAGCGCTGCCTCCCCTCCCCGCAGTCTGGGCTCCTTCCACAATACTGACCCTGGCCTGCCTTCTCTGTCCTGAACCCCCTCATCGCGTCCCCCTTGCCGACCTCAGCTGGGCGCTCACCCTGGTCCCACTCCCACTCCCTAAGAGAGGCTGGGAAGTGTCTTGAGACTGAAGCTGGGGTCCAGTGTAAATTCAGGAGGAACATGGTATAGGACGAATAACCAGGATGCTCAAGTTCTAGAAGCTTCTCTGGAACCTTGGGCAAGGCTTTGGGCCCTTTCTCTGGAGCTACCAGCAGAGGGAAGGACCTGCTGCCTCCAGGGCGGCTCCAACCCCGCCTAGACCCCCTCCCAGCCGCCCTCTCCTGCTGCCACAGCTGCCTCTTCCGGCTGGCCCCACGCACAACTGTGCCTCAGTTTCCCAGCAGCCCCGAGCCTGGAGTTCACCAGGAGCACCTTCATGGCCGTGCACCAGGTCCGCAGCCTGGGGTCTGTCCCCGGCTCCCAGTTCAGGCCTCAGATCCTGCCTCCAACACCACACCCTCAGGCCTTTCCAAGTGACAACACACATGCAGGCACACACAAACAGACACACACATACACAGAGACACATGTACACGTGCACATCATATATACACACACAGACACACATGTACACACACACACATATATACACATATGCACACACATACACAAATACTACAGACACATGTACACAGAAATATATACACATACATGTACACATATACATATGTGCATACACACACGTACATATATATGTTACACAGAGACACATCTACACATATACATACAGAAACACAATACAAATACATATAAACACTACAGACACATGTACACAGACACACACAAATACACAGACACACAGAAACACACACACAGACATGTACACATACATATGCGTATGCATACACACATACATATGCACATGTTACACAAAGATGCACATATACACACACATACACATACAGAAACAATACACATACACATGTAGACACATACATACAAACACACACATACACATAGACACATACACAAACACTACAGACACATGTACACAGACACAAATACATACACATACACAAAAACACTACAGATGTACACAGACATGCATGTACACATATACACATATGTATACGCGTACATACTTATGCACGTGTTATACAGACACTCATATACACACAAACATATACACATACACATAATACACATATACACATAAACACATATACACATACATATACACACATGCGCATAGACATACACATACACACACACACGTACACAGACACACAAATACATACACATACATGTACACACATATACATACACAGGTGTTACACACATATATACACACATACACATGCATACACACTACAGACACATACACAGACACACAAATACACAGACACATACATACACATAAACACACAAACACTACAGACATGAACACACACAAATACATACACATACACACATACCTACACACATATGCAGGTGTTACAGGTACACATATACACACATACACATACAAACACTACAGATACATGTACACAGACACACAAATACATACAAACACAGACACAAAAACACACACATACATGTACACGCACATGTATGCATGCACACACACATTACACACAGACATATACACACACACATAAACACATACACATATATACACACAAGCAATACACATACACACATGCATATACATGCATATACATCCACACCTGTGCACACGCACACACATGCGCACACACACTTTTTCTCCATGGCCTGCAGAGACGCGCCCATCGGGAACTTGGTTCACACCTCTGCCTAGAGGGGAGCATGCTGTGTGCACTCCAACATATCTCTAACCTCTTTTTTTAATTGACAAAAATTGTATCTGTTTGTGGTGTGCAACATGATGTTTTGAAATACGCATAAAATGTGGACTGGCTACATCAAGCTAATTAGCATATGCATTACCTCATTTATCTTTTTGTAGGGAGTGTGCCGAGAACACTTCAAATCCACTCTCTGGGTACTTTTCAAGTTTAGAACACATTGTTACCAAGGATAGCCACCAGGTTGTACTTGGATCTCTTGAACTTACTCCTCCTAAGTGAAATTTGGTGTTTTTTTCCTTGTGTGTGTGTGAGACAGGGTGTCACTCTGTTGCCCAGGCTGGAGTGCAGTGGTGCCATCAGCTCACTGCAGCCTTCATCTCCAGGCTCAAGACATCCTCCTTCCTCAGCCTTCCAAGTAGCGGTAACTACAGGTGCGCACCACCATGCCCAGCTAATTGTTTGCATTTTTAGAGAGATGGGGTTTCACCATGTTGCCCAGGCTGGTCTCTCGAACTCTTGGGCTCAAATGATTGGCCTGTCTCAGCCTCCCAGAGTACTGGGATGACAGGCATGAGCCACCACTGCCACCCCCATATCTCTGAGTCTTAGCCCAGGGCATGGCACACAGTCGGTGCTCCTGAGTGGCTGTCAGATGGATTGATCAGTTCCACCACTGCACACACTTCCATCTTCAATCTTGCGCTCCTATTTAACTGCTCTCCCAGAGCTCCAGACACTGCCGGGTTGTCCTCGCATCCTGACAAACTGTCCTCTTTCTATACCCTTTCCAAGTCACCTAATTATCTTCTTTTTTTGGGGGGGGATAATTTGAGTTTATTTGACCATCTTGATCTGAAATGTTCACGCTTTTGGCTATTGTTTTCTTCATTTACTTATTTAAATTTTTTTAGTAACTCTATTAACTGATTGATTTCCTTCCTTCCTTCCTTCCCTTCTTCCCTCCCTTCCTTCCCTTCTTCCCTCCCTTCCTTCCCTTCTTCCCTCCCTTCCTTCCCTTCTTCCCTCCCTTCCTTCCC
>NW_012105131.1:433934-434646 GCF_000951045.1 Mandrillus leucophaeus
TTCCCTTCTTCCCTCCCTTCCTTCCTTCCCTTCTTCCTTCCTTCCTTCCTTCCTTCCTTCCTTCCTTCCTTCCCTCCTTCCCTCCCTCCCTCTCTCCCTCCTTGCCTCCCTCCTTCCTGCCTGCCTGCCTTGTCTCCCTCCCTCCCCCACCTTTCCGTCTCTCTTTCTCTTTCCTTTTCTTTTCTTTTCTTTCCTCCTTTCCTTTCTCTCTTTTTTGTTTCTTTCTTTTTCCTTCTTTATTTTGAAATAAAGTCCTGCTGTGTCGCCCAGGCTGGGAGTGCAGTGGCGCAATCTCTGTTCACTGCAACCTCTGCCTCCCGGGTTTAAGCAATTCTCCTGCCTCAGCGTCCCAAGTAGCTGGGATTACAGGCATGCGCCACCATGCCCAGCTAATTTTGTATTTTTAGTAGAGATAGGGTTTTGCCATGTTGATCAGGCTGGTCTCAAACTCCTGACCTCAAGTGATCCACCTGCCTCAGCCTCTCAAAGTGCTGGAATTACAGGCGTGAGCCACCACACCCGGCCAGAATTGTTTTCTTTAAAACAACTTTTCTGTACTGGACATGGTGGCTCACGCCTGTAATCCCGGCACTTTGGGAGGTCGAGGCAGGAGGATTCCTTGAGCTCAGGAGTTCGAGACCAACCTGGGCAACATGGCAAAACCCCGGGCGTAGTGGCACATGCCTGTAATCCCAGCTACTGGGGAGGCTGA
>NW_012105131.1:435971-437269 GCF_000951045.1 Mandrillus leucophaeus
TTCACCACGTTGGCCAGGATGGTCTCAATCTCTTGACTTCATGATCCGCCCACCTCGGCCTCCCAAAGTGCTGGGTTTACAGGCATGAGCCACCACGCCTGGACTGACCCCATATATTTTTAAAGAAAAAAAGAAAAGAAAAGAAAAGAAAAGAAACATGATATTCTTTCTCCCTAATGCCAGTTCTTCATCTACGATCCCCTTCTCTGCACCGTCCCTCCATCTCCTGGGTGGTCATCTCCGTCTTCTCAGACTTACATCTTTAATGTTCGTATTTTTAATCTTTTAATCCCAGACCTGAGGCATTGATTGTCTATCTTCTTAAATCACATTTACGTTGTCACTTTGTTTTATCATTATTTTAAACCTCTAAACTTTTATCTCTTGTGGAGAGTTACTTTTAAGACCAACTTCATAGCTTTTCATTTTAATTTTGTATTTGCTGATTTTAACTTTGTAATACACATTAGCCCTCTCGTTTATAAAGTATTCATCTTATTGGTGCTAGTCTTTTAATGTCTTTCATCTTAACTATTTATGATGATTAAAAAGAAAACTCTTGATTTTAAATCTTTGCTGGCTTTTTTTTTTTGAGACAGAGTCTCACTCCATGCCCAGGCTGGAGTGCAGTGGTGTGATCTCGGCTCACTGCAACCTCTGCCTCCTGGGTTCAAGCAATTCTCCTGCTTCAGCTTCCCACATAGGTGAGACTATGGGCCACCATGAGCCACCATGCCCAGCTAATTTTTCTATTGTTAGTAGAGATGGGGTTTCACTATGTTGGCCAGGCTGGGCTCCAACTCCTGACCTCAAGTGATCCGCCCTCTTCGGCCTCCTAAATTGCTGGGATGATAGCCGTGAGCCACCGTGCCTGACCTGGCTCTTTCATGTTCTGAGCCTAAAAGTCCTTATTTTTCTCAGTGATTACTTCTTAACCTTCCAGGCATTCATTCAATCCTCACAAAACTCTATGTGGCCAGCCCTGTTTGTGTGTTGTTATTTTTATTTTTTTAGAGATGGGTTGTCACTCTGTCGCCCAGGCTGGAGGTAGCCTCGACCTCCTGGGCTTAAGCGATCCTCCTGCCTCAGCCTCTTGAGTAGCTGGGACTACAGGCATGCACCATCAAGCACAGCTAATTTTAAAATTTTTTGGCCAGGTGCAGTGGCTCATGCCTGTAATCCCAGTGCTTTAGGAGGCCGAGGTGGGAGGATTGTTTGAGCCCAGGAGTTCAAAGCCAGCCTGGGAGACATAACAAGACCCCAGTCTCTACCAAAAAAGCAAAAAAATTAACCAGGCA
>NW_012105131.1:438019-439688 GCF_000951045.1 Mandrillus leucophaeus
GGTTTCACCGTGTTAGCCAGGATGGTCTCGATCTCCTGACCTCATGATCCGCCCGTCTTGGCCTCCCAAAGTGCTGGGATTATAGGCATAATCCACTGCACCCGGCCTTTATTTTTATTTTTAAAATTTTAATTTTTACTATCACTATTTTTTGAGACAGGGTCTCACTCTGCCACCCAGGCTGGAGTACAGTGGCGTGATCACGGCTCACTGTAGCCTCAATCTCCTGGGCTCAGGTGATCCTCCTACCTCAGCCTCCTGAGTGGCTGGGACCACAGGTATGAGCCACCACACCCAGGTAATTTTTAAAATTTTTAATAGAGATGGGTTCGCACTATGTTGCCCAGACTGGTCTGGAACTCCTGGGCTCAAGCAATCCTCCCATCTTGGCTTCCCAAAGTGCTGGGATTACAGGTGTGAGCCACCATGCTCAGTCGTAAATGCCCCCTTTAGTGGCTTCTTCCCTGTCCCACCCCTCACAGGTGTCCTGGGATCACCTCCCAAGCCACTGCACCCAAATTCTCTGGCTCTGCTTTTGAGGAATCCAAACAAAGATGGCAGAATTTCCTATTTCTGTGAGAACGGCAAACTTGAACGGGGTTTTGGAGAGGTGGATTTGTCACAGTTTGCCACGGAATGTCACATTTCTCCTTGAAGAGGGAGCTGAGCAGCTGCTCTGAGCCACTCAATACACTACCCAGTCCTTCTCTCACTTTACTTCTGCCCTTTCTTCTCCAAAACCCTCCCTCAGCCAGGCGCAGTGGCTCACGCCTCTAATCCCAGCTACTTGGGAGGCTGAGGTGGGAAGATTGCTGGGGGCCAGGCATTTGAGATCAGCCTGGACAACAGAACGAGACCCCACCTCTACAGGAAGTTAAAAAATTATAAGGACCAGGTGTGGTGGCTCACGCTTGTAATCCCAGCACTTTGGGAGGCCGAGGCTGTTGGATCATCTGAGGTCAGGAGTTTGAGACCAGCCTGGCCAACATGGTGAAACCCCATCTCTACTGAAAAATACAAAAATTAGCTGGGCATGGTGGCAGGTGCCTGTAACCCCAGCTACTCGGAAGGCTGAGGCGGGAAAATTGCTTGTACCCGGGAAAAGAGGTTGCAGTGAGCCTAGATTGTGCCACTGCGCTCCAGCCTGGCCAACAGAGCGAGACTCTGTCTCAAAAAAAAAAAAAAAAAAAAGCAAACAAACGAAAAAGAGTGTGTTTATGAGCAGGTGAACTTTGGGGGCAGCTGGGGATGGGTCTCGCTGGGAACTATCCATGAGGCTGGGGACAGGATGCCTCAGGCTCGTAGCTGGGGTGTTTGATTGCCACCTCCACCCCTCCGTGGTTGAGGGTTCCTCCGGCATTCAGCCAGACTCCCTCCGAGAGAACAGAGCTGTTTCCTCTGTGTCCAGGGTCTGCCATTGTGCCCTGCCCTAAGCAGGTGCTCTATGTGATGCTAGTGGAGGCGTGGACCTCAGAAGCAAAGTGACTTCAGATCCCCAAGTGCCTTATGGAGCACCAACAGTCACTTCAACCCCACACAGGGAACTCCCGGGGAAGGAGTCGTGGGCCATAAAGGGAAGACAATACGGTCCCTGCCCTCTGGGAGTGCCCAGCCCTGCTGAGGAAAGGTGACCTGTGTCAGCGCCCACTGGCCAGGCACCACGCCTGTG
>NW_012105131.1:441523-443989 GCF_000951045.1 Mandrillus leucophaeus
CTGGACCCCTGAAGGGTCATCAGGCCTTGCAGCCTGAGCATGGGCGCTGGCTCTAACAGCCTGTGACCCCCACTGCACTCCTGCCCGCTCTAGTTCCTGCAGTACAGCCCTTTCACACTCTGGACACCTAAGCAACAGATCTAACAATCAGATTAGTAGCTGACCCCTGTAATCCCAGCACTTTGGGAGGATCGATTGAGCCCAAGAATTCAAGACCAGCCTGGGCAACAGAGATCCCTGTCTCTACAAAATAAAATACAATGATTAGCCAGGTGTGGTCGTAAGTGCGTGTATTCTCAGCTACTCAGGAGTCTGAGGCCAGAGGATCACTTGAGCCTAGGAGGTGGAGGCTTCAGTGAGCTGAGATCACACCACTGCATCCAGCCTGGGTGACAGAGCAAGGCCCTGTCTCATATAAAAATATATACAAAAAATTTTAATTAGATATGACCATGTCAATCCTCTGTATATATAACCTGCTAAGGCTCCCCCATTGCCCTCAGGATAAAGCCAGGCCTCTTAGTCCTACGCTCAAGGCCTGTCCTGCTGGGTCTCTTAGCCTTATCTACCACCACATCTCACTGCTACCAGGAGCTCCATCTGCCAGCACTTCCCTTCGGATCCCTCAGGCTCACCCTGACTCTGAGCCTTAGCACAGGCCATTCCTGCCGCCTGGAACAGCAGCATCTCTTGTCACCAGAACAGCTACATCATCTTTCAAGCCCTGGCTCAAAGGAACTTTCCAGTGTCTCCAGGTCAAGCTGGTTGCTTCTGGCTTTGCTTTTTCTGTTTGTTTTGTTTTTTTGCTGTTGTTTTTGAGATGGAGTCTCGCTCTGTTGCCCAGTCTGGAGTGCAGTGGTGCAATCTCAGCTCACTGCAACCTCTGCCTCCCGGGTTCAAGTGATTATCTTGCCTCAGCCTCCCAAGTAACTGGGATTACAGGTGTGCACCACCACACCTGGCTAATTTTTATATTTGTATTTATTTATTTATTTATTATTTGAGACAGAGTCTCACTCTGTCACCCAGCTGGAGTGCAGTGGCGCTATCTCAGCTCACTGCAATTTCTACCTCCTGGGTTCAAGCGATTCTTCTGCCTCAGCCTCCCAAGTAGCTGGGATTACAGGTGTGCACCACCACACCTGGCTAATTTTTATATTTGTATTTATTTATTTATTTATTTATTATTTGAGACAGAGTCTCACTCTGTCACCCAGCTGGAGTGCAGTGGCGCTATCTCAGCTCACTGCAACTTCTACCTCCTGGGTTCAAGCGATTCTTCTGCCTCAGCCTCCCGAGTAGCTGGGATCATAGGCATGCACCACCATGCCCAGCTAATTATTTTTTATTTTTATTTTTATTTTTTTTGTATTTTTAGTAGCGACAGGCTTTCACCATGTTGGCCAGGCTGGTCTCGAACACCCGACCTCAAGTGAACCACCCACCTCGGCCTCCCAAAGTGTGGGGATTACAGACATGAGCCACCATGCCTGGCCTGGGTTTGCTGTTTCTCCAGCACCTTCCAGAGGCTTCTCCTGTAGTACACGCTCTTGGATTGATGTGTCTGTGGGTTTGGATGTCTTAGACTACGTGTTCTTTGAGGTCAAAAGCTGTGTCCAGGACATCACCTGGGCCCAGCCCAGCTGAGAGCCAGCTCCTCCATCTTGCCCAATGTCTGGGGCATCTGATGGCAAATGACCCCAGGGCTGCCTCCCCGTTCCCTGCCCTGGACCTTTACTTCAGGGACAGCTGAACCAGACCCTGGAGACTTGCCCCCTGCCCCCCTCTGCCCCACATCTCATCCTGTCCTCAAGGGCACTTGGGGGATGGGAGGGATGTGTGGAGGGAGGCTGGTTATTAATTAAAAACCAAGTCATGCACAGATCCTGCTTCATTCCAATAAAAACCGTCAAGGGTATTAATTACCAGATCTGGCGATAGACGTGGGTTAGGTTTACTCAGGCCCGGTAAGGATGCTGGTGGCCAGAATATCAATGAACACCCGGGCTCCTCGGCTCGGGGCCCTGGGCTGAGCACGGGCTGGGCAGGCGCGGGGCACCTTGGGGAGGACAAATCGTGATGAAAATAACATCGACGCCACCAGATGCTTCTCAACCCAGCACTTCCCGAGTTCCAAGCAGGGGGCCACATACCACGGCTACAGGCCTGATGTCATCTCACTCCCAAAAGCCTTGTGAAATGGGTTCTATTTTTATCCTCATTTTGCAGCTAAGGGCATTAGGGTACAGAAAGGTTTTGTAATTTGATGGGGTCACACAGCTGGCAAGGGGCAGTGCTGGGATACCAGCCTGGGTTCTTTTTATTTTTGTTATTTTTATTTATTTATTTTTTAGGACAGGATCTTGCTCTGTCACCCAGGCTGGAGTGCAGTGGCGCAATCACAACTCACTGCAGCCTCAAACTCCTGGGCTCAAGCGATTCTCCTGCCTCCACCTCCTGAGTAGC
>NW_012105131.1:448459-450650 GCF_000951045.1 Mandrillus leucophaeus
TTTGGGGGTTGAGGCCACCTGCCACTTCCTGCCTCCTTCCTCACCTACCTCCCTCCTCCCTTCATCCATCCATCCTCTCTGAACCCTCAGCAGCCCAGCTGGGCGGAACCAACCCAGCACTCCTCTGTGTCAACCCTGGAAGGCGGTCTCAGCCCGGCACAAGTCCCCAGCGGCATTAAAATAGGCCTGACCTAAATGCAAGCACAATGCCAGCGCTGAAAACACGGCTGTGTCAGCGGAAACTCCAGCTGGGTAGGAAAAAAAATACACTTTGGGATTCACGCCATCCCCTGAGCCCAGAAAGGGGGCCGGGCTGCCCCAGGCCCAGGGCCAGTGCTACCTACAGGACCCTGATCGCCAATAGTTCCCTAAATATCCCCAAGTGTGGCAAAGTGGCAGACGAGAGAGGACTCTGCTTCTGTGGCCTGACAGACGGCGAGCTCACAAGGGGGTCAGGCAGCTCTTGGCAACCACTGCTGTCACTCTGGGGAAACTGAGGCTCCAAGAGGGGAGGTAGCCACCCGAGGTGGCACAGCTTATAAGTAGCAGGAGTGGAGCAGCTGCTTGATTTCCAGGCAGGAAGAGGAGAAGGACAGCAATCAAGCTCCTAATGCAGAAGCTTGGACCTGTGACTCCAAAAAGGTATTAGGTAAACATGTCCCGTCAAGAGGCCATTCATGCCTGTAATCCCAGCACCTTGGGAGGCCGAGGTGGGGGATCACTTGAGGTCAGGAGTTCAGAACCAGCTTGGCCAATATGACGAAACTCCTTCTCTACTAAAAATACAAAAATTAGCCGGGCGTGGTGGTGCGCGCCTATAATCCCAGCTACTTGGGAGCCTGAGGCACGAGAATTGCTTGAATCCAGGAGGTGGAGGTTGCAGTGAGCTGAGATTGTGCCACTGCACTACAGGGTGAGACTGTCTTAAAAAAACAAAACAAAACAAAACAAAAAACAAAAAAACAGAGGCCATTGACAGCCTTGAAGGCTTTACTTTTTATATTTATCTATTTATTTTTTATTTTATTTTATTTTATTTTATTTTTTTTTTTGAGATACGGTCTTGTTCTGTCACTCAGGCTGGAGTGCAGTGGTGCGATCATGGCTCACTGCAGACTCAAACTCCTGGACTCAAGTGATCCTCGAATTGCAGCCTCCTGAGCAGCTGGGACTACAGGCACTCGCCACCACACCCAGCTAATTTTTTTGTATATTTTGTAGAGACGGGGTCTTTCTATGGTGCCCAGGCTGGTCTCAAACTCCCGGCCTGAGGCCACCGCGATTGGCCTGAAGGCCCTAACTTTGTATTCAAACCAGAACTTGGCTGGGCGTAGTGGCTCATGCCTGTAATCCAAGCACTTTGGGAGGCTGAGGCAGATGAATCACCTGAGGTCAGGAGTTCGAGACCAGCCTGGCCACCATGGTAAAACCCTATCTCTACTAAACATACAAGCAAATTAGTTGGGCATGGTGGCGCACACCTGTAATCCCAGCTACTCGGGAGGCTGAGGCATGAAAATTGCTTGAACCTGGGAGACAGAGGTTATAGTGAACTGAGAGTACACCACTGCACTCCAGCCTGGGTGACAAAGTGAGACTTCGTCTCCAAAAAAAATAAAAAAAATAAAAATAAAACCGGGCCGGGCATGGTGGCTCAGGCCTGTAATCCCAGCACTTTGGGAGGCTGAGGCGGTTGGATCACCAGAGGTCAGGAGTTCAAGAACAGATGGACCAACATGGTGAAACCCCGTCTCTACTAAAAAATACCAAAAATTATCTGGGCATGGTGGCGCATGACTGTTATCCCAGCTACTCAGGAGGCTGAGGCAGGAGAACTGCTTGAACCCGGGAGGCGGAGGGAAACTGGGCGACAGAGCCAGACTCTGTCTCAAAAAAAAAAAAAAAAAAAGAAACACATTTTTGCACACAGGGCACAATATGAATTGTGCAGATTCAGCGGTTCTGCTCACGAGTAAAATGCTCTTATAGCTACACCTAAGTCAGCATTGAACGATATAAAGATAACTAGTAAAGAATGAAATGGTAAAAGACTAATCATTTAGCATTTTAATGTTTCTGTACTAAGAACGACATTAAATAGCAAATAGCAAATTTTTCAAAATCATGATGTCAAGAGATTCAGCCCAAGGATGAAAGGAAAAAGTTTTGTATTTTAGTACCTTCGAGGACA
>NW_012105131.1:453090-454993 GCF_000951045.1 Mandrillus leucophaeus
GCAGGCTGGTCTTAAACTCCTGGCCTCAAGCGATCCTCCTGCTTCAGCCTCCCAAAGTGCTGGGATTACAGTTATGAGCCACCATGCCTGGCAGCTGGTGCTGTCAAAGTCCCAGAGGAGCTGGGCTGCGTCATCAAAGCAACTCTTCCTTGGACAAATGGGGAAACCGAGGCAGGAGAGGGCATCACTTGCCAAAATCATACCCCACATTGGAGGAATGTCGACCATGTCCCCTGAGGCCCAATGTGGGACTCTCCTCCCACCAGACTAAGTGTGTGTATGTAGGGGTGAGGATCCTTGCCAGAAAGGGAGGGGTGTGGCCGGGCGCGGTGGCTCACGCCTGAAATCCTAGCTCTTTGGGAAGCCGAGGCGGGTGAATCACCTGAGGTCAGGAGTTTGAGACCAGCCCGGCTGATGTGGTAAAACCCCATCTCTACTAAAAATAAAAATTAAAAAAAAAAATTAGCTTGGTGTGGTGGTGGACGCTTGTAAGCCCAGCTACTCAGGAAGCTGAGGCACGAGAATCGCATGAACCCGGGAGGCAAAGGTTGCAGTGAGCTGAGATTGCGCCACTTTGCTCCAGCGTGGGTGACAGAATGAGACTCTGTCTCAAAAAAAAAGGAAAAGAAAAGAAAAAAAGGGAGAGGGTGCAGGGGCCCCAGATGGGCCAGGATTTGGGGGTTGAGGCCACCTGCCACTTCCTGCCTCCTTCCTCACCTACCTCCCTCCTCCCTTCATCCATCCATCCTCTCTGAACCCTCAGCAGCCCAGCTGGGCGGAACCAACCCAGCACTCCTCTGTGTCAACCCTGGAAGGCGGTCTCAGCCCGGCACAAGTCCCCAGCGGCATTAAAATAGGCCTGACCTAAATGCAAGCACAATGCCAGCGCTGAAAACACGGCTGTGTCAGCGGAAACTCCAGCTGGGTAGGAAAAAAAATACACTTTGGGATTCACGCCATCCCCCGAGCCCAGAAAGGGGGCCGGGCTGCCCCAGGCCCAGGGCCAGTGCTACCTACAGGACCCTGAGCGCCAATAGTTCCCTAAATATCCCCAAGTGTGGCAAAGTGGCAGACGAGAGAGGACTCTGCTTCTGTGACCTGACAGACGGCGAGCTCACAAGGGGGTCAGGCAGCTCTCGGCAACCACTGCTGTCACTCTGGGGAAACTGAGGCTCCAAGAGGGGAGGTAGCCACCCGAGGTGGCACAGCTTATAAGTAGCAGGAGTGGAGCAGCTGCTTGATTTCCAGGCAGGAAGAGGAGAAGGACAGCAATCAAGCTCCTAATGCAGAAGCTTGGACCTGTGACTCCAAACAGGTATTAGGTAAACATGTCCCGTCAAGAGGCCATTCATGCCTGTAATCCCAGCACCTTGGGAGGCCGAGGTGGGGGATCACTTGAGGTCAGGAGTTCAGAACCAGCCTGGCCAATATGACGAAACTCCTTCTCTACTAAAAATACAAAAATTAGCCGGGCGTGGTGGTGCGCGCCTATAATCCCAGCTACTTGGGAGCCTGAGGCACGAGAATTGCTTGAATCCAGGAGGTGGAGGTTGCAGTGAGCTGAGATTGTGCCACTGCACTACAGGGTGAGACTGTCTTAAAAAAACAAAACAAAACAAAACAAAAAACAAAAAAACAGAGGCCATTGACAGCCTTGAAGGCTTTACTTTTTATATTTATCTATTTATTTTTTATTTTATTTTATTTTATTTTATTTTTTTTTTTGAGATACGGTCTTGTTCTGTCACTCAGGCTGGAGTGCAGTGGTGCGATCATGGCTCACTGCAGACTCAAACTCCTGGACTCAAGTGATCCTCGAATTGCAGCCTCCTGAGCAGCTGGGACTACAGGCACTCGCCACCACACCCAGCTAATTTTTTTGTATATTTTGTAGAGACGGGGT
>NW_012105131.1:456663-459418 GCF_000951045.1 Mandrillus leucophaeus
CCACGCCCGGCCTTTGTTTTGTTTTCTGAGACGAAGTCTCACTGTGTCGCCCAGGCTGGAGTGCAATGGCGCGATCTTGGCTCACTGCAACTTCCGCCTCCCGGGTTCAAGTGATTCTCCTGCCTCAGCCTCCTGAGTAACTGAGATTATAGAGCACCTGCCGCCACGCCCGGCTAATTTTTGTATTTGTAGTAGAGATGGAGTTTCACCATGTTGGTCAGGCTAGTCTCAAACTACTGACCTCGTGATCCGCCCACCTCAGCCTCCCAAAGTGTGCGATTATAGGGGTGAGCCACAGCACCCGGCCCTCTTCTTTTTTTTGAGACAGAGTCTTGCTCTGTCATTCACGCTGGAGTGCAGTGACGCGATCTCTACTCAGATCCTGGGTTCCAGCGATTCTCCTGCCTCTGCCTCCCAAGTTGCTGGGATTACAGGCACCTGCCACCACGCTTGGCTAATTTTTGTATTTTTAGTAGAGATGGGGTTTTGCCATGTTGGCCAGGCTGGTCTTGAACTCCTCACCTCAAGTGATCCACGTGCCTCGACCTCCGCCTCAACCTCCCAAAGTGCTGGGACGATAGGCATGAGCCATCACGCCCGGCTAGGTGGTTTTCTTTTTCTTCTTTATTCAGTTCTTGGCACACTAGAAGAAGAAGGGGCCTCCTGCCCCCAGACCCACCCTGTTCTGGGGCTTGTAGTAAAGAGGTGGCACATTTTCTGCTACATTTAAGGCAGGCTGGGATCCCAGGCACCAGGGAGCCCAGGTGTGCAAGCGGCAGAGCTGAGGCTGGCTGAGGAGGATGGGCTCTGTCCTCTTTACAGAGGAGTCTCGTTCTCCTGGCCTTGTGGCTGACCCACCTGACACTCCCCAGATATGAGACAATCATCCCCATCCTAAGTATAGGAAACTAAGATTTGAGGACCGGGTGAGGGGCTCACGCCTGTAATCCCAGCACTTTGGGAGGCCATTGCAGGAGGATCACTTGAGCCTAGAATTTCGAGACCAGCCTGGGCAAACTAGTGACTCTCCATCTCTACAAAAATAAAATAAAATAAAATCAGCTGGGCGCATGCTTGTAGTTCTAGCCACTCAGGAGGCTGAGGTGGGGGGAATCACTTGAGCCTAAGAGGTGGAGGCTACAGTGAGCTATGATCGAGCCACTTCACTCCAGCCTGGGTGACAGAGTAAGACCCTGTCTCTAAACAAACGAATTAATAAAGAAACTGAGGTTTGGGCAGGGAAGGTGATAGGCAGAAAATCCCGTGACTGCATCAGATATGCAAATGTACACAGAGCAGGTGGGGTCCACAGAAATGGGGCACACACAGGGGTGACTCCATCTAACCCAGCACCTTTCCCAATGGTGGCCCAGTTAGGGAGCCCAGCATGTGAGGGACAGGGCAGCTGGGAACCTGAGCCTGTAGAACCCCGGGGCTTCCAACCAGCCCAGGAAGGTGAGTGTGGCTGGTAAGTCTTCCTAGGGGTTGGGCCTAATTTTGTTGTTGTTGTTGTTTTGAGATAGAGTCTCGCTTTCGTCACCCAGGCAGGAGTGCCGTGGCTCGATCTCAGCTCACTGCAACCTCCGCCTCCCGGTTCAGGTGATTCTCCTGCCTCAGCCTCCCAAGTAGCTGGCCCACCACCACGCCCAGCTAATTTTTGTATTTTTAGTAGAGTTGGGGTTTCACCATGTTGCCCAGGCTGGTCTCGAACTCCTGACCTCAGGTGATTCGCCCGCCTCGGCCTCCCAAAGTGCTAGGATTACAGGCGTGAGCCACCACACCCAGCCTAATTTTAATTTTTAAATAGGGACAGGGAGAACACCGACTCTTACAAAGGTATTCCAGGGAGGAAGCTGAACCAGCCAGCAGCGGAGACAGCTCCTGGACAGCAATCTCTCTCCAGGCATTCTGGGTTGTTTCTCCCGAGTAGACACCAGGAGCTGAAAGTCAGAGCCTTGCCCTGGTGTCCCTCTTGAGCCCCCAGCTCCTTTGCCCGCCTCTCACAGCTCTTGCCTTCAGCCACTTGCTCCAGCAAAACCCAGGCAGCCTCAGACTCTGGGTCAGGCCATATGCTGGGTACAGGGACCAGAGAGCCCTCAGACAGGGCCCCTGCTGGAGAACCTCATGGTCCAATGGGAAGGCAGATGGTTTGAAAGCGCTGTGGGCTTGGAAGGCCCAGACAGGCACTTGACCAGCCGGAGATCAGGGGCTCCTTCCTGGAGGCAGTGACCTGGGAGCTGAGCCCGCAGAGGTGAACAGAGCATTGCCGGGCAGACAAGAAGGCAGAGAGGACACCTACCCAGGTGGCCACAGTCTAAGACCCTCAGGGTTCTCTGAGTGCTGGCTGGTGCTGACATGTGTATCTGCCCAACAGCATCTCCAGGATCAGCCCCAGTGACCCATGGAAGATCATGCCTCCCTAGCGCTCTGAGTTCAGGCTATTTGTGCCGCTGTAACAAAATACCTGAGGCTGGGCACAGTGGCTCACACCTGTAATCTCATCACTTTGGGAGGCCAAGATGGGGGAATCCCTTGGACCCGGGAGTTTGAGACCAGTCTGGGCAACATGGCGAAACCCGTCTCCACCAAAATACAAAAAGTAGCCCGGCGTGAAGGTGCATGCCTGTAGTCCCAGCTACTTGGGAGGCTGAGGTGGGAGGATCCCTTGAACCCGGGAGTAGGAGGTTGCAGTGAGCTGAGATCATGCCACTGCACTCCAGCCTGGGTGACAAAGTGAGACCCCCATCTCAAAAAA
>NW_012105131.1:459763-466619 GCF_000951045.1 Mandrillus leucophaeus
GTGAACCTGGGAGGCGGAGCTTGCAGTGAGCAGAGATCATGCCATTGTACTCCAGCCTGGGTGACAGAGCGAGACTCCATCTCAAAATAAATAAATAAATAAATAAAAATAAAAATACAAAATAAAAAATATTTAAAAAGACAAAATACCTGAAACTGGGGAATTTATAAAGAACAGAAATTTATTTTCTCATGGTTCTAGAGACTGAGAAGTCCAAGATCAAGGAGCCAACAGGGTCGCTGCCTGGGGAGGGCCCTAGTCTCTGCTTCCAAGATGGCACCTTTTGGCTGCACCCTGCATGGGCGATGAACTCTGCCCACACATGGCAGAAGGTGGAAAGGCAAAGGGGCCTAAGCTAGTTCCCTCCAGCCCTTTTATAAGGCACTAATCTGTAGGCTCATGCTCTGTGACCTCATTACTTCCCAAAAAGGCCCCACCTCTCAATACCATCGCCACAATGAGTAAGTCTCAACGTGAATTTTGGAAGAGACGTCATCATTCAAATCATAGCATTCTGCTCCTGGGCCCCCAAAACTCATGTCTTTTTCACATTCACATGTGACGTACATTCATTCCAGCCGGGCACAATGGCTCATGCCTGTAATCCCAGCACTTTGGGAGGCCGAGGTGGGAGGATCACCCAAGCCTAGGAAGTCGAGGCTGAAGTGAGCCATGATCGGGCCACTGCACTTTAACCTGGGCAACAGAGTAAGACCCTGTCTCAAAACAAAACAAACAAACAAACAAACAAACAAACTACTCATTTTATCCCAGTAGCCCTGAAAAGTCTTCACGGATTCTAGCATTGACTTTAAAGTCCAAGTCCAAGTCTCATCTAAATATTACCTACCTCAGATATGGGTAAGACGCGAGTGTGTGTTTCATCCTGAGGCAAATTGTTCTCCTGCTGAGTCTATGAAATCAAACAAGTAAAGTGCTTCCAAAAGACAACAGTGGTACAGGTACAGGACAGATGTTTCCATCCCAAAAGGGGAAAGTAGGAAAGAAAGAAAGGATTGAGAAAAAAAAAAAAAGAACAAGGAAAGAAGGAAAGGATAATAGATCCTAAGTAAGTCCCAAACCCAACAGGACAAACAACATTAAATTTTCCTTTCTCAGCAAACTATCGAAAAGAACAGAAAACCAAACACCGCATGTTCTCACTCATAGGTGGGAATTGAACAATGAGATCACTTGGACTCTGGAAGGGGAACATCACACACCGGGACCTATTATGGGGAGAGGGGAAGAGGAGAGGGATGGCATTAGGAGTTATACCTGATGTAAATGACGAGTTGATGGGTGCTGACAAGTTGATGGGTGCAGCACACCAACATGGCACAAGTATACATATGTAACAAACCTGCACATTGTGCACATGTACTCTAGAACTTAAAGTATAATAATAAAAAAAAAATTTTCCTGCTCTGTCACCCAGGCTGGAGCCCAATGGTGCTATCATAGCTCACTGCAGCCTCAGCCCCCTGGGCTTAAGTAATTCTCCGGCCTCAAGTGGCTGAGACCACAAGAACATGCCACCATGCCCAGCTACATTTTTTTTTTTTTTCGGTAGAGATGAGGTCACACCATGTTGCCCAAGCTGGTCTCGAAATCCTGGGCTCAAGCAATCCTCCTAGCTCAGCCTCCAGAGCAGCTGGCACTATAGGTGTGTGCCACCACACCTGGATAATTTTTTTTTTTTTTTTTTTGAGACAGAGTCTTACTCTGTCACCTAGGCTGGAGTGCATTGGTGCAATCTCAGCTCACTGCAACCTCCACCTCCCAGCCTGAAGCAATTCTTGTGCCTCAGTCTCCAGAGTAGCTGGGATTATGGGCATGAGCCACAACACCCTGATAATTTTTGTATTTTTAGTGGAAGCAGAGTTTTGCCATGTCACCCAGGATGATCTCAAACTCCTGTGCTCAAGTGATCCACCTGCCTTGGCCTCCCAAAGTGCTGGGATTACAGGTGTGAGCCACCATGCTCGGCCTCATACTAATCTTATTACCGTCAGTGTTTCTCTCTCTCTCTCTCTCTCTCTCTGAAATTGAGTTTCGCTCTGTCATCCAGGCTGGAGTGCAGTGGTGCGATCTTGGCTCATTGCAACCTCCGCCTCCTGGGTTCAAGTGATTCTCCTACCTTGGCCTCCCAAGTAGCTGGAATTACAGGTGCACACCATCACACCTGGCTAATTGTTCTATTTTTGGTAGAGATGGGGTTTCACCATGTTCGTCAGGCTGGTCTCGAACTTCTGACCTCGTAATCCACCCACCTCAGCCTCCCTAAGTGCTGGGATTACAGGCATGAGCCACCGGGCATTTTGTCTTAAACACACTTTTATAACCTAGCCAGTCTGATAATTTTTCAAATCTTTATTCTGCCTCCCTTTCGATTATAAATTCTGTCTTTAGTTAATCCTTCTCTTCTTGCATTTTACTATCAGCAGTTAAGAGCAACCATGTAGCACCCTGAACACTTTGCTCAGAGATTTCTTCCAACAAATATATTAGTTCATCACTCTTAAATTCTACTTTCCACAAAGTACTAGGACATGGACAAAATTCAGCCAAGTTATTTGCCATTTTGTAACAAGGATGACCTTTTCTCTGGTTTCTAATAAAATATTTCTCATTTCTGTTTAAGACCTCATCAGAATTGCCTTTACCATCCACATTTTTACCACCGTTATGATTATGACCACTTAAGTAATCTGTAAGAACATTAAGTCTGTCCCTGCAGCTTTCCATTTCTTCTGAGCCTTCACCATAATAGCCCTTTACAGACCAACTTCTACCTATTAGCCAGTTTCAAAGCTGCTTTCACATTTTTAGGTGTTGGTTATATAAACACCCCACTCCTGGTACCAATTTCTGTCTCACTCTGTTTGTGCTGCTATAATAAACTGCCTGAGACTGGATAATCTATATAAATAGTAGAAATGCGTTTCTAATAGTCTGTAAGCTGGAAATGCAAAGATCAAGGCACAAGCAGGTTTAGTGTCTGGGAATGGCCCCAGTCTTTGCTTCCAAGATGGTGCCTTGAACACATGTCCTCACATGGCAGAAGGGCTGGATGGGCAATAAAGGGCCTGCGCTAGTTCTTTCCAGCCCCTTTGTAAGGCACTAATTCATTCACAAAGGTAGAGCCCTCACGAGTTCATAAGGGTAAAGCTCTCAATCACTTACTGCAGAAGGCCCCGCCTCCCAACACCACTACAATGGAGATGTTCAACGTGAATTCTGGAGGGAATACCATCATTCAAATCATAGAAAGGCCATAGATAGGCCCACACACCACCCCTCATTTAATCAATAAAAATCTCTTGAACTTGGCTGAGTGTGATGGCTCATGCTTGTAATCCCAGCACTTTGGGAAGATGAGACAGGTGAATTACTTGAGGTTAGGAGTTCGAAACCAGCCTGGCCAACATGGCGAAACTCCGTCTCTACTAAAAATACAAAAATTAGCCAGGCGTGGTGGTGCATGCCTGTAATCCCAGCAACTAGGCAGGCTGAGGCAGGAGAATCGCTTGAACCCAGGAGGCAGCAGTTGCAGTCAGCCGAGATCATGCCACTGTACTCCACCCTGGGCAACAGAGCGAAGTTGTCTCAAAATCTATTGGAAAATCTATTGAGCTTCTTCAGGCAGTGTTTTAGATGCAAGACATAGATCAGAGAACAAGACAGACCAGAGCTCTGCCTTCATGGGGCAGGGTAGAAGGGTGTGAGAAGTTGGAGAGAGATAATTTCAGCCTTCAGAGGTGACAGGAACCCACAGGTCCCACAGGGCTTCGGATGCAGAGGACCTAGATAGACTGTTTCTCAGAGCGGAATGTTGCTTTCAGGGAACTTGAGCAGGAGACCTAGAGGTCCAAAAGAATTGCGGAGCACCTCTAAGGAGGTCCCAGCAGTCAGGGGACTGGTGACCCAGGGCAAGCTTCTGAACAAATTAGAAAGTGGCCCTGCACGGCTGGGCCTGGTGGCTCACGCCTGGTATCCCAGCACTTTGGAAGGCCGTGGAGGGTGGATCACGAGGTCAGGAGTTCAAGACCATCCTGGCCAACATGGGGAAACCCCGTTTTTACTAAAAATACAAAAAAATTAGCCGGATGTGGTGGCATGCGCCTATAGCCCCAACTACTTGGGAGGTTGAGGCAGGAGAATCGCTTGAACCCGGGAGGCGGAGATTGCAGCGAGCTGAGATTGTGCCATTGCACTTCAGCCTGGTGAAACAGCAAGACCCCGTCTCAAAAAAAAAAAAAAAGAAAAAAAAAAAAGAAAGGAAGAAAGTGGCCCTGCTCCAGGCAGATACTGTAGTGGGGTGCTAAGCCTGATGAGTTGACCAGTGGGGCAGTGGGGGCAGGTCCGCTCCACTGAGACTTGGTGAGCTGAATGTATCTGGACTTGAGCTTCCAGTTCGACCCTGGAGCACCGTCTGCCTAACTCCTGAGCCCTGGCTCAGCGGGTCCCCAGGCTGAGGTCTAGACATCTGCTATGTCTGTCCTCTCAGGTTCCTGGAATGCCTTCCCCCCGGGCTGCTTAAGATGCAGGGGTCCAAGGGGTCCAGGGCTGGGGCCGGGTCGTGCTCCTGACCTCAGGCGATCTGCCCATCTTGGCCTCCCAAAGTGCTGGGATTACAGGCATGAGCCACTGCGCCCGGCCTAAATTAACACTTTCTTTTTTTTTTTTTTTTTTTGAGACAGAGTCTCGCTCTGTCACCCAGGCTGGGGTGCTGTGGCCGGGTCTCAGCTCACTGCAAGCTCCGCCTCCGGGTTCCCACCATTCTCTTGCCTCAGCCTCCCGAGCAGCTGGGACTACAGGCGCCCGCCACCTCGCCCGGCTAGTTTTTTGTATTTTTTTAGTAGAGACGGGGTTTCACCGTGTTAGCCAGGATGGTCTCGATCTCCTGACCTCGTGATCCGCCCGTCTCGGCCTCCCAAAGTGCTGGGATTACAGGCTTGAGCCACCGCGCCCGGCCAACACTTTCATCTTTGTTGCACCCTCTGGTCCCATGACTGCCTGGGCATTCCCATTCCCAGGGACCCTCCCGCAAAAGTTTCCTTTTTCCTTTTCTCAGGAGTCCCCTTCTGCATTCTAGTTATGTCACTGCAGAGGCCTTCTCTGTCACATGCGCCTCTCAAGGGGATGGTGGAGAGGTGCAGGCAGCTCAGGGACAGGGGGGCTGTGGGGACAACTTCCAGATCATAGAGACAGGAGCGTTGTGCCTCCTTAAAAGATTTTTTTGACCAGGCATGGTGGCTTATGCCTGCAATCCCAGCCTTTTGGGAGTCCAAGGCAGGAGGATTGCTTGAGGCCAGGAGTTCAAGACCAGCCTGGGCAACATGGCGGGACCCCATCTCTGCAAAAAATACAAAAAGCTGGTCATGGTGGTGTGCATATGGTCCCGGCTGCTCAGGAGATTAGGGTGGGAGGATGGCTTAAGCCTGACAGGTTGAGGCTGCAGTGAGCTGTGATCACGCCACTACACGCCACTAGGTACCTGAGTTGAGACCCTGTCTCAAAAAAAATAATAATTTTTGGATTGGAAGCAGTGGCTCATGCCTGTCATCTCAACACTTTGGGAGGCTGAGACAAGAGGATCACTTGAGGCCAGGACTTCAAGACCAGCCTGGGCAACATAGTCAGACCCTGTCTCTAAAAAAATTTTTAAATTGGCCAGGCCTGGGGATGCATGCCTGTGGTCCCAGCGACTCAGGAGGCTGAGGCGGGAAGATCACCTGAGCCCAGGAGTTTGAGGCTGCAGTGAGCTGTGATTTCACCACTGCACTCCAGCTGGGGTGATGGAGCGAGATCCTGTCTCTAAAAAACATTTTAAGCTGCAAAAGCACCAGTTAAGTGTCTGTCCACCCCTGCGAGGAGGCGAGGTGGTCCCTGTAGTCCTGACCAGCTTCCTAGTTCCTGGAGGATCCCCGGGTTGTGATAAGTCCCCAGGTCCAGGTTCACCTGGGAGGGTAGGGAGTATGCTGTCCCTGGGCTGGGGGCCTCGGCCGAGGGATCAGAAACAGGTCGTCTGTGAGCTTTCCCAGGGCTCTGAGGAGTCACGGCCCCACCGCCTCCATGTGAGCCTGCATTCTCTGCTCATTTATTTATTTTCAGAGCAGGAAAGCGGATTTGAAACGCTCCTTCTGAATGTTTACCCCTGGGGGAATGTCGGGTTTATGAATAATGCAGCACGTCAGGGACTGGGGGCCCTGTCGGGCTCCATCCTGTCCCAGGAAAGCTGCGAAGTTGTCACAGACGGGCCCTGGACAGATTCCTGCCCCGCCACTCGCTGCTCTGTGAGTCTCGGTGAGCTAAGACTCAGTGTTCCCAGCTATAAAACATGGGCGTAGCCAGGCGCGGTGGCTCACGCCTGTAATCCCAGCACTTTGGGAGGCCTAGGTGGGTCGATCATTTGAGGTCAGGAGTTCGAGACCAGCCTGGCCAAAATGGTGAAACCCCATCTCTACTAAAAATACAAAAAGTAGCCAGGCGTGGTGGTGTGTGCCTGTAGTCCCAGTTACTCCGGAGGCAGAGGCAGGAGAATCGCTTGAACCCAGGAGGCAAAGGTTGCAGAGAGCCGAGACTGTACCACTGCACTCCAGCCTGGGTGACAGAGTGAGACTCTGTCTCAAAAAAACAAAAAACAAAAAACAAAAAAACAAAAAACAAAAAAACAAAAAAACAAAAAAAAAGGAGTGTCTGGCCAGGCACGGTTGGCTCATGCCTGCAATCCCAGGACTTTGGGAGGCCAAGGAGGGAGGATCATTTGAGTCTAGGATGTCAAGACCAGCCTGGGCTGGCCGGGCACCGTGGCTCACACCTGAAATCCCAGCACTTTGGGAGGACAAGACAG
>NW_012105131.1:467249-470534 GCF_000951045.1 Mandrillus leucophaeus
AAAAAAAAAAAAAAAAAAAATAGAATCCTTTGGAGCAGGTGGAGAGTCAGGCTGGGAGCAGGGAAGGAGCCACGGGGCCACAGGACCCCAGGCACATGGCACTCCTGTCTCCACCCCCTCCTTCAAGCTCTGGGAGGCAGTGACCTCACGCTACTTCCTATCACAATATTTACCAACAGCGCTGCAATTGAGCCAGGCAGCTTGGCAATTATAATCATGTTATCATTATTGCTGATAATTCTGATCATAAGCATAAATTATAAACAGGATCAAGGCGCAGCGGGTAGGAGCAGGCAGCGGGGACACCTCTGGGAGGGTGTGGGAGTGAGATGGGCCTCCCTTCCCACTCAGCCCCTCCTGCTTCTGGCCAAGTATTCCCTCCTGAGGTCCGGCCAGGGATACTGACCATGACTCCAGGCGGGCCTTTTCCTGCCAGGGTCCCGGGGCTGTCGCGACCACCTCTCACGGAGCCCCGCTATGCCTCACACAAATTATTAAGGTGCAATTATTGCGGAGACGGTCGTTCCAAATTGATCTTTCAGTTACTCCACAGCTGCAACCATGGAGACGGCCCCAGCTCAATTACATGCCTCTCTCTGTTCTTTAAAGATTGCAGCGGAGGAGAATCGGAGAAGAATGAGGCAGTGGTACCGGGCGCAGGAACGCCAACAGGCAGAGGCGACTGAGCCAGAGGCACGGGATGGGGGGAGATAGAGAGCAGGGAATGTGGAGACCCCCAGAGACAGAGACAGAGACAGCGGAACTAACCACAATAAAGAAGCTCAGAGATACCCCGGGGGAGATGCAGACCCAGAGACAGAGAGAGACAACAGATCTGAGGTAGCTGGGAGAGGTACAGGCTCAGAGAGGGAGGCCAGGGAATGACAGAAAGCTGATGTAGACAGACAAAGGCAGAAAGATTGGAAGCAAGAGGGCTGGACAGCAAGGATCAGAGGCCAAGGCAGAAACAAGGGACTAGAAACAGAACCCCCTCTATGTCCCCTACATCTTTTTACTTTTTTTTTTTTCTTTGGAGACAAGGTCCGGCTTTATCGTCCAGGCTGGAGTGCCCTGTTGTGATTTTGGCTCACTGCAGCCTCCACCTCTCTGGCTCAAGCCATCCTCCCTCAGCCTCCCAAGTAGCTGGGATTACAGGCGCGCACCACCACGCCCAGCTAATTCTTGTATTTTTAGTAGAGATGGGGTTTCATCATGTTGCCCAGGCTGGTCCCAAACTCCTGGGCTCAAGCGATTCTCCTGCCTCAGCCTCCCAAAGTGCTGGGATTACAGGCATGAACTGCTGTGCTCAGCTACCCCACTATATCTTACATTATGAGAGGACTACATAAAAGCAGCAACAGACAGGTGGAGAGAAACAGAGAAAAACAGACCGAGTCACCCTACAACAGACTGATGAAGACTGTTTTCACTTATTCATTCATGCATTTGTTCATGCAGCAAACATTTGCAGAGCCTACCATAGTTGGTGCCGGGCACTAGGAACACCAAAGTGCTCACAGACCCCTCAATCCTGCCCTTACACGGAGCTTAGAGTTTAACAGGTGAGTCAGACAAGGATAAAATAGGCACTCAAGCAACATAAAATTTTCTTTTCTTTTTTTTTTTTTTTTTGAGACAGAGTCTGGCTCTGTCACCCGGCTGGAGTGCAGTGGCATGATCTCGGCAACCTCTGCCTCCTGGGTTCAAGCGATTCTCCTGCCTCAACCTCCCAAGTAGCTAGGGCTACAGGCAGGTGCCACCATGCCCAGCTGATTTTTGTATTTTTAGTAGAGATGGGGTTTCACCATGTTGGCCAGGATTATCTCGATCTCTTTACCTTGTGATCCACCCGCCTTGGCCTCCCAAAGTGGCCACCGCACCCAGCCAACATAAAATTTTCACTGGGGTTGGGCATGGTGGCTCACACCTGTAATCCCAGCACTTTGGGAGGCCGAGGCAGGAGGATCACTTGAGGTCAGAAGTTTGAGACCAGCCTGTGCAACATGGTGAGACCCCATATTTACAAAAAATAAAATAATTATCTGGACTAATTGGGTGGTCCACAAGCACACTGGTGGTGTGTACTTGTAGTCCCAGCTATTAGAGAGGCTGAGGCAGTAGGATCGCTTAACCTCAAGAGGTCAAGGCTGCAGGGAGCCATGACTGCGCCACTGCATTCCGGCCTGAGCAACGGAGGAGCTAAGGCTTGGTGGGGCGGCCTGGAGAGGTGGTCAGGAAGGCTGAGATCTGGAGGCTGAGGAGCACCTGGGTAGAGGCAGAGTGAACGCAAAAACATCATGCAAAGGCCACTTTCATTCGCTAATGGAAAGCAAAGGTTTGGATCCAAAGTTCTGAGAACACAAGCATGAGCCACCGTGCCCAGCCCTTGGAAATAAGTATTCTAGCAGGCCGGGCGCCGTGGCTCACACCTGTAATCTCAGCACTTTGGGAGACAGAGGCAGGAGAATCACTTGAGGTCAGAAGTTTGAGACCAGCCTGGCCAACGTGGTGGAATCCTGTTTCTACTAAAAATACAAAAATTAGCCAGGCATGGCGGCAGGCACCTGTAATCCCAGCTACTCTGGAGGTTGAGGCAGGAGAATCGCTTGAACCAGGGAGGCAGAGGTTGCAGTGAGCTGAGATCACACCACCACACTCCAGCCTGGGCGACAGAGTGAGACCCTGTCTCAAAAAAAAAAAAAAAAAGAAATATTCTAGCATGTGCTGAAACTCCTGGCTCAGTGGGTCTCTGGCGTGGAGGGGAGGGCGGCATATTGAGTTGGTTCATTATTCCCATAGGGCTGGAGGGACATGGCCTTGGCATCCCCCACTCCCTCCCCAAGCTGAATAGGGTCCCCTCTCTGGCCCTCATGCCCAGAACCCCTTCATCACTGCACGCACCCCACCTGCCAACCCAGAACTCCCAGGGGCAGGGACTGGGTTTACGTGATGCCCATCACAGAGAGGGTGCTTTGGCGGAATCATGTCTCAGCGCCAGCGTGGCCCAGCCAGATGCCAGGCCTGGCTGCTGGTCTGGGCCTGGGCAGCAGGTGACAGAGGAGCTGGTGCTGGGAGCTTGATGACTCAAGAGACATGGCCCCAGTAGACATGGCTGTGGGCTGGTGCTGCACAAATGTTGGCGTTTAAATGGCCCTCCAAGAACATGAAGGTCCATGTATCCCAAACTTTAATGTGTATCAGAAAAATCTGGGGACTGTGCCTTATTTTATTTTACAGTTTATTTTATTTATTATTTTATTGAGACAAAGTTTTGCTCTGTTGCTT
>NW_012105131.1:470584-474169 GCF_000951045.1 Mandrillus leucophaeus
AGACCCCATATTTACAAAAAATAAAATAATTATCTGGACTAATTGGGTGGTCCACAAGCACACTGGTGGTGTGTACTTGTAGTCCCAGCTATTAGAGAGGCTGAGGCAGTAGGATCGCTTAACCTCAAGAGGTCAAGGCTGCAGGGAGCCATGACTGCGCCACTGCATTCCGGCCTGAGCAACGGAGGAGCTAAGGCTTGGTGGGGCGGCCTGGAGAGGTGGTCAGGAAGGCTGAGATCTGGAGGCTGAGGAGCACCTGGGTAGAGGCAGAGTGAACGCAAAAACATCATGCAAAGGCCACTTTCATTCGCTAATGGAAAGCAAAGGTTTGGATCCAAAGTTCTGAGAACACAAGCATGAGCCACCGTGCCCAGCCCTTGGAAATAAGTATTCTAGCAGGCCGGGCGCCGTGGCTCACACCTGTAATCTCAGCACTTTGGGAGACAGAGGCAGGAGAATCACTTGAGGTCAGAAGTTTGAGACCAGCCTGGCCAACGTGGTGGAATCCTGTTTCTACTAAAAATACAAAAATTAGCCAGGCATGGCGGCAGGCACCTGTAATCCCAGCTACTCTGGAGGTTGAGGCAGGAGAATCGCTTGAACCAGGGAGGCAGAGGTTGCAGTGAGCTGAGATCACACCACCACACTCCAGCCTGGGCGACAGAGTGAGACCCTGTCTCAAAAAAAAAAAAAAAAAGAAATATTCTAGCATGTGCTGAAACTCCTGGCTCAGTGGGTCTCTGGCGTGGAGGGGAGGGCGGCATATTGAGTTGGTTCATTATTCCCATAGGGCTGGAGGGACATGGCCTTGGCATCCCCCACTCCCTCCCCAAGCTGAATAGGGTCCCCTCTCTGGCCCTCATGCCCAGAACCCCTTCATCACTGCACGCACCCCACCTGCCAACCCAGAACTCCCAGGGGCAGGGACTGGGTTTACGTGATGCCCATCACAGAGAGGGTGCTTTGGCGGAATCATGTCTCAGCGCCAGCGTGGCCCAGCCAGATGCCAGGCCTGGCTGCTGGTCTGGGCCTGGGCAGCAGGTGACAGAGGAGCTGGTGCTGGGAGCTTGATGACTCAAGAGACATGGCCCCAGTAGACATGGCTGTGGGCTGGTGCTGCACAAATGTTGGCGTTTAAATGGCCCTCCAAGAACATGAAGGTCCATGTATCCCAAACTTTAATGTGTATCAGAAAAATCTGGGGACTGTGCCTTATTTTATTTTACAGTTTATTTTATTTATTATTTTATTGAGACAAAGTTTTGCTCTGTTGCTTAGGCTGGAGTGCAGTGGTAGCACACTGCAGCCTGGAACGCCTGGGCTCAAGCAATCCTCTCACCTCAGCTTCCCAAGTGGCTGGGACTACAGGTATGTGTTACCATAACCAGCTAATTTTCTTTTTTCTTTTTAAATATTTTGGGGCTGGGCATGGTGGCTCATACCTGTAATCCCAGCGGGAGGATCACTTGAGTCAGGAGTTCGAGACCAGCCTGGCCAACATGGTGAAACCCCATCTCTACTAAAAATACAAAAAATTAACCGGGTTTGGTGGTGTACACCTGTAGTCCCAGCTACTTTGGAGGCTGAAGCAGGAGAATCGCATGAACCTGGGAGGTGGAGGTTGCAGTGAGCCGAGATCGTGCCACAGCACTCCAGCCTGGGTGACAGAGCGAAACTCTGTCTCACGATCTGCCCGCCTCGGCCTCCCAAAGTGCTGGGATTATAGGCAGGAGCCACTGCGTCCGGCCTCATGTAGAGTTTTTAGCAACAATAAATTAGAGTCAGCATCTGTCAGTTGTTACTTTAGCATTTTATTTTCTTTTGTTGTCTTTTCTTTTCTTTTTGAGATAGGGTCTTGTTCTGTTGCCCAGGCTGGAGTGCAGTGGTGTAATCACAGCTCACTGCAGCCTTGAACCCTGGGCTCAAGCAATCCTCCTGCGTCAGCCTCTCGAGTAGCTGGCACTATAGGCATGCACCACCATGCCTAGTGAATTTACTTATTTATTTGTTTATTAGAGGTGGGGGGTCTCACTATGCTGCCCAGGTTGGTCATCAATTCCTGGCTTCAAGTGATCCCCTAACCTTGGCCTCCCAAAGTGCTGTGATTACAAGCATGAGCCACCACTCCTAGCCTCAAGTTTTATTTTTAAAGAATCAATAGTAATGTATCAGATAAACTCGTCATTCTGAGAAGACAGGGAAAGCTAGGGAGACAGGAAAAAGAAACGGCAGGTGTCCGGCCAGGACCCTTGAGGGCCACATGCTGCCTCCGCACACTCCTGGGCCGCTGTGGGTTTGGCCTGCTTTTGGGGTACTGCAGTGTGCTCCCCTTGAGGGCACTGGGTTCACCATCCTCACCTTTGGTCCTTTGTGGTCATATCTGGGGCAGCAAAGCCGCAGGTTCCCTCTGAAGTTGCCCCCAGGTCCAGAGAACAGTTTGTTGGAGATGACAGGGCGGTCCATCTACCTGCTCCCAGTCCTCTTGGCATGTTTCCTTCAAGGAACCAAGTGAGGGGTGGGGAGAAGTGGTCCAGGATTGGGGGAAATAAAGTCATGCTTAGAGGAGGTCAGTGACCCAGCCATGAGCCCGAATGCCAGGGGAGCTGAAGTCTAGGTTCGTACGGTCATTGCTTCCTGCTGGCCAGTTCTGCACTGGCCCGGGAGGAAGAGACCAGCTCATGCCTTAGGAGTTCCTTAGCTGATAGAGAGACAGGATGCCCAGGTACACACTTGCTTCTGCAAATGACCTGCATCCTGCATTCCCGTCTGTGAAATGGGATAGTCCGCCCCCCAGCCGGAAGGTCCTCAGTAAGGTTCAGTGAACAAGGGTGTGGATGGCAAAAGCTTTACCAGGCCTCGGTTCCTGTGACTGCGAGGCAGTGACGAGGAAGGCGTGAGAGGGGCCTCAGTTTCCATATCTGCATAGTAGGGGGAACCTCGCCAGGGCTGGAAGAGGATGATAAGGGAGGGCCCACAGGAGAAGAACTGCAGCCTGTGAGGGGCAGAGGTTATTGGAGTCTGGTGATGTGGGATTCTTTGGCGTCTGGGGACCTGACAAAAGGGAAAACTTCTATCGATGGGAGGAGCCACTGGCAAGAATTTTTCTTTTCTCTTTTCTTTTTTTTCTCTTCTCTTCTCTTTTCTTTTCTGTCTCTCTCTCTCTCTCTTTTTTTTTTCAGGGTCTTGCTCTGTTGCCCAGGCTCAAGCACAGCAGTCCAATCACAGCTCACTGTCACTGCAGCCTTGACTTCCCCAAGCTCAAGGCATCTTGTCACTTCAGCCTCCTAAATAGCTGGGACTACAGGCACGCACTACTACACCTGGCTAATTTTAAAATTTTTGTAGAGATGAGGACTCACTATGTTGCCCAGGCTGATGTTAAGCGATTCTCCCGCCTCGGCCTCCTAAAGTGCTGGGATTACAGGTGTGAGCCACTGTGCCTGTCCAAAATCTCATCTCATCTCCTCTCCTCTCCTCTCCTCTCCTTTCCCCTCCCCTCCTCTCCCCTCTTCTCTGTTCCTCTCCCTCCCGTCCCCTCCCCTTCTCTCCCCTCCTCTCCCTTCCTCTCCCTTCCTCTCCCTCCCC
>NW_012105131.1:474323-478678 GCF_000951045.1 Mandrillus leucophaeus
CCTTCCTCCCTCCCTTCCTTCCTTCTTTCTTTCTTTGACAAGCTCTCATTACGTTGCCTAGGCTGGTCTCAAACTCCTATGCTCAAATGATCCTCCCTCCTCGGTCTCCTAAAGTGCTGGGATTACACGTATGAGCCACTGCGTCTGGCCAGAATCTCATCTCATCTCATCTCATCTCATCTCATCTCATCTCATCTCATCTCATCTCATCTCATCTCTCCTCTCCTCTCCCCTCCCCTCCCCTCCCCTCCCCTCTTCACTTCTCTTTCCCTTCCCTCTCCTTCCGTCCCTTCCCCTCCCCTTCCCTACCCTCTCTTCTTCCTTCCTTTCTTCCTTTTTCTGTTTCTTTTCTTTCTTCCTTCCTTTCTTTCTTTTCTTTCTTTCTCTTTCTTTTCTTTCTTTCTTTCTCTTCTTTTTTTCTTTTCTTTCTCTTTCTCTCCTTCCTTCCTTCCTCCCTCCCTCCCTCCTTCCCTCCCTCCCTCCTTCTCTTTTTCTCTTTCCCTCCCTCCCTCTTTTCTCTCTCTCCCTTAGAGACAGAGTGTCACTATGTTGCCTAGGCTGGTCTCAAACTCCTGGGCTCAAATGATCCTCCTGCCTTGGCCTCCCAAAGTGCTTAAGCCACTGCGCCCGGCCGTGTTTGCTACAGTGGGGTACAGTGACAGAACATTTTTCTACTAACATTTTTCTCCTCTCTCAGTGAAGGGAGCCGTTGTTGTCCTTCTCAGGAGAAGGAACTGAAATCGACAACAATGTAAATGATTGTGACCTTGTCCTTAGGGAAAGCAATTCAAGCTAAAACTCTGAATCGGACTTAAGTTACTAGATGAAACCAACCAGTAAAACAATCAAGAACTATCCTTGATTGCTTACTATGCACCAGACACTGCACAAGACATTTTTTCCCCATTGTGTCATTTGACCGTCACAGCGATCTTATCAAGCCAGCTCTATCTTAGCTGCATGAGGAAGCTGAAGCCCAGAGTGGCCTGTTGACTGGCCTAGTATGCACAGCAGATGTGGGGCCAGATGTCATTCCCAGATGTGGCCGAGCGGGGGCTGGACGTGCCAGTGTTGTACCACACTGCCTCCTGGTCTCTGCCTGGGTGAGGCTGGGGTGGTGCTGGCTGTTTGGCTCTTAGGAAGCAGAGAGGTCTCCCAGAGGCTGCAGGGAGCACGCCCCTTGAATCACCCCTGTTCCGGATTCTACCTGCAGAGGGCAGTATTGAGCATACACTGATGCTTCCCTACCAAGCCTCAGTTCCTCCAAGCCCTGGGATGTAGGACTTGGGGTCAGGGAAACATTTGGCCTCAAAACCAACTGGGTCCACGGAGGGGGAGGGCGTGCCTTAGCCCTGACACCGCACGGGCCGGTGCAGACATCATGGGGGTACCACGAGGCAGTGTGCGGCAGCTCTATCCTTCCGCCCAGACCCAGCAGCTCACTCATAGGGTCGCATGTTTTTGTTTGTTTGTTTTGAGAGACGGAGTCTCGCTCTGTCACCCAGACTGGAGTGCAGTGGCACAATCATAGCTCATTGCAGTTTCCAACTCCTGGGCTCAAGCAATCCTCCTGCCTCAGCCTCCTGAGTAGCTGGGACTACAGGTGCGCACCACCACGCCCAGCTAATTGTTCTGTATTTTAAGTAGAGATGGAGTTTCGCTATGTTGGCCAGGCTGGTCGCGAACTCCTGACCTCAGGTGATCCACCTGCCTCGGCCTCCCAAACTGTGGGATTACAGGCGTGAGCCACTGTGACCGGCCAAGGCTCTATGTCTTTAAGCCCCTGACTTTATCCCACTGTAACATAAGGCCAACAGTACCCACCTTGCAGGCTTAGCGCAAGGCTTAGAGAACTAAAATGCCACAAACCCAGCACCTAGGAGATGCTTGACAAGCAGGGGCCAATCACAGGGGCAGTTATCTACCATGGGGGCCACACCGTGGTCCAATGAGAAGCTGCAGGAGGAGGGAAGTGGAGTCTCACAGAGGAAAACTGACTTGCTCAAGGTCACACAGGTGATTAGACAAAGAGGCAGAGGCCAGGTGCAGTGGCTTACACCTGTAATCCCAGCACTTTGGGAGGCCGAGGTGGGCGGATCACAAGGTCAGGAGTTTGAGACCAGCCTGACCAACATGGTGAAACCCCATCTCTACTAAAGATTTTTTTAAAAATTAACCAGGCGTGGTGGTGCGCGCCTGTGATCCCAGCTTGGGAGGCTGAGGCAGGACAATCGTTTGAAACCGTGAGGTGGAGGTTGCAGTGAGCCGAGATCGCGCCATTGCACTCCAGCTTGGGTGATAGGGTAAGGCTCCATCTCAGAAAAAAAAAAAAAAAAGGAAAAGAGAAAGAGGCAGGGTGGGAGACGACCCGGGTCTCAGGTCAGGGGGCCACAAAGGAGGGTGCCTTGAGATGTCCCAGGCCTCCTTACAACAGAAGGGCGGCGTGGGATGGAGGGAGCATCGGTGACCTCACTCCCAACCCTGACACTGCCCAACACCGTCCTTGGGCATGAGGGCCCCTCTGTGCCCTGCCTTGTGCTGGGCACTGCAGATGTGGCCTGCCTGGGAGGAGCTCTCAGTCTGATGGGCGTGTGGGTTTCCCAGAGGAGACCTGGTCAGCCAAAGTTAACCCTCACCAAATTCCTGGTGTGTGTCCAGGAGGGACCCCAGTGTAATTGTCTGACAGGCTGTTCCTGCCACTGCACAAGAAGAATTCACTGAGACCATGGTATTGCAGCAGAGAAATAGTTTTATGTTTTTTAATTTTTTTTAATTTTTGAGACAGAGTCTTACTCTGTTGTTCAGGTTGGAGTACAGTGGTGTGATCTTGGCTCACTGCAACCTCTGCCTCCTGGGTTCAAGTGATTCTTGTGCCTCAGCCTCCTAAGTAGCTGGGATTACAGGTGCCTGCCACCACCCCCGGCTGATTTTTGTGTTCTTAGTAGAGACAGGGTTTCACCATGTTGGCCAGGCTGGTCTTGAATGCCTGACCTCAAGTGATCCACCCACCTCAGCCTCCCAAAGTGTTGGGATTAGGGGCGTGAGCCACTGCGTCTGGCCTAATTTTTGAAACAGAGTCTCACTCTGTCACCCAGGCTGGAGTGCAATGGCTCAATCTCGGCTCACTGCAACCTTCACCTCCTGGGTTCCAGTGATTCTCATGCGTCAGCCTTCTGAGTAGCTGGGATTACAGGCATGCGCCACCACACCTGGCTAATTTTTGTATTTTTAGTGACTGGATTTTGCTGTGTTGGCCACGCTGGCCTTGAACTCCTGACCTCAAGCGATCCACCAACCCTGGCTTCCCAAAGTGCTGGGATTACAGGCATGAGCCACTGAACCCAGCCAAGAACATCTTATTAATGCAGAGCTAGCCAAGCAGTAGGACTGGAGTTATTAATCAAATTAATCTCCACAAGAACTCAGAGGCTAGGGTTTTTATGGATAATTTGGTGGGCAAGGGCTCAGAGAATGGGTACTGCTGATTGGTTGGGGATGAAATCACAGGGGTGTGGCAAACGGTCCTTATGCACTGAGTCGGTCTCTGAGTGGGGGCCACAGGATGGGCTGAGTCATGAGTCACACGGGTCCAGGTGAGTCAGTCGGTTGCCAGAATGCGAAAGTCTGAAAAACTCCAAAGACCAATCTCAGTTTCCACAATAGAGATGCTATCTATAGGAGGAAGTGGGGAACTCAGAAATCTTGTGATCTCTGGCCACATGACTCCTGAGCCGTCAGATTATAAAAACGATGCGTAGGTTTTAGCAGCACGCAGGCCCCTCCCATAATCCTAATCTCATGGCCTTTAGTTAGTTTTACAAAGGGGGCTTTGGTCTCGAGTAAAGAGCAGGTTAGGTTTAAGGAGTAACTATTATCATCTTTGCTTCAAAGTTGAACTATAAACTAAATTCCTCCCCTGGTTAGCTTGGCCTATGCTCCGGAATGAGTGAGGACAGCCAGCCCGTGAGGCTGAAAGCAAGATGGAGTCAGCCACGCTAAACTTCTTTCACTGTCATAATCTTTGCAAAGGCAGTTTGGCCAGGAGGCTGTGGGGAGACCTTGTGGGTTTTGCCAGGACCTGGGAGATTCTCTATCTATGTTTGGCTGTCCTTCTAAGCCAGAAGCTCCCTGGGGTTGGGGCCTGCCTGGGGTGAGTCCCTCCCTCCCTGCCATGCCCAGCCTAGCCAAGGCCTAGTTCAGGGCTCAGGGCACCACGTGGGGGAAGGACTGTGTTCCTTGTGCTGAATTAGGATTTATGGCTTTGGGGCCGGATGGGAGGTGTGCGCTCTGATTCAGTAGCAGCGCTGCTGTGGTGTGTGTGTCGTTGGTGAGAGCGGGGCGGGCGGGGGACGGGG
>NW_012105131.1:483204-485058 GCF_000951045.1 Mandrillus leucophaeus
GCGGTCCCCGCCTTTCACCCCCCTCCACCTTTTCCCGGGCTGGGCCAGCCCCTGGCCCGCGCCCCCAACTCCCAGGCGGAGTCCAGCCCAGCCAGGATTGCCCCAGCAGGGTGGTTCCTGTTGTGGACCCCCCCTCGCCGCCCCGGGGAGGGAGCTGGCCTGTGTGGTGGTGGCCGCTGAACCCCGGGTGGAGGGGACTCAGAAGGTGGCAGTGGGGGGGAGCACAAAGGGTTCAGAGGAGTAAGTTGGGGGTACTCGGTCTGTGGGTGGTCTCTGAGTTCCTGCAGATGGGTGGAGAGGACAGAGGAGGGGCCACAGGGTGCTGAACACCCACCCGCCCCAACCTAAGTACCCTGGGCATGATGGGCTTGACACCTCTCCTGGGCTCTGCACCCCTGGCCAGCAGCCAGAGAGTGAGACCCTGCCCCGCCTGGCGTGGGCCCAGGGAAGGGGGACGCTGTGCCGCTGAGAGAGTTCCACCCTCCTGGCAGTGCTGGAGGGGGATGGAGCTCTGGCGTCTGGCCTAGTGACCCTGCCTCCCAGGACCAAGGTCCTGCGGTGGGAGTCTCCTGTGTCCCCATCCCAGCTGAAGCGAGGGTGCTGGGACATAGGGGTCTCGCTGCAGGGCCCGTGGGGGAGTACTGGCTCTTGGATGGGGAATGTGCCAAGGGGTACCCCGGGGATGGCCCTGGGCCTGGCGGGTGGGAGTGGAGGGCAGGCCCCCACAGTTTTTGGAGGAGTGGGCATTTGCAAGGGTTTCTCTTAGAAGAGGAGAGGGGTGTCTAGAAGCTACCCTGGCCTGCCGCTGCTATGGTCGGCCTCTGTGTGTCTGGCTGCCCCGTGGCCAGGACTGTTGACTCCTTGGCACTGGCCTGGGGCCTTGGGGCTTGGAAGGTGCCCCAAGCAGCTCATTTATTTCAGCAGTGTCATTCCAGAGGGGAAAGGCACCAGCATCGATTATTTATTCTAAGCAGGAGGAGGTGGCTGGAGGCTGGTGGCTGCTGGCAGGGAGGGGTTAGGTATAAGGTAGTTAGGTGGCCATCATGAACCGCCCTATTTGGGGCCCAGGAGGGTGTGAGATAGACTCTGACCTCTTCTGAGCAGGCACCTGCGGACCAAGGGACAGGCTTGGCCCCAAGGTGACAGGGTATCGGAACCCCCATCCTGCCTCTGGGGTGTGGGAGGCTCAAGTCCACACCTCATTCTTCCACAGCCTGCTCTGAGGGTGACCTAGAAATCAGCAGTTCTGACTCAGAGGGTCCCACAGGACCCCACAGAGGAAACTAGGAAGGAGGGGTTGAAACTCCGCAGCCGCTCAGAGCCTGCACTCTTAAAATGTTCGAGAACTTAGGGCCGATGGTTGTAAAACTGGGTCTTGAAGACGGCTTTGTAGGGGACACGCCAAACCTACTTAAAAGGACTGTTCTCTCGATGCTGGGAGAAGGGTCATTTATTTGCAATATGCTAATCACAAATAATTTTTATCTGTTCGTTGAAGGCAGCCTCCCGGGAGCCCGGCTAGCCTTGTGATGAGGTGGTAGTCGTCAGCGCTTGGTGTTTGGCAATAGTCTGAGTGGCAGCTGTAATCTAGGGGTCTTGGAGGTAGCTGTTTCTGCAGCCTGCTTGACTCCAGAGGCCAGGCCATCCACAGTTTGGTGACAGCTTGCTTGTTGGACCTGGGGTCTTGTGGATGGTGGGTGATGGCTTGGGACATTCACGTCCTAAGCATGACCTTGGAACCACAGACCGCGGCTCTCAGATGATTCTCATTCGGGGTCCAGTCTCTCTTTGACCACTCACTGCTTCCTCAGCCCATTCATGAATTCTGTAGTCTGGCCGGACACAGTGGCTCAC
>NW_012105131.1:486408-496074 GCF_000951045.1 Mandrillus leucophaeus
TTTTTTTTGAGAGGGAGTCTCGCTCTGTCGCCCAGGCTGGTGTGCAGTGGCGCCATCTCGGCTCACTGCAACCTCTGCCTCCCGGGTTCAGGCGATTCTCCTGCCTCAAGTAGCTGGGATTACAAGCATGTTCCACCACACCCGGCTAATTTTTGTAGTTTTAGTAGAGATGGGGTTTCATCATGTTGGCCAGGCTGGTCTAGAACTCTTGACCTCAAGTGATCTGCCTGCCTCTGCCCCGCAAAGTACTGGAATTGCAGGCATGAGCCACCGCGCCCGGCCGTGAGTTCAGTTTTGATTGAGGGGCTTCCAGGAGAATGTGGGGCCGCTAGGACAGGGACGCTTAGTGCGACTGGAAGGGAATTCCCCGAAGGGACTCATAGCAGAGGTGGAGTGGTGGGAAGGATGGTTTTCTGGGGGAGAAGGGGACGCATGAACTTGGCCAGAAGACAGTGCGTTGTGACAGGTGATTGCTGGGAGGGGGGTAACAGTCTCCAAGGTGTAGGTGTTAGGAGCTCCAGCTAGGGCAGGAGGGGCCTGGCCTCTCGGAATCCCCTCAGCCTCATCTCATAGAAACGTGCTTTCTGCCCAGGCTCCATACTCCGGAAGGGAGGCGGGACCCTGTCACTTTCTTGGCCTACTTTGGAAGTTTTCAGCCAGGTATCTCCAGGTGTGGCAAAGGGGCTTTGGCCTGTAGGGCGTCTTGTAATGTGGGTGTTGGAGGCAGAAAGCTTTTCAGGAGAGCCCCCTGGTCCATCACCACCTTTTTTTTGTTTTGTTTTGTTTTGAGATGGAGTCTTGCTGTGTTGCCCAGGCTGGAGTGCAGTGGCACGATCCCGGCTCACTGCAACTTCCATCTCCCGGGTTCAAGTGATTCTTGTGCCTCAGCCTCCCAAGTAGCTGGAATTACAAATATGCACCACCACACCCGGCTAATTTTTGTGTTTTTAGTAGAGATAGGGTTTCACCATGTTGGCCAGGCTGGTCTTGAACTCCTTACCTCAAGTGATTGGCCCTCCTTGGCCTCCCAAAGTGCTGGGATTACCGGCGTGAGCCCCCAGGCCCGGCCTCATTCATTACTTCTTCACCCACCCTATTTTGGTAGCTCTCTCTCCCTTCATCCTGCAGAACTGATCCATTCTCGGTCCCATTGCCTTCTCTCTGGGCCAATCTGTACCTGGGTTTGTGGCTTCATGAGTATGGAGGGTTGTGCAGAATGGGGCCAGGGCTGTAGGAACCTGGGTTCCTGCCCCGGAAATTTGCCCATTTAAGATAAGTTAGGGCTGGGTGCGGTGGCTCATGCCTGTAATCCCAGCACTTTGGGAGGCGGAGGCGGGTGGATCACCTGAGGTCAGGAGTTTGAGACTAGCCTGGCCAGCATGGTGAAACCCCATCTCTACTAAAAATACAAAAATTAGCCAGGCGTAGTGGCAGGCGCCTGTAATCCCAACTGCTCAGGAGGCTGAGGCAGGAGAGTTGCTTGAACCTAAGAGGTGAAGGTTGCAGTGAGCCAAGATCGTACCATTGCACTCCAGCCTGGGCGACAAGAGCGAAACTCCGTCTCAAAAAAAAAAAAAAAAAAAAGATAAGATAGGTATCCTGAATAAGACAGGTGAAATGGGTGAGGATGTACTTTATCTTGCACGGTCTTAGGGAGTGTCTCAGGCGGTGAACAGAACTCTCATTTCAAATACCCTTGCCTCTGGCCCCTGAGCTGGGGCCTGGCTGACCCGGAGCTATTTGTGTGCCCACCTGTCGCCCTCCTTCAGGACCACCTGCTTCGGGTTGCCAGATTTAGCAAATAAAAATAACGATGCCTAGCTAAAATTGGATTTCAGACAAGCAAGGACTAATGCAGTATTTGGGATGAACTTCTAGCTAAAAGTTACCCGTTGTTGATCTGTAGTTCAGACTGAACTGGGGGTCTTGCATTTTATCTGTCAACCCTACTGCTGCGCCTCTGGGGTGGTGAGACGGATGGGGGTTGGGGAGGGGCCAGAGGTGTGTGTGGCTGACGCTGGAGTTGGGGTCAGGGCTCAGTGGAGGCCCCGGGGATGATCTGGAGCGAGTTTGAATCCAGTGGAGCTGATTCACTGAATCATGGCCCTTTTTTTTTTTTCAATTTGTATTGAAATGAGGTCTCACTCTGTCACCCAGGCTGGAATGCAGTGGCGCAATCTCGGCTCACTGCAGCTTCTCCCTCCCCGGCTCAAGCGATCCTTCTGGCTCAGTCTCCCAAGTAGCTGGGACCACAGGCACACACCACCATGCCCGGCTAATGTTTCGTATTTTTGGTGGAGACAGGATTTCGCCATGTTGCCCAGTTCCTGAGTTCAAGTGATCCCAAAGTGCTTTAATTACAGAAGTGAGCCGCTGTACCCGGCCAGCACGGTCCTTTTTCATTTTTATTTTATTCTATTTTTTAAGACAGTGTCTCACTCTGTTTCCCAGGCTGGAGTGCAGTGGCGTGATCCTACCTTACTGCAACCTCCAACTCCTGGGCTCAGTGTGATCCTCCCACCTCAGCCTCTGCAGGTGTGCTGGACCACCACACCTAGCTAATTAAAAAAAATTTTTTTTTTTTTTTTTTAGAGATGGGGTCTTGCTGTGTTGCCCAGGCTGGTCTTAAGCTCCTGGCCTCAAGCAATCCTCCCATCTCAGCTTCCCAAAGTGCTGGGATTACAGGCAGTGTCCTACTAATGTCTTTGGTCGGGCCTTCTCCAGCCTGCGGCTGGAGGGTCTAGATCTCCTCCTGGCCTGGGTAGTATGGAGGGTGTAGTCTAGGTGGCCTGACTAGTCTGGGTGCCCAGGGAGCCCCAGTTTGGGAAGTCCTTATCTTCAGGGATTTCTGGCCAATGTGGTCCATACGGTGTATTTAGAGATGCTGGGAGGAGGGGGTGGGAAATTGCTGGAAACACCCTATTAGACACCAGGTAAGATTTTCATGTAGGATTGGCAAGTCCTGAGTGCTGGGAAAGTATCTGCAATGCTTCCCTTTCAAGGCTGGGAGACCCCGCCGGCGGGGGCGGTTGTGGACTTGAGGGACTGACCCCACAGCATAGAGGCTGCTGGGAATTCCTGCACCTTTGCCATGCTGCCACCCGAGGCAGGTTCCCAGCACCTGTGCTGCAGCCTCTGGAGTGGGGGGCATGGCGGGGAAGTAAGGGGCCGGGGTCATGGGGTCCATGTCCACCTTCCACCCGCCTGGGCAGTTTGCTTGGATGTAAAAGGGAGATGGCTCTCCCCAACCTGCCTGGGTCCCAGAGTGGTGCTGTAGTCCAAGGGACTTGGCGTGGCCCTGTGGGGATGCTACGGTGTGGGTAGGTGGGCCCCCTGGGGGCAGGTCTGTGGTGGAGACAGGGCAGGAGGGCCTGGTTTGAGGGCTTGGGGTCGTGGGCGCTTGAGGATGCAGAAGAGGCTGCATGGTTGGGGAGGGCAGGTAAGTGGGGAGCAGCTTAGCCCTTTCCCCTCCTGTTCCCCGTGGCAGAGGGGAGACCTTCCAGGCTGCCTGCCTCTTAGATGGTTGGCCGAGGATAGGCCTCTTTGCTGGCTGGGATCTAGCAAGGTCTCAAGGTGCATTTTCTGGCTACTGGCAGAACCACCATTAAAGCAAGTCTGTATCTTTTTGTCCATCCGTCTGTTGTTCCACCAGCCAGTGAGAACCTTGCAGGGGTGTCAGGCCTGAGGGGGTCTCATTAGGTCCTGGTCCCTAGCCCCGGGCTGGCGCATGAGAAGGGCCCACTTTATATTTAATTTAATTTATTTATTTGAGATGGAGTCTCATTCTGTCACCAGGCTAGAATGCAGTGGTGTGATCTCAGCCCGCTGCAACCTCTGCCTCCCAGGTTCAAGCAATTCTCTTGCCTCAGTCTCCTGAGTAGCTGGGATTATGGGTGCATGCCACCTCACCCAGCTAATTTTTGTATTTTTAGTAAAGATGAGGTTTTGCCATCTTAACGAGGCTGGTTTTGAACTCCTGATCTCAAGTGATCCACCCACCTCGGCCTCCCAAAGTGCTGGGATTATAGGCGTGAGCCACCATGTCCAAGCCCCACTTTATATTTTATTATAAATATTGTTGAGGAGTGAGGGCTATGCTATACCAGGAACTTGTCTGGCTCACACCCTCATGTCGTCCAACCCCCATCACGACATAGAACAGCACTTTGGGAGGCTGAGGCGAGAGGATGGATTGAGGCCAGGAGTTTGAGACTAGCCTAAACAACATAGCGAACCCCCTGTCTCTACAAGAAGTACAAAAATTAACCAGGCAAGGTGGCTCATGCCTGTAGCCCCAGCTACTCAGGAGGCTGAGGTGGGAGGATCGCTTGAGGCCAGGAGTTTGAGACCAGCCTGGGCAACATAGCAAGACCCCATCTCTTAAAAAAAAAAAAAATTAACCTGGTGTGGTGATGTGTGCCTGTAGTACCAGCTACTTGGGAGGCTAAGGCAGGAGGATTGCTTGACCCCAGGAGTTAGAACAATCCTGTAACCCCTAAAAGTTTTTGAAGCCTGTTTGTTTATCCTTGTCTCTTGTCCCAACCCAGCAACCACACTGATCTGTCTTCTGTATATGGTTTTCCATTTGTAGAATGTCACATAAATGGAATCCTATAGTCCACAACCTCTGAATCTGGCTTCATGCAGCACAATGCATTTATGTGCATTGCTGGGTGCATGGGTAGCTGGTCCCTTCTGGTTCCTGAGTAGTGTTCCATGGTGTGGATATGCCACATACCTCTAGCCACTCTCCTCTCTAGGGAAATCTAGCAAACTGGCTTGGCTGGCCCTGCATCAGCTCGGGACCCCCCAGAAGAAGGTGATTCCTCTGTCTCATTTTCACAAAGGCACCATCTGGCTGGCAGGGGGCCTGTGGCCTGCACCCCATCATTCCCCCCTCCCCCCACACATCGAGAGCTGACCCCAAGCCGGGGGAGCTGCTCATCTCCGTCCTCAGAGCTGGAATTTCATCTTCTGTTTCTGGTGACTCATACCGTGAGCCCCGCGATGAAATTACACCTGCCTGCCGCTGCCCTCGGGGCCTCTGGCCCCATGTGATCCTCCCGCCGCCATCCAGGTGGGCTCTGGAGTAATTGAGGCTATGGGGCCAGGACAGCTGGAGGTGGAGGGTGGTGCCAGGGAGGGGAGTTGGCTGTGCCCTGGGGCATCTTGCCCATGATCTTATGTACCCCCACCCTCTGGGAGTCTGGGGGTTCCTGGTGGTGAGTCTCTGGTCTTCACTCCTGCAGCTGTTTTGCTTGGGGTAGAAATTCCATGTTTGCATGAAATAAGAGCAGGACTTCTGGGGGTAGGGAAGGAGGGTGGTGAAGCCGCTGTTGCAGGCAGGAGCATGAGTTAGGATCAAACGAAACACGGCTGGCTGAGTGATGTCACATCTCTGGGCTTTGGTTTGTTCATCTTTTATTATTATTATTTTGAGACAGGGTCTCGTTCTGTCACCCAGGCTGGAGTGCAGTGGCGCAATCATAGCTTGCTGCAGTCCTGAACTCCTAGGCTCAAGTGATTTGCCCACCTCAGCCTCCTAAGTAGCTGGGTTTGCAGGCACGTGCCACTGCACCCAGCTGATTTTTTTATTTTGTAGAGATGGGGATCTTGCCATGTCGCTCAGGCTGGTCTTGAACTCCTGTGTTCAAGTGATCCCCCCACCTCAGCTTCCCAAAGGCTGGGATTAGAGAGGTGAACCACTGCGCCTGGCCTGTTTATCTTTAAATGGGAGAACAGAACACTAGGTTTGCAGGGCTGTGAGACTCAGCTGAGGGTAATGTGAGCCTGTGGATTACCACAGAGCCCTGGAGAGCCCCTGGGGCTACCAAGGAGCAGGAGGTGGGGACATGTGAGGCTCAAACCTCCTATGCCCCTTTGGGCCAGAGTAGGACTACTATTTTTTTTTTTTTTTTTTTTTTGAGACAGTCTCACTCTGTCGCCCAGGCTGGAGTGCAGTGGCGCCATCTCGGCTGACTGCAACCTCCGCCTCCTGGATTCAAGTGATTCTCCTGCCTCAGCTTCTCCAGTAGCTGGGATCACAGGTGCGTGCCACCACACCCGACTAATGTTTGTATTTTTAGTAGAGGTGGAGTTTCACCATGTTGTCCAGGCTGGTCTCGAACCCCTGACCTCAAATGATCCACCCACCTTGGCCTCCCAGAGTGCTGGGATTACAGGTGTGAGCCACCGCACCCTGCCCTAGGACCTCTTTTACTGGAGTTAACTGTTAGAGCTCTAAATACAGTTCTGGTCGTTAAATGTTTGGAACCCATTGCTACCTGAGGTTGGCCCTGTGTGAACAGTGGCTGTTCTGGTGAACCCCTGTGTGGCCAGTGCCTAGATTATGGTGGTTCATGGACTCCAGCTTGTCACTGCCTCAGTTTGACCCTCTAGAAAATGGAACCACAGCAAGTACCTCCCCAGGGTTGCCAGGTGGGCGTGAATGAAGCAGGGGACCCCAGTAAGAGTTTGTCAGTTTCCCATTGGCAAATCCGTGAGTTTCCCAGGGCTCTCGGCTTCCTAAGGAGACGGAGGTTCCTGGGTGATCACATGTCTTGCGTGGGTGTCTTGAGAGATTTGGGTTTTTTTTTTTTTTTACTGTGTTGTTTTTGTTGTTGTTATTTGTTTGTTTCTGAGACAGAGTCTCCCTCTGTCACCCAGGCTGGAGTGCAGTGGTGTGATCACGGTTCACTGCAGCCCCCTGCCTCCCGGGTTCAGGCAATTCTTCTGCCTCAGCCTCCCGAATATCTGGGATTATAGGCACCTGCCACCATGCCCGGCTAATTTTTGTGTTTTTGGTAGAGATGGGGTTTCGCTGTTGTTGGCCAGGCTGGTCTCAAACTCCTGACCTCGAGTGATTTACCTGCCTCGGCCTTCCAAAGTGCTGGGATTACAGACGTGAGCACGAGCCACTGTGCCCAGCTGGTTTTTACTTTGTTATTTAATTTGCTATTTGTGAAATCATTGCAGCCCCTCTCAGATGAAGGTTGCCCCAAGCACCTTCCCCCGTACCCGACCCTTGCCTCCCACCCCTACCGAGTCCCCGGAAGTCCTCAAAGGCTGGACCCTGGGGCCAGCACGCGATGGGAAGCCTGGAAAGAGGTTAGCCCTATGCAGGAAGGAAGGCCCTTGGGTGCTCCTGGGTGGCTCCCTGCAGCAGACAAGACCCCCCGCCCACCCACCTGGCTCCAGGGTGGTCCTGGCAGCTCCAAGGGGTCTTGTGATTCTCTCAGTCTGATGTGTCTCTCATGTTTATCCAGGAGCTGGTTTTTCAGGCATGGCTGCTTCTTGCAGTGAGGCCAGGTGGGGAGAGGAAGGGCTTTGGGGAAAGAGGTGGTTACCCCTGCTCCCAGTGCACACCCTGGCTCCCAGCTGTGGGTGCAGCCCTCTGGGCAGGTGGGCAAACCACATCCTCCCTCTTTGATCCTGGTCCACCCACCCACCTGCCCCGGGCTAGCAGCTCCCTGAGATATTCTCTTCTCAGCATATCCAAAGGAGAGGGCCAGGGCTCCCTCACTTCACAGCAGGGTGCAGTGGAACCATCAGGGTCTTTGAAGCCAGACACACCTAGGTTCAAATCCCAGCCTGACTGCTGAGCTGCTGTGTGACCACAGGCAAGTGACTGTACCTCTCTGAGCCTCATCTGAACAAACAAGGATAGTTTTCTTATATAGTATTGCCAGGTTCTTGGGAAAATCAGTGTATTCAGTTGCGGGGAGCTAGCTGCCATCTCAGTGAAGAACACTTTTTCAACTTGTCCCGTGATGACCCCAGAAGCTGGCCCCATGGGAGCCCCACTTCCCCAGACAGCGAACCTTGGACCCCTTCATTCTAAGATCTGTTCTTATCTTCTGCCTGTCTGGGACACACCCCTCTGTCCCTGGGGTGTGGGGTGTGGCATGCCTCAATTTATTTATTTATTATTTAAGACAGAGTCTTGCTCTGTCTCCCAGGCTGGAGTGCAGTGGCAGGATCTCGGCTCACTGCAACCTCCACCTCCTGGGTTCAAATGAGTCTCCTGCCTCAGCCTCCCGAGTAACTGGGATCACAGGCGCCTGCCACCATGCCTGGCTAGGTTTTTGTGTTTTTAGTAGAGACACGGTTTCACCATGTTGCCCAGGCTGGTCTTGAACTCCTGGCCTCAAGTGATCCACCTGCTTTGGCCTCCCAAGGTGCTGCGATTACAGGCGTGAGCCACCGCGCCCGGCCAGCATGCCTCGGTTTCTGCTTCTGCAAACTGGGAAAACCTCAAAAGGTAGAACTGGTTGGTTCTACCCTCAGCCTGCTGACCCCTTAGCCCCTCAAGGTCATGGTCAACCATCCCACTTGTTAGAGGCCAGGCCCTGTTCTGGGCTGGGGGATAGCTGTGGCTGCTTAGGGGATGGGAGACAATGCCACTCCCAGGTGTTGTTGATGGCAACCTGCAGGAGAAGTGGCTTTCTGCACAGCCCTGGAGGACGGAGATTCGGACAGAAGTGTAGGGCCAGAGACAGGACGTGACGGTGGGGCTGCTGTATTGACTCCAGGTGAAGATCTGTATCTGTATCTGAGCCAGGGGTTCCCGTGGCTCCTGGAAAAGCTGCAGACTGGGCATGGCCAGGCCCTGCCTATGTCTGTCTGTGCCAGCCACGATGAGCCTCATCGTTTCTAAAACGTACTGTGCTCTGTCTCGCTTCCTGGAACACTGCTGCCTCTCCCCTAGAGCGTGTGTAATGCTCCCTGGCTGTGTCCCTGGGCTGATTTCTCGTTGCAGGTCTCAGCTGGGATGTCACTTCTCTCTGCAGAGCTTCCCTGACCTCATCTCCCCCTCCAGGTCACGTTAGGTGCCTCTTGCCTGTGTCCCCAGCCACAGCCCGCATCACAAACAAGATTCTTATTGCCCTTGTGCTTGTCTGTCACCTTCACAGACAGAGTGTGACTTCCAGTGGGTCAGGGCCCCATCATTGTGTTGTTCTCCACATCCCTGCCCTTCTTGGCACCCTGCTTGGTGCGGAGTGGGCATCCTGCGCAACCTTGTCAAGTGAATTAGAAGCAAGCTCGGGGTGGGAGCCCATGAAGGGTGGGGACCTCCTCCACCCTTTTTTTTTTTTTTTGGAGACAGGGTCTCACTCCATTGCTCAGGCTGGAGTGCAGTGGCACGATCTTGGCTCACTGCAACCTCTGCCTCCGCGGTTAAAGCAATTCTGCCTTAGCCTCCCCAGTAGCTGGGACTACAGGCACCTGCCAACACACCCGGCTAGTTTTTGTATTTTTAGTAGAGATGGGGTTTCACCATGTTGGCCAGACTGGTCTCGAACTCCTGACCTCAAGTGATCCACCCGCCTCAGCCTCCCAAAGTGTTAGGATTACAGGGGTGAGCCCCCGTGCCCGGCCCCCCTCCATCCTTCAATCCCAGCTCTCATTGGTGCTCCTCTACCCACACCAGGAGTTGCTTCTGCTGGCCTGGCTGTGGCGTTCAGAGGCGTCTGGGGGGCAGTGGCGATGACAGTGCGGGGGGGCACCTTGTCTCTCTGAGCCGGGTGCAGCCCAGTTTGGGGCGTTTCCCTCCAGGAAAGACAGCTGATGTGTACAGACAGCGCCAGTGTGAAGTGCCAGGACAGTTAATCCTCTGGACTATTTATTTATTTATTTATTTATTTATTTATTTATTTATTTATTTTG
>NW_012105131.1:497166-503972 GCF_000951045.1 Mandrillus leucophaeus
TATATATATATATATGTAGCCTGGCAGACTTTAGATATTAAACCTGACAGTTAAACAAAGAGGAGTGTATTTATTCCTCATAAGAAAATATGGAAGGCATTTGGAGGATGGGATGGGTACCTGTGAGTAGGTATTCGGAGGCTGGGGTAGGAGTGTGTGGTGATGCTTTTCGGGGCTCAGTGATGTCTCCAGGGACTTGATTCTGTTCTCTACCATGTTGGATATTTTTTGTAAGTTTATTTTAAAACTATTCCTTTAAAGTGTATAATTCAGTGTTTTTTTAAAAATATATTCACAGAGTTGTGCAGTCTAATTTCAGAGCGTTTTTATCATCCTAAGAATCTCTACCCATTAAGCAGTCAGCCCTCATTCCCTCCTCCCCCATCCCCTGGCAACCACTAATTTACTTTCCATCTCTGTAGATTTGCCTATTCTGGGCGTTTCTTGTAGATGGAATCATGTAATATGTGGTCTTTTGAGTCTGGCCTTTTCTCAGTGAGTATAATGTGTTCAAGGTTCATCCACGTTGTAGCGTGAGTCAATGTGCCTTTCTTTATATGGCCAAATAATATTCCATTTAATGGATATACCATATTTTGTTTATCTGTTCATCAGTTATAGACATTTGGGGTGTTTCTACTTTTTTTTTTTTTTTTTTTGGAGACAGGGTCTTGCTCTGTCACCCAGGCTGGAGTGCTTTGGTGGGATTGTGGCTCCCTGCAGCCTCAAACTCCTGGGTTCAGGGGATCCTCCTGCCTCAGCCTCCCAAGTAGCTGGGACTGCAGGCACCAAGCCACCACACCTGACTAATTTTTAAATTTTTTTTTGGTAGAGACAGGGCATATGTATTAGCAAGGCCCTGTCTCTACCAAAAAAATATAAAAATTATTGTATTCTTATTCTTTATTATGATATCATTACACCATAAAATTCACCATTTCATTTATTTAGTTTATTTTTTTTTTGAGACGGAGTCTCGCTCTGTCGCCCAGGCTGGAGTGTGGAGCGCAGTGGCGCGATCTTGGCTCACTGCAAGCTCCGCCTCTCAGGTTCATGCCATTCTCCTGCCTCAGCCTCCCGAGTAGCTGGGACTACAGGCATGTGCCACCATGCCTAATTTTGTTTTGTATTTTTAGTAGAGACAGGGTTTCACTGTTAGGCAGGATGGTCTTGATCTCCTGACCTCGTGATCCGCCTGCCTCGGCCTCCCAAAGTGCTGGGATTACAGGCGTGAGCCACTGTGCCCGGCCTATTTATTTAGTTTTCTTAGAGACAGGGTCCTGTTCTGTTGGCCAGGCTGGAGTGCAGTGGTGCAGTCATGGCTCACTGCAACCTCCATTTCCCAGACTCCAGCTATCCTCCTGCCTTAGCCTCCCGAGTAGCTGGGACTACAGGTTTGTGCCACCATGCCTGGCTAATTTTTGTATCTCTTGTAGAGATGGGGTTTTGCTTCGTGGCCCAGGCTGGTCTTGAACTCCTGGGCTCAAGCAATCCACCCACCTCAGCCTCTCAAAGTGCTGAGATATATAAGCATAAGCCACCACATGCGGCCAAATTCACCATTTTAAAATAACGCTATGCAGTATTTTTAGTATCTTCATTAAGTTGTGTGACCATTGCACCATCTAATTCCGATCATTTTCATCACTGAAAAGAAGCCTATTACCTCATTAGCAGTCTCTCTATTCCCAGCACCCCCCACTCCAGCCCCTGGTAATTGCTAATGGTTGTCTCTATGGGTTTTTGACGGCTCCTTTATAAAGTTAAGCCTTCACCTACCATATGACTAGGTATTTACCCGTGAGAAATGAAAGCTCAGGTTCACAGAAAAACCTAAAGAGGAATATGTATAGTGGCTTTATTCATAATTGCCCCAAACAGGAAACAATTCAGATGTCCAACTGCCCAGTGAATAAACAGTTTGGAACATCTGTACTGTGGAATGCTAGTCAGCCGTGAAAAAGGATGAATGATGGATACCACACCACCACAGGGAAACCTCACAAGCATTGTGCTAAGGGAAGGAAGCAGACTGGAAAGGCTACTTCCAACCTGGTTCTGTTCATATGTGGGGGTTTTTGGGTTTTTTTGTTTTGTTTTGTTTTGTTTTTGAGATGGAGCTTTGCTCTGTTGCCCAGGCTGGAGTGCAATGGCACGATCTCAGCTAACTGCAACCTCCGCCTTCCTGGTTCAAGCAATTCTCCTGCTTCAGCCTCCCGAGTAGCTGGAACTACAGGCACACGCCACCACACCTGGCTAATTTTTTTTGTATTTTTAGTAAAGACGGGTTTTCGCCATGCTGGCCAGCCTGGTCTCGAACTCCTGACCTCAGGTGATCTGCCCTCCTTGGCCTCCCAAAGTGCTGGGATTACAGGCATGAGCCACTGCGCCTGGCCTCTGGTTCTATTCATATGATGTTCTGGAAAATGCAAGATTAGGGACAGGGTTTGCCTGGGAGTGGGAGACGTTTTTGAGGAGATGGAACTGAAATGTGTTTTGATTACCATTCCAGTTACCTGACTGCGTGCATTTGTGAAAACTCATAGAAATATGGCCAGAGGGGGTGGCTCATGCCTGTAATCCCAGCACTTTGGAAGACTGAGGCAGGAGGATTGCTTGAGGTCAGGAATCTGAGACCAGCTTACACAGCAAAAAAAAAAAAAAAAAGGTTAGCCAGGTGTGGTAGCACACAGCTGTAGTTCCAGCTACTCGGGAGGCTGAGCCGGGAGAACTGCTTGAGGCTGGGAGTTCAAGTCTGCGGTGAGCTATAATTGTGCCACTGCACTCTAGCCTGGGTGACAGAGCGAGACCCCATCTCTACAAAAAAAAAATTTAAAAATTAGCCAGGCACGGTGGCTTGTGCTTCTATTCCCATTCCCAGCTACTCAGGAGGCTGAGGTGGGAGGGTGGTTTGAGCCCAGGAGTTTGAGACCAGACTATGTTGCCTGGGTTACATAGCAAGACCCCTGTCTCTATCTTTTTGAAATAAAAAAAAAAGCTGGGTGTGGTGGCTGACATCTGTAATCCCAACACTTTGGGAGGCCAAGGCAGGCAGATCATGAGGTCAGGAGATTGAGACCATCTGGCCAATGTGGTGAAACCCCATCTCTACTAAAATTACAAAAATTAGCCAGGCGTGGTGACAGGTGCCTGTAGTCCCAGCTGCTCAGGAGGCTGAGGCAGGAGAATCACTTGAGCCCGGGAGGCGGAGGCTGCAGTGAGTCAAGATCGCGCCATTGCACTCCAGCCTGGGTGACAGAGTGAGACTCTGTCTCAACAAACAAACAAACAAAAAAATAAGCTGGGTGTGGTGGCTGACATCTGTAATCCCAACACTTTGGGAGGCCAAGGCAGGAGGATCACTTGAGCCCAGGAGTTTGAGACCAGACTATGTTGCCTGGGTTACATAGCAAGACCCCTGTCTCTATCTTTTTGAAATAAAAAAAAAAGCCGGGTGTGGTGGCTGACATCTGTAATCCCAACACTTTGGGAGGCCAAGGCAGGCAGATCATGAGGTCAGGAGATTGAGACCATCTGGCCAATGTGGTGAAACCCCATCTCTACTAAAATTACAAAAATTAGCCAGGCGTGGTGACAGGTGCCTGTAGTCCCAGCTGCTCAGGAGGCTGAGGCAGGAGAATCACTTGAGCCCGGGAGGCGGAGGCTGCAGTGAGTCAAGATCGCGCCATTGCACTCCAGCCTGGGTGACAGAGTGAGACTCTGTCTCAACAAAAAACAAACAAACGAAACAGAAAACTCATAGAACTGTATGTCCGAAAGAGTGACTTTTATTGCATGTATATTACACCCCAGGTAAAGAGGGGCCTGGACTGAAACTGGCCTTTCTAGAGTAACTCCATTTGGAGTTCACCATCTCATTTGTTCTAGTTGGTGCCACCATCCCTTCTACAGTGAGTTTCAGTCTGTCCAGTTGGCCAACCTGACTTGTGCCTAGGGCCGGGACCAGGGGCTCCAGTGGGGCCCCCCCTCTTTCCCCTTCCTTGGGCATCCTAACCCCTCCTCGTTTCCTGAGCCTCTTGGATGGAGGGAGCCATAGAATGTTAGAACTGGAAGGAACCTCAGAATATACTAGCCTCTTCTTTTTCAGACGGGGAAACTGAGGCTCAGGGCTGGGAAGACACTTGACTAAGGTTCTAGAGTTATGAGGATCAAGATCTAAAACCACATCTGGCTGGGCACCGTGGCTCATGCCTGTAATCCCAGCACTTTGGGAGGCTGAGGCAGGAGGATCACTTGAGGTTGGGAGTTCAAGAGCAACCTGAGCAACATGGTGAAACCCTGTCTCTATTAAAAATACAAAAAAAAATTTAGCCAGGCATGGTGACGGGTGCCTGTAATCCCAGCTACTTGTGAGGCTGAGACATAAGAACTGCTTGAACCTGGGAGGCGGAGATTGCAGTGAGCCGAGATCGCACCATTGCCCACCAGCCTGGGCAACGAGAGCGAAAACTCCGTCTCAATAAATAAATAAATAATCAATCAATCAATCAGTCAATCAATCAATCTACATCCATAACTCTTGGTCTGGGCCTCCTTGCCCTCCTGCAGATGCCCCTGGAGCCTCCCTCGTCTCCTGCTCCTGGTTCGGGAGGCTGGACAGGTCCATGCTGGCCTCACAGCCAGTGGGAGGCTTTGTAGTAGCGTTTGCTGGACAGGGAAGAGGCGGGTAGGGAAGGGAGAGTGGTCAGAGCATCTGTAACACCGCAGCGGAGGAGAGAGTGCAGTGAAGGCTGGCGAGTGGTTGATTGTGGGGAGCTGTGAGAATGGTTGATGGCCCCCCAGGGACAGACAGGAGAACGTAGCAGTGGTGTCTGCTCTTTGGAGCTCCTGACGTCACATGGAGTAACCTCCAAGCCTCACGATGTGTTCAGGTAGATCCCAGCAAATGCAGAATTGGGGTCAGCCTGGTTGGGATGGCAACCAGAAGAGCTTCCTAAGGGAAGGACCCCAGGAGAACCTGGTGGGGGCAGGGGAGAGATCTTGGCCGGTGTCCCTCCCCAGGGGGGGAACCCAGTCTCAGGGATGTAGCTCCCCCCCGGTTTATGCTGGTATTGCTGTGTCCACCAGCCTGGGGCTGCCAAGAGCTCTGAAAACTTCCGTGAGGATGGGCGTGGAGGGTGGGGGGTGGGCATGTTGGCAACTCAGTGCTTTTTTTTTTTTTTTGAGACAGGGTCTTCCTCTGTTACCCAAGCTGGAGTGCAGTGGAACAGTCATAGCTCACTGCAGCCTCAAACTCGTGGCCTCAAGTGATCCTCTCGCTTTGACCTCCCAACGTGTTGGGATTACAGGCATGAGCCACTGCGCCCGGCTTTGGGGATTCTTATTGGCTGTGAACCCGCCACTTGTTGCTCCCATTTTCTTGGTTTAGTGCCCACTCCTGCAGCTGAGGGGAGGCAGACTGAGCCTCCTGGAGTCTGGGGTCTGGGTAGTGAGCCTGCCCACTTCCAGGAACCATCCATAACCCACCCACATCCTGGACAGCTCGTGACCTTGGTAATACAGACACTTGCACACGGCCCTATTTTTGGCTCTGAAAATGATATCTTCAGCCAGGCATGGTGGCTCACACCTGTAATCCCAGCACTTTGGGAGGCCGAGCCTAGCAGATCACCTGAGGTCAGGAGTTCGAGACCAGCCTGACCAACTTGATGAAACCCCATCTCTACTAAAAATACAAAAATTAAGACTGGGCGTGGTGGCTCACGCCTGTAATCCCAGCACTTTGGGAGGCTGAGGCAGGTGGATCACCTGAGGTCAGGAGTTCGTGACCAGGCTGACCAACATGGCGTAAACCCTGTCTCTACTAAAAATACAAAAAAAAAAAAAAAATTAGCTGGGCATGCTGGCGGGTGCCTGTAATCCCAGCTGCTTGGGAGGCTGAGGCAGGAGAATTGCTTGAACCTGGGAGGTGAGTTCAACCAGTGAGCCGAGGTCGTGCCACTGCACTCCAGCCTGGGCAATGAAGTGAGACTCTGTCCCAAAAGAAAATGATATTTTCATACCTATGGGGTCCCCTCTGGTTTTCAGGACCCACAATGCCTGCAGAAAACCCACCTCGGGTCTCACTGTAGCCCCCCTGGTGGGGAAACCCCTCGGCCTCTAACAGGGCAGGCAGAAAAGATGTGTTTGGAGTAAATAACGAGCCGGTGGGAGAGCCACTCCACCATGGTGCAAATATTTGTGTGCGAATCACTAATCTGGACAGTGGGACTGGATTGTGGGGTTGACAGTGAGCCATGCCTGGGGGACTGTGCAGGGGACATTGTAGGGGTGCAGGGCCATGTTTACTCCAGATCCCAGCAGACTGAAGCTGGCCCCTGACTCTTTGTGCTGTGTGACCTTGGACGAGTTGCTCAGCCTTTCTGAGCCTCTGTGTCCTCATCCATAAAATGGGGACAGTACTGTTGTGTTTGTAGGGTTGCTGAGGGGGGTTGTGAGATGCCATTCAGCAGCACAGCTCCTGCCGCTGATGGCTGCGGTGCAACTGTGGTTTCTCGGAAATGTCATCCCAGGCCCAGCTAGCCCTGAGGCCCAGGTGGGGTTTTGAGGGAAAGGGATCTGGCTGGGAGCAGTGGCTCAGGCCTGTAATCCCAACACTTTGGGAGGTTGAGGCGGGAAGACTGCTTGAGTCCACGAGTTTGAGACCAGCCTGGGCAACATAGCAAGACTCCATCTTAAAAAAAAAAAAAAATTAAAATTAGCCAGGTATGGTGGTGTGTGCCTGTAGTCCCAGATACTCAGGAAGGAGTTGGGAAGATAACTTGAGGCCAAGAGTTTGAGACCAG
>NW_012105131.1:504022-517710 GCF_000951045.1 Mandrillus leucophaeus
GGTTTATGCTGGTATTGCTGTGTCCACCAGCCTGGGGCTGCCAAGAGCTCTGGAAACTTCCGTGAGGATGGGCGTGGAGGGTGGGGGGTGGGCATGTTGGCAACTCAGTGCTTTTTTTTTTTTTTTGAGACAGGGTCTTCCTCTGTTACCCAAGCTGGAGTGCAGTGGAACAGTCATAGCTCACTGCAGCCTCAAACTCGTGGCCTCAAGTGATCCTCTCGCTTTGACCTCCCAACGTGTTGGGATTACAGGCATGAGCCACTGCGCCCGGCTTTGGGGATTCTTATTGGCTGTGAACCCGCCACTTGTTGCTCCCATTTTCTTGGTTTAGTGCCCACTCCTGCAGCTGAGGGGAGGCAGACTGAGCCTCCTGGAGTCTGGGGTCTGGGTAGTGAGCCTGCCCACTTCCAGGAACCATCCATAACCCACCCACATCCTGGACAGCTCGTGACCTTGGTAATACAGACACTTGCACACGGCCCTATTTTTGGCTCTGAAAATGATATCTTCAGCCAGGCATGGTGGCTCACACCTGTAATCCCAGCACTTTGGGAGGCCGAGCCTAGCAGATCACCTGAGGTCAGGAGTTCGAGACCAGCCTGACCAACTTGATGAAACCCCATCTCTACTAAAAATACAAAAATTAAGACTGGGCGTGGTGGCTCACGCCTGTAATCCCAGCACTTTGGGAGGCTGAGGCAGGTGGATCACCTGAGGTCAGGAGTTCGTGACCAGGCTGACCAACATGGCGTAAACCCTGTCTCTACTAAAAATACAAAAAAAAAAAAAAAATTAGCTGGGCATGCTGGCGGGTGCCTGTAATCCCAGCTGCTTGGGAGGCTGAGGCAGGAGAATTGCTTGAACCTGGGAGGTGAGTTCAACCAGTGAGCCGAGGTCGTGCCACTGCACTCCAGCCTGGGCAATGAAGTGAGACTCTGTCCCAAAAGAAAATGATATTTTCATACCTATGGGGTCCCCTCTGGTTTTCAGGACCCACAATGCCTGCAGAAAACCCACCTCGGGTCTCACTGTAGCCCCCCTGGTGGGGAAACCCCTCGGCCTCTAACAGGGCAGGCAGAAAAGATGTGTTTGGAGTAAATAACGAGCCGGTGGGAGAGCCACTCCACCATGGTGCAAATATTTGTGTGCGAATCACTAATCTGGACAGTGGGACTGGATTGTGGGGTTGACAGTGAGCCATGCCTGGGGGACTGTGCAGGGGACATTGTAGGGGTGCAGGGCCATGTTTACTCCAGATCCCAGCAGACTGAAGCTGGCCCCTGACTCTTTGTGCTGTGTGACCTTGGACGAGTTGCTCAGCCTTTCTGAGCCTCTGTGTCCTCATCCATAAAATGGGGACAGTACTGTTGTGTTTGTAGGGTTGCTGAGGGGGGTTGTGAGATGCCATTCAGCAGCACAGCTCCTGCCGCTGATGGCTGCGGTGCAACTGTGGTTTCTCGGAAATGTCATCCCAGGCCCAGCTAGCCCTGAGGCCCAGGTGGGGTTTTGAGGGAAAGGGATCTGGCTGGGAGCAGTGGCTCAGGCCTGTAATCCCAACACTTTGGGAGGTTGAGGCGGGAAGACTGCTTGAGTCCACGAGTTTGAGACCAGCCTGGGCAACATAGCAAGACTCCATCTTAAAAAAAAAAAAAAATTAAAATTAGCCAGGTATGGTGGTGTGTGCCTGTAGTCCCAGATACTCAGGAAGGAGTTGGGAAGATAACTTGAGGCCAAGAGTTTGAGACCAGAGCAACATAGCAAGACTCCATCTCTCCAAAAAATAAAATAAGTAGCTGGACGTGATGGCACACACCTTTAGTCCCAGCTACTTGGGAGGCTGAGGCAGGAGGATCGCTTGAACCCAGGAGTTGGAGGCTATAGTGAGCTATGATCATGCCATTGTGATCATAGCCTGGGTGACAGAGCAAGAAACCCTGTCTCAGAAAGAAAGAAAGAGAGAGAGAGAGAGGAGAGAGAGAGAGAGAGGAGAGAGAGAGAGAAAAAAAGAGAGAAAGAAAGAAAAGAAAAGAAAGAAGAGGAAGGAAGGAAGGGAGGGAGGGAGGGAGGGAGATCGTCAACCCCTGTCCATTGAGCCTGACTTGTACCTCCCACCTCTACTTTGTGAGGAAGGGACAGGGTGTTATTATGTCTTTATTGTTATTATTATCTTATTGTTATTATGTCTTTATTGGAGGGGACTGGGGCTCAGAGAGGGGAAGCAAGTTCTCCAGCATCACACAGCTACTCGAGGCCAAGCCACCACTAAACCCAGATGTCCTGGGGCCTGGCCCCGTGTGCGTTCCTGAGACTACAGGGTTTTGGTGTGGGACTGCCCTGCCATCTGTTGCTGTACCCTAGGAAGGGGAGGGTGTGGCCCGGCTGGACTCCTCCAAGTTGCTCTGTCCCTGAGTTTTGGAAGGAGAGGGGCCGCTTCATGAAATTGCATCACTTGGTCAGAGGCTCAGGCAAGCCCAGGTTGGATGGAGGTGGCCAGGCTTTTCTGACAGGTGAGGGCAGAGGCGGAAGTAAAGAAGGTGCTCAGAGAAAGGGCCGGATGTGTGTGCACGCGCACACCCAGCTACAAAACGAGGGGCGCCATTCCTCAGGGACCGGGCCGTTAACATGAGCCACCCGTCTGATGGACTGTGCGGCCCGATCCTGCCTGTGTGGTGACACTCCTGGCCTGGAGTACACAGTGGACCCGCAGTGGCTGCTTTGGTGTTTGTGGAATGAATGAATGGGCTAGCGGCGCCCACTGATGAGCATCTGCCGAGATGCATGGAGGTGGCAGCTGTGGTCCAGATACCCGATAACGGATAGACACCTGTAGGAAACAGCCTCCTCTCCAATGCCTGGTGGTGGTGAGGGATGGGGGCGTGGCTATTTTGCAGTTGGATGGTGTGGATACTTACAAGTCACCTAATCCCGACGCTCTGGACTCCTGTCTATAAAATGGGATGGCGTAGGTGTGGGCTAGTGGTGCTTGGTGGATCCCGCCCAGGCCCCAGAAAAGGGGCTGATGACAGCTAGTTGTTATTTTTATTACTAAATCACAGCTCAGCCCAGCCTGGCCTGACAAGCCCAAGTTCCTGGTGGATGTCTGCCTCTTCCATGCCCGCTTGGAAGCCTTCTCAACCTCCCCCCCACTTTTTTTTTTTTTGAGACAGAGTCTCCCTCACTCTGCTGCCCAGGCTGGAGTACAGTGGCGCGATCTCAGCTCACTGCAACCTCTGCCTTCAGGGTTCCAGCGATTCTCCTGCCTCAGCCTCCCAAGTAGCTGGGATTACAGGTGCACGCTACCACGCCCAGCTAATTTTTATCTTTTCAGTAGAGATGGGGTCTCACTGTGTTGGCCAGGCTGATCTCAAACTCCTGACCTTAAGTGATCTGCCTGCCTCTGAGCCTCCCAGATTTCACTGGTGCCCCACCGTACTCTCCAGCCTCCCACCTTTGCCCAGGCTGACCCTGGCCCCAGTCTCCCCCAGTGAATGGCCACCCAGCCTTCGGGGCAGTGCTGCTGGGCCAATGCCAGCCAGCCATCCATCCATCCTGGATGTGCCCACGCCTGGTCACTCCCCAGATGAGGAACTGATGATCATTGGTCACTGTTTATAAGCTTCAGCTTCTCTTTCCTCATCCAGGAGCTCCGGGGCAAGGAGTGGGCCTGATTCACCCCCGTTCAGGGTCTGGGTCCTAACAGGTGTGGTGAAAATGAGCACTTAGTCAGCGTCCCACAGCATCTAAAAGACGGGAACAAGGGCTGGGGTGTGGGTAGGCCCAAGACTGGGAAAAGGGAAGCCTCTGGAATGGGGACTGGAAGATGAAAAGGCTCTGGAAGATGTGGCATCCAAGTGTTTAAAGCAAGAATGAGGCTGAGCGTGGTGGCTCATGCCTGTAATCCCAGCACTTTGGGAGGCTGAGGCGGGAGGATCCCTTGAGGCCAGGAGTTTGAGACCAGCCTGGCCAACATGGTGAAACCCCATCTCTACTAAAAATACAAAAATTAGCCAGGTGTGCTGGTGTGCACCTGTAATCCCAACTACTCAAGAGGCTGAACCAGGAGAATCATTTGAACCTGGGAGACAGAGGTTGCAGTGAGCCGAGATTGCACCACTGCACTCCAGCCTGGGTGACAGAGTGAGACTCTGTCTCTAAAAAAAAAAAAAAAAGGCGTGGGGAGGGCCCGAGGGCATTTGGGGCAGGGTGGGGCAGGGCAGGGCCGGGCCGGGTGACTGGAATGGGGTGACTATAATGAATGCTTTGGAGTAGGTCTGGGCAGGTGGGGAGGCCAGATGCCAGGGGAGGGAGGGGGCATGGTGATCCTTCCATCTGGGGCTAAGGATGGCAAGGCCTTCGGACAACTTCTAGCCCAGGGTCTCCGTTGACAAATGGAGAAACTGAGGCCCAGGGAGGGACAGTGCCAGTGCTCAGATTTTACATAGCAGGTGGGCTGTTCCCTAGCTCACTGCAGGGCGTAACCTGCCCTGGAACACCTGTCCTCACCCCTGTTGGCTCAGTGGTTGCAGGGTCATGGGTGGGTAGAGGTCGGGGAGTGAGCTGGCCCAGGTGGGCAGGGCTGGGGGCCCCGTGAGCCAGCACCCCAGGATTAGATCACCCACGAGTAATGGGCTTTTTTCCGTCCAGTTTTTCCCCGACAAGAAAAGGCCTGATGTCCTCATCCGTGTTGTTCTGATGTTTATGTCTGGCGAGGGAAGGGTTCTTGGGAGGCAGGATCCCAGGGCCCCCCTGCGCTGCCTGGCCCCAGGGGTTGGCACCGCCCCAGAGCTGGTTTCCTCCCACCATCTCCTGACACCCAGCCCCCACGCTTTTCAGATGCCTGCCTGAGAACAAATAAATACTTCTGCACCATGCACATGAGCTCAGATAAGCGGCCGGGGCTCGGCCAGAACTGGGGGCACCAAATGCCCCCAGCTGGGTGCCAAGCCTGCATTTCCCACCCAGCACCCCCTCACCCCCCAATGCGTGGAGGGACAGAGATGTACTGTGAGCAACACGGGACCTGATGTCAGGGGTGGACAGCAGCTCAGCGGGTGATGTCAGCATGAGCAATCGTCCCCATCATCACTGCTGTTAAGTGAGCCAGCACTTAGTATCCCCAGGCCCGGCGCCAGCCCCTGTTCACGCATTCTCACGTGGGGCTCTCACAGAGGCGAGAGCAGTAGAAATACCGTCACCCTTTTGCTCAGTGGGGCCAGGAAAGTTTGAACGTTGTGTGTGTTTGTGCGTTTAGAGACAGGGTCTTGCTCTGTTACCCAGGCTGGAGTGCAGTGGTGCGATCATAGCTCGCTGTAGCCTAGAACTCTGGGGCTCAAGCGATCCTCCCACCTCGTCCTCCTGAGGAGCTGGGATTACAGGCGTGCGCCACCACACCCAGCTAACTTGTTTTTAGTAGAGATGGGGTTTCACCATGTTGGCCAGGCTGGTCTCAAACTCCTGGGCTCAAGTGATCCACCTGCCTCAGCCTCCCAAAGTGCTGGAATTACAGGCGTGAGCCACCAGCCCCACCATTTTTTTTTTTTCTTTTGAGATAGGATCTTGCTCTATTGTCCAGGCTGGAGTGCCATGGTGTGATCATGGCTCATTACAACCTCTGCCTCCTGGGCCTAAGCAATTCTCCCACCCCAGCCTCTGGAGTAGCTGGGACTACAGGCACATGCTACCACACTAGGCTAAAAAAAAAAAAAAATTGTAGAGATGGGGTCTCACTATGTTGCCCAGGCTGGCCTCAAACTCCTGGGATTAGAAACCTGGTGGTCATTCCAGGTACCTCCCTTGGGACCCCCGCCTCACCGGCTCCTGGTCCCAAAGCCTGTCCTCCATCCCCTGCTGCTGTGTCTGCTTCAGGCCTGGCTGTCTCTGGCCTGGGCTGTCACAGAGGCTTGGCAACTCCTGGCTTCCCGGCTCCCAGCATGACCCGACAGTTCCTCCACCGTATCTTCCTGGGATCCCCCACACTGCCCACGTCTAACCCCCGCCCTACGCCCTGCAGCGAGGCTGACCTTCCGAGGTCCTTGGCCTCACCCCAATGGCCACGCTGGTCTCTGCCCACCACTTCCTGCCCTGCCCTGCACACACCAGCCATGCAGAGCTGGGTTCGTTCCCCACCCACCCACCCACTCCCACAGCCTCTGGCCCCGCTGAGGCCTGACCAGGACACGTGGGCGGCCCAGGCTGGCGGTTGAGTTTCCTGGGCAGCCAGTAATTTGGCACTCCTTCAAACAGGTCTTTATTTATTCAGCATTTATTTCTAGGGGAGGTGGGTGCTGCGGCGGGGCAGGGAAGGCGTCTCCCCTGTAGAAGAGCAGGGCCCGGGCACAGTGCCCGTCTCCCCTCCTCACCTGCAAACGCAACTCCCCTGGGAGGCTCCCGGCAGCTCAGGTGTCACCTCCTCCAGGAAGCCCCACCCTGACTGCTTCACCCGCCATCCTGGGCTTCTTCCATACCACTTATTTTTATCTTCACTGAAGCATAATTTACTTCCAGTAAAGTACATGAGTACATGAATCTTTTTTTTTTTATTTAGACAGAGTCCTGCTCTGTCATCCAGGCTGGAGTGGTGTGATCTTGGCTCACAGCAACGCCCCCCTCCTGGGTTCAAACAATTCTCCTGTCTCAGCCTCCTGAGTGGCTTAGAGGCGCCCGCCACCACGCCCGGCTAATTTTTGTATTTTTAGTAGAGACAGGGTTTTGCCATGTTGGCCAGGCTGGTCTCAAACTCCTGACCTCAAGTGATCTGCCTGCCTCGGCCTCCCAAAGTGCTGGGATTACAGGCGTGAGCCATTGCGCCCAGCCCAAGTACATGAATCTTAAGCATCCCACGTGATAAATTTTTCCCTCACTTGTGTACTCATGTAACCATCACTCAGCTCAAATCCTTGCACTGTGTTTTAATCTTTTTTTTTCCCCCCGCCCAGTGGTCTGTTTTTCGGTCATTTTCCCTGCCAGCCTGGGAATCCTTCAAGGGCAGAAGCACCTGCTGTTGGCCCCTGCGCTGTGTGGGACACGGTCTGAGAAAGTATCGGTGCCTGTGTCTCCACCCGTGTGATTGTCCCCATGTGTATGTGTGTGACAGAGGCTGTGGCCGTGGGAACATGTGGATCTGTGAGCCTGGCCAGGGGCCCCAGTGCAGGGGCAGGCGCCCCCTCCTCCACTGGAACAGAGCCTTGTCCAATCCCCCAGCCAAGGGCCTTTGCAGGGAGCAGTGGCCCTGCTGGAGAGTCCCTGCCGGCTGACAGCCCGGAGATTAGTCTCCAAGGCCACGACGCCAGTTGCCATAGGCACGCAGGCCCGCGTCAGGACTGCGATTTCTCATCCTGGTCACGCAGGCAGGCGGCCGCCCCTGCCCGCCTGCCAGGAGCCAGGCCCAGGCTTTAAATAACAAGGGTGGAAACCTGAACCGCGGAGCCGTCTGCCCGGCAGATCCTGGCCTCCCCTCCTGGTAGAGCAGGCATGGGGCGGCCTGGACCCTGCATAGTGCCAGCGGCGGTGGCCGGGGTTGGGGGAGGTCCCTCCATGCCGGTCCTGGGGGACAGGAGAGAAATGGAGAAACCTGAGTTTGGGGGCTCTCTGAGTGCTCCTAATACCTGATGCACAGCCCGAGCTGAGAGGAGACAGCCCATTTTCCTAAATCCCGTCCTCCACTTGGAGGAAGGATGCCCTGCCTTCCAGAAGCCTAGATGAAGGGCAGATGGGGCTTCGCAGGGCCAGGCCTCAGATCGGCTTCCCCCACCCCTCCAGGGAAGAGGCGGGCAGCTCCCTCACTTCCCCTTGGAAGGCAGCATGAAGCCTGGAGCTGCCCTTTTGCCCGGGCCCGGGGCCGACTTTCCTGTCCTGGGGTGGAGCAGCTGCGTTGGATGTTTGGTTTTGCTTTTTGTTTTTCTCGATTTTTTTTATTTAAAAGAAAAATTATTTTAGAAATGAGGTCTTGCTCTGTTGCCCAGGCCGAAGCGCAGTGGCGCAATCCCAGCTCGCTGCATTCTTGAACTCCTGGGCTCAAGCCATCCTCCCACCTCAGCCTTCCGAGTAGCTGTGACGACAGGAGCGTGCCACCACGCCCGGCTCATATTTTAAATTTTTTGGTAGAGATGGGGTCTTGCGATGTTACCCAGGCTGGTCTCAAACTCCTGGCCTCAGGCAATCCTCCCGCCTCTCTGGCTCCCAGAGTGTTGGGATTACAGGAGTGAGCCACCACGCCCAGCCTGGTTTTGCTTTTAAAGGATGAGGTTTCTGTTGTTTCTTTCCAAATGGTAAAAGTAATACTTACCTTAAGTGACTTAGAAAATACAGAAAAGTAGAGGGAAGCAGAGTCAGGCACAGATCCCGCCCTGAGATGCATGGTCTGGAGTTGGCATCCCGGGCTGCACTGTGTGTGCCCCTGAGGTCGTCCTGTCCAGTGTTGGAATCAGCCTCTGGTGGGCATCAGGTTGCCAGGACCTTCTCCTTGTTTATTTGTGGGTGTGTGTATCCGTGGATGTACCAAGTGAAAGCTTTGGGGAAACATCTTTGCATGTAAATCTTTGCATTTGGGATAATTAACTCAGGATTAATTTATAGAATTATAAGTCCTGGAGTGAAGGGTGGGAACAGAGTTAAAATTAAACTTCCTGAAACACGTCACAGTGTCACCAAACCGCTTCGCTGGGAGGACAGTGTGCACCCAGGGTCCTTCTGTGGGGTGGGCTGGTATTTAGTGTGAAACTCACGGCTGCTGGGCTGCTGGGCTGGGAAGAGCTTGGCCACAGGTGTGGGGTCTTGTCTCCAGTGACATTCCCAGCTGGCTCTTGCAGCCCCTGCCCTGGTGACAGGATGGGGTGAGGGGGCCCGAGGAGGCTGGAGGTGGAGCCCTGCCTCTAGGCGGAACTGTACCGTCCGTACTTGCAGGGCAGGATTAAAAAGGGACAGTTTTGCTGTTTGTTTGTTTGTTTTTCTGTCATCTAACTGGGTGTCCCAATACGTGATGTCTTCTAAAACTTTTTATTTTTAGTTTTAGTTTTATTTTTGACACGAGTCTTCTGTGTCCCAGGCTGGAGTGCAGTGATGCAATCTCGGCCTGCTGCAGCCTCAGCCTCCTGAGATCAAGCGATCGTCCTGTCTTAGCCTCCCGAGTAGCTGGGACGACAGGCATGCGCCACCACACATGGCTAAATTTTAAATTTTTTGTAGAGTCACAGTCTCTCTATGTTGCCCGGGTTGGTCTCAAACTCCTGGGCTCAAGTGATTCTCCTCCCTCAGTCTCCCAAAGTGCTGGGATTACGGATGTGAGCCACTGTTTCTGGCCTTATGCACACTTTTCGTTGAGAACAAAGTTATTTGTTGTAAGGGAACTGTTCACACACTAAACTACCCAGGTAACCAGCACCCAGATCAAGAAACAGCATTGACAAGCCCCTCTCACCCCCTTCCAGTTAGTACGACTCTCCCTGACCCCACCACAATAACCGCCATTCCGTCTCCTGGCTTCAGAATTTGGCCTCCTTTTGAACCTTACATAAATGGAATTCTGCAGTGTGACCTCAGATTCTTTCATCATCCTTGCGAGATTCTGCCGTGGTGTTGCGTGTCTTTGTGGTTTGCTTGTACGTCTGATGCCTTTTCCAATAGATGGGGCACCCGGGAGGAGTCAGTGCAAACATGTGCCGTGGAAACAGATCAGGTCTTGTGCTGAAATTTGGACACTTCTGAATTACTGCCCATAGTCAAAGAAATACAGTTTATTTCCCTAAAGGATGTTGTGTGGTGTATAGGAAAGAATTTGCAGTCAGCATAGCTGTTAAGCCCACAGGAGAGCATGTTGTGTTATGGTGTGAACTTGAGTTGGGTGTGCAGAGATCTGGGGTTCAGTGTGACCCCTCTGGGCCTTGGTTTCCCTAGATGAACATGCAGGTGGTTAGATGAGGCGACCATCTAGCTCAGTGCTGTGATGTTAAGCATATACTTCGCACTGCTAAGTGGTTGTTTTCCAAAGTGTTTGAAGTTTGCTCTTAAGATCTTATTTAGGCTGGTCACAGTGGCTCCTCCCTGTAATCCCAGCACTTTGGGATACTGAGGCAGGATTGCTTGAGCCTAAGAATTTGAGCCAGCCCGGGCAACATAGCAAGGCCCCATCTCTACAAAAAAAAAATAAATATTTTTTAATTAGCTGGGCATGGTGGCATGTGTCTGCAGTCCCAGCTACTTGCGAGGCTGAAGGAGAGGATCGCTTGAGCCCAGGAATTTGAGGCTGCAATGAGCTGATTGCACCACTGCACTCCAGGCTAAGTGGCAGAGCAAGACTGTCTCTACAAAAAAATTTTTAAAAGCCAGGCGTGGCGGCATGCACCTGTAGCCCTGGCTACTTGGGAGGCTGAGGCAGGCGGATGGCTGGAGTCCAGGAATTTGAGGCTGCAGTGAGCCGTGATCGCGCCACTGCATTCCAGCCTGGGTGACAGAGCGAGACTCCATCTCTACAAAACATTTTTTAAAAAATTAGCAGGGAGCTACTCGGGAGGCTGAAGCCGGCAGATGGCTTGAGTCCAGGAGTCTGAGGGTGCAGTGAGCCATAATCACGCCATTGCATTCCAGCCTGGGTGGCAGAGCAAGACTCTGTCTCTTAAAAAAAAAAAAAAATCTTATTTACCAACTTGGCTCATTTCTAAGTGGAGCAAAAATGCACCGTCTCACTTTTGCTTTGCCTGAATTACCCCCAGGCCAGGTTTCCTGGTGTCAGGAAGGAGCCGTGTAGATAGAGCCAGGGTCTCCCGGGGGCAAAGACCCTCTGAGAGGCCTTGATAAGTGGGCACCTTCCACTGAACAGCCCCCAGGGATGGAGACCCAGTGCCCACACAACAGCTTGTTCTTCCATTCTGGGACAGTTCTTCCAATTAGGAATGTTCCCTTGTGTTGGCTGAAAGCCTGTGTCCCTAAACTCTCTACCAGCGTAATGGAAAGGAACCTGGGCTTGGGTCTTCGGGAACCAAAGCCGTGGAGTCAAGGATTTGGAGAGATGGTATATGCCTCACCAGGCCTCACATGATGGTCTTTTTTTTATTTTTGAGACAGGGTCTCACTCTGTCACCCAGGCTGGAGTACAGTAGTGTGACCTCAGCTCGCTGCAACCTCCACTTCCCAGGCTCAAGTGATCCTCTTGCCTCTCAGCCTCCCAAAGTACTGAGATTACAGGCATGAGCCACCACACCCAGCCATCCTTCAATTTATTTATTTATTTATTTATTTTGAGATGGAGTTTCACTCTTTCACCCACCCAGGCTGGAGCGGAGTGGTGCGATCTTGGCTCACTACAACCTGCACCCTCCCGGGTTCAAGCAGCTCTCCTGCCTCAGCCTCCCGAGTAGCTGTGATTACAGGCACCTGCCGCCATGCCCGGCTCATTTTTGTATTTTTAGTAGAGACGAGATTTCACCATGCTGGCCAGGCTGGTCTCAAACTCCTGACCTCAGGTGATCCGCCCGCCTCAGCCTCCCAAATATTAGGATTACAGTCGTGAGCCACCGCGTCCAGCCTGTCTTTCCTTTGTGAGGCTCAGTAATATTCCATTATATGGATAGATTTTGTTTTGTTTATCTATTCATCATCGGACGCTTGGGCAGTTTCTGTCTTTTGGCTATAGTGAATACTGATCCTGTGAACATGCTGTACAGATGTATCTTTGAGACTGTTACCGTTTTATTAACAACATTGCTGTAATGAGGGATCTCAAATCTGGAGTGGATCTGATAAATCGCCTCTTTCAACCCCTTATCCAGTGCTTGAGTCCGTCCTTCCAGAATCCCACGGAGACTTCTTCTGGCCTCAGATGCGTGGGTGGGAGGCATGCCGCCTCCGGACACCTCTGACCAAGGGCCCAGAGCTGGGTGGCTTAGGGTGCAGGAAAGACGCTTGTGAGTGGGACCATGACAGAGGGATGTGCATCAAGGCATCCTCTAACTACAGATGCCCCCAAGGGAGGCAGCGGTGAGGCTGCTGCGGGAGAAACCTGGATTGGAAGCTTGGACACACTTTCCACAATGGCCAGGATTGATGGACAGTGGAATTCATCAGAGGAGTCTTGGAGACTGGGGCCTTTAAAAATAGATGCAGCTGGGAGCAGTGGCTTACACCTATAATCCCAACACTTTGAGAGGCCGAGGCTGGTGGATCACTTGAGAGCAGGAGTTTGAGACCAGCCTGGGCGACATAGCAAGACTCCGTCTCTACTAAAAATTTTTTTAAAAATCAGCCGGGTGTGGTGGCGCACTCGTGTAGTCCAACCTGGGTGACAGAGTGAGACCCTGTCTTTAAAAAAAAAAAGAAGAAGAAGAAGAAGAAAGAAAAGAAAATACATCCCATGGAATCAGTTTCTTTCTTTCTTTTTTGGAGATGGAATCTTGCCCTGTCGCCCAGGCTAGAGTGCAGTGGCATGATCTTGGCTCACTGCAACTTCCACCTCCCAGGGTCAAGCAGTTCTCCTGCCTCAGCCTCCTGAGTAGCTAGGATTATAGGTGCCCAACACCACGCCCAGCTAATTTTTGTATTTTTAGTAGAGATGTGGTTTCACCATGTTGGCCAGGCTGGTCTCGAACTCCTGACCTCAAGTGATCCGCCCCTGCCACCGTGGATTCTATTTCTGTTAGGAATGTGTTTGTTGCAAGTAACCTGAGAAACAGAGGCTGAGGAGGGAGGGGTATCTTGTGTAACAGGAGGCGTGGGTGGGTGGTCTAGCCGCAGGCAGCTGCTCGGGCGCATCAGAGGGGCCCACACCATTTATCTCTCTCCTCTGGCTGAGGGCTTTGGGCATCCTGGCCTACAGGGAATGTGAACCACCAGGCAGGGCGCAGGGTGTGAGGGATTGGGCCCCCATTACCTGCTTCCGGGGAAAGTCTGCTCTTTGGTTTGGGAATGCCTCACTGGTCAGATTGTGTCTTGTGGTCATCTCTGGCTGTGGGAGAGTATAGGAACGGGAGGATTTTGTGTTGTGGCCTCCACAGAAGAGGAGAGCAGGGGAAAAGTTGGTTATATGGGGATTGAGGTACCAACCACGCAGCATCTGTCTGCCTCACAATCCCAGCACGTTCAGCTGGGCATGGTGGCTCACACCTGTAGTCCCAGCTACTCAGGAAGGTGAGGCAAGAGGATTACTCGAGCCTAGGAGTTCAGGACCAGCCTGAGCAACATAGCGAGACCATGTCTCTACAAAAAAAAAGAAAAAGAAAAAGAAAAAAATCAGCCAGGCGTGGTTGTGTGCACCTGTAGTCCCAGCTATTCAGGAGACTGAGGGTGGTGTGGGGAAGATCCCTTGAGCCCAGGAGTTCGAAACCAGCCTGGACAACATAGCAAGACCCTGTCTCTAAAAACAAAGAAATGAGATGCATTAGACAAAAGTTATCGAAAGTTAGACTCAGTGATGTAGATGAGAGAGTTACAAGATAACTTTTCTTTTCTTTTCTTTTCTTTTTTTTTTTTGAGATAGAGTCTGGCTCTGTCACCCAGGCGGGAATGCAGTGGCGCGATCTTGGCTCGCTGCAACCTCCGCCTCCCGGGTTTACAAGACTCTCCCTGCCTCAGCCTCCCGAGTAGCTAGGATTACAGGCACCCAATGCCATGCAGGGCTAATTTTTGTATTTTTAGTAGAGATGAGGTTTTGCCATGTTGACCAGGCTGGTCTTGAACTCCGGACCTCAGGTGATCTGCCC
>NW_012105131.1:517920-519915 GCF_000951045.1 Mandrillus leucophaeus
TAAGAATTAACCAGACCTGACTCTGCTTAGCTTCTGAGATCAGATGAGATCAGGCGCTTTCAGGGTGGGGAGGCCGTAGACTGTTTTTGCAATCTCTAGGAATTTTTTTTTAAGGCCAGAGAAAGATAAATTATCCACATTACTTAAACAATTTTTAAAAATACACAAGAAAGCCTAGCTTATTTAAAGCCCAAAAAACTGTAATTCCATTGGTAGCAAAGATGTTAAACATTTAAAATGTGATTAAATCTAAAATTGGTGACTTCTGAATAAACTGTAGTTTTGAATTTGATATAGCAAATCTGTGGCAGTGTTGAACAAAACAACTTATACATAATGCATTTTTATATTTTAAACTAACAAAGATGCTTCAGAAATATCGAGGACATTTTTTAAAGAATTATTTATATTTTAATCTTTTCAAGTTTTCCATTTTGTTTCCATCACTTCCATTTTTTTCGGAATATTGTGCCTCCTCAAACATCACAGTAAGAGAGTGGTGGGACTGGAAATGGAGCCCTCAGCATAAAAAATAAAATTTAGCCAGGTGCAATGGCTCACACCCGTAATCCAGCACTTTGGGAGCCCAAGGTGAGAAGATCGCTTGAGGCCAGGAGTTCGAGATCAGCCTGGGCAACATGTGAGACCCTATCTCTAAAAAGTAAAAATAAAAACTTAGCTGGGTGTGGCGACGCATGCTCTGGTCCCAGCTACTCAGGAGGCTGAGGCAGGAGGATGGCTTGAGCCCAGGAGTTGGAAGCCACAGCGAGCTATGATCATACCACTGCACTCCAGCCTAGAGACAGAGCAAGACCCTGTCTCAGAATAAGGAATTGTAGCACGCTCAGAATCCTAGAATCTTGCTCTGGGTATCAAAATTGGATGTAGGCTCTTTAGCTGCAGTTGAAAAGGGAATTATAAAATAGACCTGGAGTCAAAAACAAACGGGTGACTTTACAACTGGTAAAGACTGACTTAAGTAGGATGCTTTTAGCTGCAAATGAAAGAAACCTCTGGCCGGGCACGGTGGCTCACACCTATAATCCCAGCACTTTGGGAGGCCAAGGCAAAAGGATTGCTCGAGACCAGGAGTTCAAAACCAGCCTGGGCAACATAGTGAGACCCTGTCTCTAACAAGATTTTTTAAGTGAGCCAGGTGTGGTGGCAGGCGCCTGTAGTCTCAGCTACTTGGGAGGCTGAGGCTGGAGGATTGCTTGAGTCCGGGAGCGATCGAGATCGAGGCTGCAGTTAGCTATGATTGCATCACTGCACTCCAGCCTGGGTGACAGAAAAAAAAAGAGAGAGAGAGAAGAAAAGAAGCTGTAGTCCTTGGGCAGGGGGCGGGGAGAAAGAAGAAGAAGGGAAGAAACCTTTACTAAGAGTGCCTTAAGAAATACGGACTTTTGCCTGGGTGCGGTGGCTCATGCCTGTAATCCCAGCACTTTGGGAGGCCGAGGAGGCGGATCACCTGAGGTCAGGCGTTCGAGACCAGCCTGGCCAACATAACAAAACCCCGTCTCTACTCAAAATACAAAAATTAGCCAGGTGTGGTGGTGGGAGCCTGTAATCCCAGCTACTCAGGAGGCTGAGGCAGGAGAATCACTTGAACCCAGGAGGTGGAGGTGGCAGTGAGCCAAGACCGTGCCATTGCACTCCAGCCTGGGCAACAGAGCAAGACTCTATCTCAAAAAAAAAAAAAGGACTTTTACTGTCTCACCCAAAGCTTAGAGATGGCAGATCTGGGGGTCATACAGGACCAAGTTCTTCCATGAGTTCACGCTGCGGTCCTCAGATACTCTCACCTCTCAGGCTGATTCTTTTCATGTGTCTAGTTGGCTGTCGTGGTCAGGGGTATCACATGCAGGAGAAGGAGGACATCTCTGGTTTCAGTCCGCCCCCCCCTCCGCTTTTTTTTTTTGAGATGAAGTCTCGCTCTGTTGCCCAGGCTGGAGTGCAGTGGTGTGATCTCGGCTCCCTGCAACCTCCACTTCCTGG
>NW_012105131.1:519965-534201 GCF_000951045.1 Mandrillus leucophaeus
ATACAAAAATTAGCCGGGTGTGGTGGTGGGAGCCTGTAATCCCAGCTACTCAGGAGGCTGAGGCAGGAGAATCACTTGAACCCAGGAGGTGGAGGTGGCAGTGAGCCAAGACCGTGCCATTGCACTCCAGCCTGGGCAACAGAGCAAGACTCTATCTCAAAAAAAAAAGAAAAAAAAAAAGGACTTTTACTGTCTCACCCAAAGCTTAGAGATGACAGATCTGGGGGTCATACAGGACCAAGTTCTTCCATGAGTTCAAGCTACGGTCCTCAGATACCCTCACCTCCCAGGCTGATTCTTTTCATGTGTCTAGTTGGCTGTCGTGGTCAGGGGTATCACATGCAGGAGAAGGAGGACATCTCTGGTTTCAGTCCCCACCCCCCCCGCTTTTTTTTTTGAGATGAAGTCTCGCTCTGTTGCCCAGGCTGGAGTGCAGTGGTGTGATCTCGGCTCCCTGCAACCTCCACTTCCTGGGTTCAAGCGATTCTCCTGCCTCAGCCTCCCAACTAGCTGGGATTACAGGTGCACGCCACCACACCTGGCTAATTTTTGTATTTTTAATAGAGACGGGGTTTTGCCATGTTGGCCAGGCAGGTCTCAAACTCCTGACCTCAGGTGATCTGCCCACCTTGGCCTCCCAAAGTGCTGGGATTACAGGTGTGAGCAACCGTGCCCGGCCTGGTTTCAGTTCCTTTCTAAGGGCAAGGACAGCTCTCCTAGAAGTCCCTCATGTCTCAGTGGCCAGAATTGAGTTCTGGCCTTTCCTTACACCTGTCCCAGCTAGGGGAAAAGGAGCGCCTTGCTCTCAACCTTGGAGAATCACCACATTATCTCCAGGGATTGGGAGGGCCCAGCTGCCCCAAGCACCGGTTGCTGGGGCAACCCAACAAAGATTGTCCCGTCTTTAGATACCAGGACACAACGGGGGGATTCTGTTAGCAGGGAGTGGGGCAGAGGACTTGGAGGACAGCCTTTGGGGTCAGATCCAGGACTAGAACTCAGATTTTTTTTTTTTTTTGACAGGGTCTAGCTATGTACCCTAGGTTGGACTACAATCATAGCTCATTGCAGCCTTGACCTCCTGGGCTCAAGCTATCCTCCTGCCTCAGCATCCCGAGTAGCTGAGACAACAGGCATGCACCACCACACCTGGCTCACTTTTTTGGTTTTTGGTAGAGATGGGGATCTCACTGTGTTGCCCAGGCTGATCTTGAACTCCTGGGCTTGATCCTCCTGCCTCAGCCTCCCGAAGCACTGGGATTACAGGCATGAGCCACCGCGCCCAGTGAGACCCGGGTGTCTTAACCATGACCCCAGACTGCCTTCTACTGCACCGCGGCTGGGTATAAGACCCCCTCCCGCTGCCCAGCCCAGAGCCTGGCCTGAGCAGATACGAATGGAAGGCCAGGGCTGTGACTGGCAATGTTCTCCCCAGCTACAGTGACAGTGGGGAGGGGCAGGAATCCAGGACCCCCAGGCCACTCTATCCCCACTGGGGAGCCTTTGGGACTGGAGAGGGAGTATTCAGTGGGAGGCTGAGGCTGCTGGGGAGAAAGGATACCCCCCCTTACCAGAAGGGGAGAAATTTCTTTTTTGTTTGTTCTCTTAAGCTTCTTTTTCAAGAAACAAGCATATGGCAGCGGATGGTGCGGGGGCCGTGTTTGGGTGGGGTGTGTGCCTGCCTTTGCCTTTTACGTGGTTGGGTGTATTTTTTTTTTCTCCATCAGCTCCAACGCCCCAGCTGGTCCACAGGGCAGTGAGACTTGAATCACAGAGGCACTTCCCTGGTGTCCAGAAAAATCCGGCTCTTTCTAGTGGCGCTTCCAAGGGGGAAGAGATTGGAGAGCTCTCCAGCAAACCCAGGCCTGAGCTTTGCAGAGGTCTGAGTGTCCAAGGTGCTGAGGGTGTGGACTGTCTTTGTGAGGTGGGGTACAGCCAGTGAAGGAGCCGGTGTTAATTTCCTGAAGCTGCTGTAACACGAGCCACAGACTTGGTGCCTTGAAAAAAACAGAAATTTCAGGCCAGGCGCAATGGCTCATGCCTGTAATTCCAGCACTTTGAAAGGCTAAGGTGGGCAGATCACGAGGTCAGGAGTTCAAGACCATTCTGGCCAACATGGTGAAACCCTATCTCTACTAAAAATACAAAAATTAGATGGGCGTGGTGGTGGGCACCTGTAATCCCAGCTACTCAGGAGGCTGAGGCAGGAGAATCGTTTGAACTCTGGAGGTGGAGGTTGCAGTGAGCTGAGATCCCACCACTGCACTCCAGCCTGGGCGACACAGGGAGGAAAAAGAAATTCTTTCTTTCTTTTTTTTTTTTTACTTTTAGGTTCTTGGGTACAAGGGCAGGTTCGTGACATAGGTAAACTTGTGCCATGAGGGTTTGTTGGACAGATTCTTTTTTCACCCAGGTATTAAGCCCAGTACCCGATAGTTATTTCTTCTGATCCTCTCCCTCCTCCCACCCTCCATCTTCTGAAAGGCCCGCATGTGTGTTGCCCTCTCTCTGTGTCCATGTGTTCTCATTGTTCAGCTCCCACTTACAAGTGAGAACATGCAGTAGTATTTGGTTTTCTGTTCTAGTGTTAGTTTGCTAAGTGTAATGGCCTCCAGCTCCATCCGTGTCCCGGCAAAGAACATGATCTCATTCTTTTTTGTGGCTGCGTAGTATACCATGGTGTATATATACTACATTTTCTTTATCCAGTGTATCATCGATGGGCATTTAGATTGGTTCCATGTTTTGCTATTGTGAATAGTGCTGCAATAAACATACGTGTGCATGTGTCTTTATTGTAGAATAATTTCTATTCCTTTGGGTGTATACTCAGTAAGGGTGCCAGGTCGAACAGTATTTCTATCTTTAGATTTTTGAGGAATCACCACACTGTCTTCCACAATGGCTGAACTAATTTACAATCCCAACAGTGTATAAGTGTTCTTTGTTCTCCACAACCTCACCAGCATCTGTTTTTGTTGTTGTTGTTGTTTGTTTTTGTTTTGAGACGGAGTCTCACTCTGTCGTCCAGACTGTAGTGCAGTGGTGTGATCTCAGCTCACCGCAACTTCCACTTCCTGGGTTCAAGTAATTCTCCTGTCTCAGCCTCCCAAGTAGCTGGGATTGCAGGCATGCACCACCATGCCCAGCTAATTTTTTTTTATTTTTGTTTTATTTTATTTTATTTTTTTGGGATAGAGTCTCACTCTGTCGCCCAGGCTGGAGTGCAGTGGCGCGATCTTGGCTCACTGCAAGTTCCGCCTCCCGGGTTCACGCCATTCTGCCTCAGCCTCCCGAGTAGCTGGGACTACAGGTGCCCGCCACCACGCCCGGCTAATTTTTTGTATTTTTAGTACAGTCTGGGTTTCACCATGTTAGCCAGGATGGTCTTGATCTCCTGACCTTGTGATCCGCCCGCCTTGGCCTCCCCCAAAGTGCTAGGATTATAGGTGTGAGCCACCACGCCTGGCCCAGCATCTATTATTTTTTGACTTTAATAATAGCCATTCTGACTGGTGTGAGATGGTATCTCATTGTGGTTGTGATTTGCATTTCACTCATGATCAGTGATGTTGAGTCTTTTTTCATGAGATTGTTGGCTACATGTACATCTCCTTTTGAAAAGTGTCTGTTCATGTCCTTTGCCCATGTTTTTATGAGAACAACAAAAATTTCCATTCTCACAGTTCTGGAGGCCAAAGGTCCAAAATCATTACCACTGGGCCAAAATCAAGGTGCCGACAATGCCATGCTCCCTCCAGAGGCTCTCGGGGGGAATCTGTTCCTGGCCTCTTCTCGCTCCTGGGGGCTGCCAGCACTCCTGGGCTTGTGGCCACATCACTCCAGTCTTCAAGGCCAGCATCTTCCAATCTCTCTCTACTTTGTCTTCACTTGGACTTCTCTTCTATATGGATGTCCAGTCTTCCTCTACCCTATTTTCAAAAAATTTTTGTAGAGCTGGGGTCTTGCTGTGTTGCCCAGGCTAGTCTCAAACTCTTAGCCTCAAGTGATCCTCCTGACTCGAAGTGATCCTCCTGCCTTGGCCTCCCAAAGCACTGGGATTACAGGAATGAGTCACTATGCCTGGCATGACCTCTTCTTCTCTTTTGTTTTTTTGAGATAGGGATCTCACTGTGTTGCTCAGGCTGGAGGGCAGTGATGTGATCTCAGCTCACAGCATCCTTGACCTCCTGGGCTCAGGTGATCCTCCCATCTCAGCCTCCCGAGTAATTGGGACTACAGGCATGCGCCACCACACCCAGCTAATTTTTTTTTATTTTTTGTAGAGATGGAGTCTCACTATGTTTCCCAGGCCAGTCTCAAACTCCTGGGCTCAAGCGATCCTCCCACTTCGGCCTCCCAAAGTGCTGGGCTTACAGGTATGAGCCACCACGCCCGGCCATGACCTCTTCTTATAAGGATGCATGTGATGGTATTTAGAGCCTACCCGGCTAAGCCAGAATAATCCCTTATCTCAAGATCCTTAATCACATCCGCAAAGTGATTTTGCCATATAAGGTAACACTTACAGGTTCCGGGATTAGGACGTGGCTGTCTTTTGGGGGTCATTTTTTGACCCTATCTCGGGTCTCTAAGGGCAAACTCCAACAGCCATTCTAGTAGACCGGTTCTCCTGTGATAGATGCTGGCCAGGTAAAGGAGACAAATGGAAGATCCCAGCTGACCCACCTCGGCTCTGTCCCCTATGAGGGGACCTTATTCTCATTTATGTGGACTCCCTAAGCCATATATCTAGGCTGGAGTGCAGTGGCGTGATCTTGGCTCACTGCAGCCTTGACCTCGTGGGCTCAGGGGATCCTCCCATCTCAGCCTCTGGAGCAGCTGGGACTACAGGCATGCGCCACCACACCCAGCTAATTTTTTTTAAATTTTTTGTAGAGATGGGGTCTTGCCATATTACCCAGGCTGGTCTTGAACTCCTGAGCTCAAGCCATGTCCACTTTCCCAAACAGCCGCCCCACCTTGGGGGGTACAGCAGCGTCAGCCTGGTGTGCCCTCAGGGTGTATCCGTTATTGATCTTGGACTGCATAAACCAATAGCCCAACATTAGCAGTGTCAACAGTCATTTCTTCTTTTACTCTTCACAGTTTGAGAGTTGTCTGAGCTCAGCCAAATGGGTCTCACTCAATCTCTCCTACAATTACAATCAAAAGGTTGCCGGCAAGATTTGGAGGCTGCAGTGAGCTATGATCGCACCACTGCACTCCAGCCTGGGCAACAGAGTGAGATCCCGTCTCTAAATAAAAAGTTAGCAGGGCTTGAGGTCATTTTGAAGATGTTTCACTTGCTGGCTCGGGGCCTGAGCCGAGGAACAGCCGGGGCCCCTCGGACTTCCCTGATGCCCCTTGGCCCCTCCAGCACCGTGGCATCACGATACCCAGGCTTCCCACGTGTTGGCTCAGAGTCCAGGGGCAAGGGTCTGAGAGTGAGTGAGCGGCTGGGGGAAGTCTAGCACCTTTGGGTACCTGACTGCAGAGGTCACGTGTTGGAGCTGCCCACACATTCTGTTCGTTCAAAGTGGGTCCTTATTCAAATCATGTTCAAAAGAAGAGAATTAGATGACACCACTTGTTGGGAGAAGTATTAAAGAACTGATTTTTTTTTTTTTTTTTCACTTTGGGAAGCTGAGGTGGGATGATCCCTTGAGCCTGGGAGTTCGAGACCAGCCTGGGCAACATAGGGAAACTCCCATTTCTATTAAAAAAACAAACAAACAAACAAACAAAAATAACTTATTTATTTTTTAGAGACAGGGTCTTGCTCTGTCACTCAGGCTGGAGTGCAGTGGTGTGATCACATCTCACTGTAGCCTCCACTTCATGGGCTCAAGTGGTCCTCTTGCCTCAGCCTCCCCAGTAGCTGGGACTACAGGTATGCACCACCATGCCTATCTAACTTTAAAAAATTTTTTATATAGAGATAGGAGTCTCACCATGTTGCCCAGTTTGGTCTCGAACTCCTGCTCTCAAGCAGTCCACCTGCCTCAGCCTCCCAAAGTGCTGGATTACAGGCATGAGCCACCGCACCTGGCCTAAGAATGTATTGTCAGATGTAAAACCACTGCAGGAGGAGGGACCAGAGAAGAGGGCCCTGGGGCCCCAGAAGTAGGGTGCATCTGCCAGCTGGATTCCAGGGGTCTGAGTACCCAGGTGCCTGGGGTGGGAGAGTGGGTGTAGGCTCCAGGTGGGCATGTCCTCTTCGGGAAGAGTGGGAAGGGCCCTCCAGAGCCCAGGCCCAGGCTCCTGGCTGAGGCTAGGACAGTCTCAGAGCATTTCCCCCAGGACAGCCCCAGAATCTGACCGCAATCTGTGCCAACAGTACTTTGGCGTTCTGCTCCACTGCCCGCCAGCCCCACCACGGACGCCGCACCCCATCAGGCTCACTCGTGCCTTAGTGCCTTTGCCCGAGCTGTCCCCTCTGTCTGGACTGCCCCATCCCTCGCCACCCACCTTCTCCATGTCTCCTGATTCTTCCAAACCTGCATCAGTGGCTCCTCTCCTCGGAGGCCTTTCCAGGCCTTGTTAAGTGTAGCAGGTCCTGGGCACACACAGATGAAAGCAGTCAGCCCTGTTCTCCAGGAGCTGAGGCATGGGGGCTCTGACGCCTCCACACCCTGGAGGGGGAGGGAAGGAGGGGCTGAGGGAGCACAACCGAGGGACACAGCGGGAGGTGTTGACGAGCCCACTACAGCTAAGAGGGAGCCAGCAGCGGGGAACGGCATTTCTTAAAAAGGGCACAGCAGGTGCAAAGGCCTGAGTGAGAGGGCAAGGCCCACCCAGGGGCCTGCAGGCTGGAGTGTGGGGCTCTGGAGGGAAGATGGCCTCAGCTTCCTCAGTGGTGTGACTCCTGATGGGACAGTGAGCCTCTTGAGGGTGAGGTCATGCCCTGCCCATCTGTGCGTCCCAGCACGAGTGGGGCTAGGGCCAGCCACCTTCTCCATGAAGGTTTTCACTGCATTCAGACTGTGCTAGAACTGACCCCAGGAGGACTTGGACTAGCGTGTGTGTGTGAATGAGTATGTGAGTGTGCATGCAAGTGTGTGTGTGTGGACATGCATGTGAGTTTGCGTGCATGTGTGTGCATGTGTGTGTATGAGTGCATGTGTGTATTGTGTGCACGAGTGTGTATCCATGTGAGTGTGGGTATGCATATGTGTGTGGCTGTGGGTGTATGTGTGCATGTGGGTGTCAATGCGTGTGCATGTGTGTATGCATGTGAGTGGCTATGTGTGTGTGGGTGTGTGTGCGTGTGTGGGTATGTGTGGGTGTCTGCCTAAGTGTGTATGCATGTGAGTGTGGGTGTGTGTGTGTGCATGTGGGTGTGCGTGTGTGTGTGGGTGTGCACATGTGAGTGTGCATGCATATGTGTGTGCGTGTGTCAATGTGTGTGCATATGTGTGTAGGTGTGTGTGCGCATGTGGGTGTGCATGCATGTGTGGGGGTGTGCATGTGTGTGCATGTATGTGTGTGGGTGGGTGTGGGTGTGCATGTATGTGTGGGTGGGTGTGCATGTGTGTGGATGTGTGCATGTGCATGTGGGCGTGCATGTGTCTGCATGTATATGTGGGTGGGTGTGTGGGTGTGCATGCATATGTGTGTGGGTGTGCATGCATATGTGTGTGTGTGCGTGTGTATGTGTGGGTGTGCATGTGCTGTGGGGGTGTGTGTGTGTGCATGTATGTGTGGGTGTGTGTGTGTGTGTGTGCATGCGTGTGTGTGGAGTTGCTAGTGCTCACACTCACCCCTGGGGCAGAGATGTGCTAGTTAGGTACCCCCTTCCTCTCTCCACCCCATTCTAGCAAAGGTCACTGAGTGTCCTCTCTAGTCTTAGGAATGACACTCCACACTGGACAATGAGAGCAACCAAATACTTCCTCTCTTTCCCCTGCCCCCAATTTTGAAAAATTGTATTAATACCGGGCATGGTGGCTTATGCCTATAATCGCAGCATGCTGGGAGGCTGAGGTGGGAGGATTGTTTGAGGCCAGGCGTTCAAGACCAGCCTGGACAACACAGCAAGACCCCATTTCTACAAAAAAATTTAAAATTAGCCCGTCATGGTGGTGCACACCTGTAGTCCCAGCTGCTCGGAAGGCTGAGGTGGGAAGATGGCTTGAACCCAGGAATTTGAGGCTGCAGTGAGCTATGGTCACACCAGTGCAATCCAGCCTGGGCAACAGAGTGAGACTCTTTCTCAATAAAATAAAATATAAAAACAGAACTACTGTACAATCCAGCAGTTCCACCTCTGGATATATACCCCAAATAATTGAAAACAGGGTTGCCAAGTGATTTGCATACTCATGTTAATAGCAACATTATTTGCAAGAGTGTAAACATGGAGTGCAGCTGTACAGTCACAGCTCACTGCAGCCCTGACCTCCCCAGGCTCAAGCCATCCTCCCACCTCAGCTTCCTAAGTAGCTGGGACTACAGGTGTGCACCACCACACCCAGCTAATTTTTGTATGTTCTGTAGAGATGGGATCTCGCCATGTTGCCCAGGCTGGTCTCAAACTCCTGAGCTCAAGCAATCCTCCTGCCTCAGCCTCCCAAAGTGCTGGGATTACAGGCGTGAGCCACTGGACCTGGTTGGTAGTCCTATTTTTAATTTTTTGAGGAACCACCATGCTGTTTTCCACAGTGCCTGTACCATTTTGCATCCCTGCCAGGAGCGCACAGCATTCCAATTTTCCCACATTCTCACCACCTCTTGTTTTTGTCCTATGTTTTTTTGTTTTTTGAAACAGAGTTTCACTTTTGTTGCCCAGGCTGGAGTGCAATGGCGTGATCTCAGCTCACTGCAACCTCCACCTCCTGGGTTCAAGCGATTCTCCTGCTTCGGCCTCCCGAGTATCTGTGATTACAGGTGCCCGCCACCACGCCTGGCTAATTTTTTGTATTTTTAGTAGAGACGGGGTTTTGCCATGTTGGTCAGGCTGGTCTCGAACTCCTGAACTCAGATGATCCACCCGCCTCGGCCTTCCAAAGTGCTGAGATTATAGGCGTGAGCCACCGCGCCTGGCCTTCCTGTGTTTTTATAGTAGGTATCCTGGTGGGTGTGAGGTGGAGTTTAGATTTGCATTTTCTAATCTTTAGTGATGTTGGGCATCTTTTCATCTGCTTTCTGGCCATTTGTATATCTTCTTAGGGGAAAAGTCTACTCAAGTCATTTGCCTATTTTTTAATTGGATTATTACTATTATTATTAATGGAGATGAGGTCTCACCGTGTTGCCCAGGCTGGTTTCGAGCTCCTGGCCTCAAGTGATCCTCTCACCTTGGCCTCCCAAAGTGCTAGGATTACAGGCGTGAACCACTGCGCCCAGTCTTAGTGGTTGAGTATTAGGAGGTGTCTGCATATCCTAGATATTAATCCCTTCCCGATATACTATTTACAAATATTTTTGCCCATTCTGTGGTTTGCCTTTTTATTCTGTTGATTCTGTCCAAAACTTCTCTTTACTCACAGCACAAAGGTTGTCTCTCTCTAAGCCAAGCTTCTTCCCTTTGCTTCTCTCCATGGAAACAACAGTATATTATCCTTCCACTCCTGTACCCAGAGAACTCCTATTCACTCTTCAAAACCCACCTCAACAGTCATCAACTCAGGGAAGCCTTGTTTGTCAGGCCCCTCCTCCCCCAAAACTAAGTAAATAAAACAATTAAATAAAACATAGGTAACCCCTTTCCCCAGTGTCAAGCTCTGTGCCTGGGCAAGCTTCTCCGCTTGTCCTTCTTTCATGGTCCTGTAATTCTTCTTATTATTATTTTTAATAAGATGGAATCTCACTCTTTCACACAGGCTGGAGTGCAGTGGCAAGATCTCAGCTCACTGCAGCCTCCAGCTCCCAGGTTCTAGCAATTCTTCTGCCTCAGCCTCCCTAGTAGCTGGGACTATAGGCGTGCACTACCACCTCCAGCTAATTTTTTGTATTTTTAGTAGAGATGGGGTTTCATCATGTTGGCCAGGCTGGTCTCAAACTCCTGACCTCAAGTGATCCTCCCACGTCGGCCTCCCAAAGTGCTTGGATTACAGGCTTGAGCCACCGCGCCCAGACTGGTCCTGTAATTGTTTCTGGGCACACTGGCCCTGTGAGCTGGAAGAGGGCAGGCGGGGCCTGGCACAGAGCAGCCTCCTGGTAGGTGTGGAGTGAATGAGTGGGGGTAGGGAGGGGAGGCCAGGGAAGGCACCCAGGCTGTGTTCCTCCCACTCCCAGCCTTGCCATGACCTACCAGGCCTCCAGCTCCTGCTGAGTTCTCGCAGGGTGGCCCCTCCCCACTTACAGCTCACTGCCTTGGACTAGGTCCCAGCTGATGGCCCGGCGGAGGTGTCCTCTCTGTTCTTACCCAGTATGACCTAGGTGGGAGCCAATAAGCACAGGGAATGATTATTGCCCTGAGGGTTCAAAAGTGTGCGAGGAAGGAAGGGAGGGAGGGAAGGAAAGAAGGAAGGGGGAGAAGGGAGGGAGGGAGGGAGAGGAGGGAAGGAAGGAAGGGAGCAATGAATGAATGCACACATCAAGGAATGAATGAATGCACACAGGAATGAATGCATGCACACAAAGGAATGAATGCACACAGTAAGGAATGAATGAATGAATGCATACAAAGGAATGCATGCACACACCAAGGATTGAATGAATGCATACGTGAATGAATGCGTGCACACAAAGGAATGAATGGATACACCAAGAAATGAATGCACACACCAAGGAATGAATGAATGAATGCACACACCAAGGAATGAATGAATGAATGCACACAATGAATGGATACACCAAGAAATGAATGCACACACCAAGGAATGAATGAATGAATGCACACACCAAGGAATGAATGAATGAATGCACACACCAAGGAATGAATGAATGAATGCACACACCAAGGAATGAATGAATGAATGCACACAAAGGAATTAAAGAATGCACACGAAAGAATGCATGCACACACCAAGGAATAAATGTGTGAATGTACACACCAAGGAATGAGTGAATGAATGAATGCTCACAAAGAAATGAATGAGTGAATGTACACACCAAAGAATTAGTGAATGAATGCACACACAAAGGAATGAATGAATGAATGAATGTACCACTTGTGGGGAGCAAGAAAGGCCTGAGAGACTCCCAGCTGAGGGGGCCCCTATGTGTGCCCCTGCTGCTGAGGGGCCTGGGCATGCTGGTGCATGGGGGAAGGGCTTGGGTTTGGGCTGAACTGGCTCACAGGCGACCCATCAAATGTCACAAATGACCTTGAGCAGCACGCTTCCCCTTCCAAGCCTTAGCCCCCCAAGATGTAACATGGATTAGAACCACCTCATGGTGCTTTTCTGAAAATTCGGTGGGCCTAATGTGGTGGCTCACGCCTGTAATCCTAGCACTTTGGGAGGCCAAGGTGGGTGGATCGTTTGGGCTCAGGAGTTTGAGACCAGCCTGGGAAACATCGAGACCCTATATGTTTTGTTAAAAAAAAAAAGAAAAAAAAGAAAATTCGGTGGCGTGACGGGTGTGCCGGTTGGAGAGCTGTGACATTTGTTTTTTTGGTTCAACCCCAAGCCAGTGCAGACAAGTGACCGTCCCCAGCCAGCAGGCCAGGCCTCTCAGTGTCACCCTGGCTGAGGTTGTTCGTGTATGTGTGTGTGTGTCCCTTTCTTAACTGTCCTCTTCCTTTGCATCACGTGTGTGGTCTTTTCTGTCTCATACACACATACCCGTTGCATTTGCATGCTCTGACACACTGATGCTTCCTTTTTAAAAATTTTTATTTTTGGAGGCAGGGTCTTGCTCTGTCACCCAGCCTGGAGTGTAACGGCACGATCACAGCTCTCTGCAGCCTTGAACCCCTGGGCTCATCTGATCCTTCTGCCTCAGCCTCCTGAGTAGCTGGGACCACAGGTGTGGACCACCACGCCTGACTATTTTTTTTTTATTTTTGTAGAGGTGGGGTCTTGCTATGTTGCCCAGGCTGGTACACTCCTGCTTCTTTATGTATATATGTATGTATTCTCTTTTTAGAAAGTTATTTCATTGAATCCTTCTTTAAGCACAGACTTTTCCGAAGCTCTGGGGACACTTGGGGAGAAGAGGAGAGGAGGGTTCTAGATGCCCCCTGGGGCCACATTGGCCCTGGGTGCAGGACAAGCCCACGCAGGAGAAACAGACCCTGCCTAGGGGTCTCCTCTTTGCCCTCTCCCTGGGTCCCAGCTGGGTGGTCTCCCCTGTTCACTGCTGGGCAGGGTCGGGCAGTGCAGAGCCGAGCCCACCGCTGTCATCATCCCAGGGCGAAGGGGCTTGAAGGCTGCATCATGGGGTGATGGGAACCCGGATTTAGTCGGTACGACCTGAGCTCAGGTTTCAGCTTTGCCACATCCTTGCGGTGGGGTCTTCGGGTTGGAATTCCTCCTCTGTAAAATGAGAACTTGTGAGAATTAAACCTGGTCCCGGCATTTAGGAAACAGCCCTGTGACTCCTTCCCTTTGTTCCCTCTGGAGGGGATGGTCCTCGAGCTCTACCGAGCTCACGCCAGCGAGAGTCATGGCCGAGCCCCTGGGCCAGATGCCAAGCTCCATGCCACCTTGGCACTTACTTTTTTGGCTCTGGGCCTCTTGGCTGTCCTCTCTGTGAAGGGCATCTAAGGTGGTGGGTGGGGGAGGGGAGTTTGGTTTTTTGTTTGTTTGTTTGTTTTGTTTTGTTATTTTTTCGAGATGGAGTCTCACTCTGTCACCCACGCTGGAGTGCAGTGGCGTCATCTCTGCTCACCGCAGCCTCCACCTCCTGGGTTCAAGTGATTCTCCTGTCTCAGCTACCTAAGTAGCTGGAACAACAGGCACCCACCACTGTGCCCGGCTAATTTTTTAATTTTTAGTAGAGGCGGGGGTTTCACCATATTGGCCAAACTGGTCTTGAACTCTTGACCTCAAGTGATCCACCCACCTCAGCCTCCCAAAATGCTGGGATTACAGGTGTGAGCTACCGCGCCTGGCCTTTGTTGTTGTTTTGAGACAGGGTCTTGCTCTGTCTCCCAGGCTGCAGTACAGTGGCACAATCATAGCTCACCGTGGCCTCTAACTCCTGGCTCAGGCGATCCTCCCGTCTCAGCCTCCCGAGTAGCTGGCGCCACAGGCATATGCCCAGCTAATTTCTGTATTTATTGTAGAGACAGGGTTTTGCCGTGTTTCCCAGGCTGGTCTCGAACTCCTGGCCTCAAGCCATCCTCCCACCTTGGCCTCCCAGAATGCTGGAATTATAGGCGTGAGCCACCATGCCCAGCCAGGAAGGGGAGTCTTTTTTTAAACGGGCTGAGCCAGGAGCTTTGTCTTAGCCTTGTTCTTTTGTCTACATGCCTTTTCCCACCTCCCACTAGGCTGCACTTCACTGGGGTGAATCGGTCAGAACCAGCCAGCGGGAACACCTGTTTCCCAGACATCCAGGCTGTGGGCGGCAGAATAGGCTCATGCGTTAGCTCACTCGCTGCTATCCTCCTAGCTGGCCCTGAGCGCCGGGTGCAGGGTGTTTGGGATCGGAAATCGCAGCTGGATTTCTCTTACTTCACTGTCACCCTGGCCCCAGGGTTGGCTAGAAAGTGGGCTCTCTGGGCTGGACTCCTATGGGAGTCCCCTAGCCTGGAGGCAGCCCTGCCTTGAGTTGGGGCAGCACTGACTCAGACGTGGGCACAAGCGCTTGGCTAATCTTTGGCTCAGGGTCCGGGCTGGCCTCCAGCTCTCGGCGGCCGGCAAATCTGCTGCTGTCTGGGCAAGGAGTCCCTGGCAAGACACGGGGCAGGCGGCAGGCAAGCAGGGAAGCTGAGCTTCTTGGAGTCTGGAGTAGGGAACATCCCTGAAGATGACCCAGGCCCTGCACCTGGCTGGGTGTAAGAGTCCCCTGTGAACTTAAAAATACAGTGTCCTGGCCGGGCGCGGTGGCTCACACCTGTAATCCCAGCACTTTGGGAGGCCGAGGTGGGCAGATCACTTGAGGTCAGGAGTTCGAGACCAGCCTGACCAACATGGTGAAACCATGTCTCTACTAATAATATAAAAATTAGCCGGGTGTGGTGGAGCATGCCTGTAATCCCAGCTACTTGGGAGGCTGAGGCAGGAGAATTGCTTGAACCCGGGAGGTGGAGGTTGCAGTTGCAGTGAACTGAGATCATGCCACTGCACTCCAGCCTGGGCAATAGAGTGAGACTCCATCTCAAAAAAAAAAAAAAAAAAAA
>NW_012105131.1:534564-539945 GCF_000951045.1 Mandrillus leucophaeus
CGCCCGGCTAGTTTTTTGTATTTTTTAGTAGAGACGGGGTTTCACCGTGTTAGCAAGGATGGTCTTGATCTTCTGACCTCGTGATCCACCCGTCTCAGCCTCCCAAAGTGCTGGGATTACAGGCTTGAGCCACCATACCCGGCCGTCACATTATTATTATTACTTTAATAATTTCAACTTTTAGGCCGGGCTGTATTCCCAGCACTTTGGGAGGCCGAGGTGGGTGGATCACTTGATGTCAGGAGTTCGAGACCAGCCTGGCCAACATAGGGAAACCCCATCTCTACTAAAAATAGAAACATTAGCTGGGCATGGTGGCGGGCACCTGTAATCCCAGCTACTTAGGAGGCTGAGGCAGGAGAATCGCTTGGACATGGGAGGCGGAGGCCGCAGTGAGCCGAGATCTCACCACTGCACTCCAATCTGGGTGACAGTGAGACTGTGTCTCAAAAACAATAATAATTTTAACTTTATTTTAGATTCTGGGGGTACATGTGCAGGTTTGTTACAAAGGGATATTGCATGATGCTGAGATTTGGGGTACAATTGATCTCATCACCCAGGTAGTGAGCATAGCACCCAATAAGTAGTTTTTCAACCTCTCCTTTTCCCCTCTCTCCCTGCTTTTGGAGGCCTTGGTGTCTGTCATTCCCATCTTTATGTCCATGAGCACCCAACGTTTAGCTCCCCTTTTAAGTGAGAACATTTGATATTTGGTTTTCTGTTTCTATGTTAATTTGCATAGGATAATGACCTCCAGCTACTTCCATGTTGCCGCAAAGGACATGATTTGGTTCTTTTTTATGGCTGCATAATATTCCATGGTGTGCACGTAGCACATTTTCTTTATCCATTCTACCGTTGATGGGCACCTGGGTTCAATCTATGTCTTTGCCATTGTGAATAGTGCTGCAGTGAACAGACGCGTCTCTCACTTTACTAAGGGAAGTTGACTTTTTGAACTCAAAGGATGGACGTGTGGGACATTTCTCTTCCTCGCAAGTGTCTGTGTTTTTGGCTGCTGAGAGAGGCATCTGGGCTCCTGTTCCCATTGCTCCCTGCGTTGCAGGGTGACCAACCATCCTAGGTGGCCCGGGACTGAGGGGTTTCCCAGGAGATGGAACTTTCTGTGCTAAACCCAGGAATGTCGAGTTGGGCCCGGTTGGCTGTGTGTCAGCTCTGCATGTGAGCAGCTGGTCTGTTCCCTGAATCCCTGTGAATGTGGGAAGCGTGGTCTTCCTGCCACATGGTGACAGCAAGGACACCAGCAAAGTTGGAGACAGACAACCTTCTTCCCCCCGTGCACTGGCTGAGGCCTGGGGCAAGTGCCTTTCTCGTCTCTAAAACAGAGTGATGCTAGAGGAAGGACAGTAGCTCATGCGGGCCAATGCTGCCATCAGAATTTTTACTTTTTTTTTTTCAATGGAGTGTTGCTGTGTTGCCCAGGCTGGAGTGCAATGGCGCCATCTCGGCTCACTGCAACCTCAGCCTCCTGGGTTCCAGCGATTCTCCTGCCTCAGCCTCCCAAGTAACTGGGATTACAGGCACGCACGCTACCACGTCCAGCTAATTTTCGTATTTTTAGTAGTGTTGGGGTTTCATCATGTTGTCCAGGCTGGTCTCAAACTCCTGAGCTCAAGTGATCTGCCCACTTCACCCTCTCAAAGTGCTAGGATTACAGCCATGAGCCACTGTGCCCAGCCATGCTATCAGAATTTTTATTTTTTATTTAAAAGACAGGGTCTTGCTCTGTCACCCAGGCTGGAGTGCAGTGTTGCCGTCATAGCTCAGTACAGCCTCGAGCTCCTTGTCTCAAGCAGTCCTCCCGCCTCGGCCTCCCATAGTGCCGGGACTATAAGCGTGAGCCACTGTACCCGGCCTCTGCCTTCGTTTTCTGTTCAGAACCATTCCCACTTTACAAATGAAAAATCTCAAGGTTTCAGGACTCACCCGAGGTGGTCCTAGCACACCTGGGCCTGGGTCTCATCTTCCCCCGCTGCATTCTTGCTCCAGGCACGTGGAACCTGCCTCTCCCTCCATCTGAGGCCCTGGGCATTTGCCGGGAGTAGGCGTCTCTCTCCATGCTCCCCAAGTCCGCCCACCGGGCTGTGGCTCGGGACAGCAGGTCCTACAAGCCTGGATGACCGAGACAAGGAACCGGGGATGGCCCACAGCCCAGCCCTTCTTCCCTCTCTCTGTCCCTCCCTCCTGGAGTCCCTGGTTTCTTCCTAAATGGATTAGAGCCTTTACTGGAAGGAGCCGGCCGCTGTCTGGGGCAGCCGGGAGCCCAGGGCTGGATGGCTGTCTGGTGGCTCCTGCTTTGCCCTGATTCGATTTGGGCCTCAGCAGCTGGGAGGCTGGCAGCCCTAAGGCCTTTGTGGGAATAGTTCAAGGGACCGGCTGGCAGGGGGTGGCTGGGGGGAGGGGGACACCTTCCAGCCCCCAGGCAGCAGACCTCTCAGCTGGATCTTTTACGAAGTCCGGTCACATGCAAGACCCTCCTGCAGGCTTCCTGCCATGGAATATCCCCCGTCTTGGCCACTGGCCACCCCTTGGTTCATCAGTGGGTCTCATCCATGGCCTGTGTCTCATCCATGGCCTGTCACCGCCTCTGCATCCCTTAATACAGCGGATTTCAAAGTTCTATAAAATTGGAACCCAGAAGAAGAAATGTCTTTTCTAAACATTTAGCAGCAAACTCAACATACATTTTGGCCAAACGCCTACCGGCCAGTTGTTTAAATCAATATTTATCCGCAGCCAAAAAGCAGAGGAGAGCCAGAACCGAGGCCAGAGCTGAGCTCTGATGTGTCTCTCATTTCTCAGGACGTTTCTGTCCCTGAGGCTGGACACCTCTGGCCTAGTGAAGTGTGATGCACTCTGACATCTCCTGTTCTCTGTCACTGGCCAATGATCATACATCACGACCTACTGCAAGGCCTGTCTGTGGCTGGGACCACACACCTTGGGCCTCATGTACATCGGGCACTGATTGAGGCCCTGGGGTGTGACAGTGGCAGGCAGGCCTGGTTTCTGCCCTCAAAGAGCTTACAGTTGGCAGGGGCACCCATGGCAGCAGAAGACACCCCAGGCCTGGTGCCCTTTGTGGCGCCAGCCCCGCGGTCCTCCTGCCTGGGCCTTCCCTACCCCACTGGGTGCAGAAACTCCTTGTCTGCAGGTAGGAGGCAGCAGGTTTACAGGCTCCTTTGGGTCCTGCAGCCCTGCTGTCTGCCGTCAACACCCAGCAGGGGCCACACAGAAAGCACTGGGACTGAGCCCAGAGAGGGGAACCGAGAGGCCTCTGCCTCTGGTCTCTGCCTTCTTTGCTTGGATTGGTGCAGGGACAGCTGCCTTGAGGGCAGGCCCAGGCCCTGGGGCAGGCTGTGGGTGCCCCCCGGGTCAAGAAGGAGAGGGGCAGGGTAGAACCAGGGGCTGAGGGAGGCTCATCTTTGTGTCTCATGGGTGCCCAGCTGGGCACTGTCGTACCCAGCAAGCCTGTGCCATGCCACGGGGACCCACAATTGGGGGTTCTGGACTTGAGGGGGAGGATGCAGCTCTGTCCCCCAGGAATCCCACTGCAACGGGACACAGTCCTGTCCTGGGGAGCCCCCGACCTGAGACAAAGCAGCCTCGGCCCTGCTGTATCTTTCTATACTCCTGAAGCCAAGTCTCCTGGCTAGGAGGGAAACTGAGGCAGGAAGGCCTCGGTGGGGGTGGCATTGGCCTCAGAAGCACGTGGCTTGATGCAGAAATGTGACGGCAGAGCTCAGAGGTGTGCGGAACAGAGGGGAGGACATCACCGGCTTCTGACCCTGCTGGGCTTCAGGTTGAGGGTACAGGAGGTGGGCCAGCAGGTTGGACAATTAAAAGCTTTGATGAGACTGGGTGAGGTGGCTCATGCCTGTACTTTCAACACTTTGGGAGGCTGAGGAGGGCAGGTCACCTGAGGCCAGGAGTTCAAGACCAGCCTGGCCAACATGGTGAAACCCCATCTCTACTAAAAATACAAAAGTTAGCCAGATGTATGGTGGCACCTGTAATCCCAGCTACCCGGGAGGCTGAGGCAGGAGAATCACTCAAACCCAGGAAGGGGAGGTTGCAGTGAGCCAATATTGTACCACTGCACTGCAGCCTGGGCAACAGAGCGAGACGCTGTCTCGAAATAAAATTAAATTTAAAATTAAAAAAAGCTTCGAGGACAACCAGCAGATGATGGCAGGGCCAGGAAGGGTGCTTGAGGCAGGGGGAACTGAACCCTCATGGACTAGGGGATCATGAATGTCGGTCCATCTGGGAGTGGCACAGCTTAGAGGACCTGGAGCATGGAGTGTGAGGGGGATCTGGAGTGGGGGACAGGAGACCAGGTAACTAGAATACCAGACTGAGGAGTTGAGAGCTAATGTGGGCAGTAGGGAGCCATGGAGGGTGTGTGAGCGAGGGAGGGCTGTGGCCAGAACTGCCCACGTTGGGAGAGGTGGCAGTTGGGGCCTGCCCAACAGACTGGTCCTGGTGCTGGGCTCAGCTTGTGTGTGCCGACTTCGGAGGGCGTGCCACAGGGTGCGAGTTATCCTGCCACCTGTGCCCAGGCCTGTGCAGGCTCTAATCCCATCACACATAAAGCCCTTGGGCCCAAGGAAGGTCGGCCCTGGATACAGAGGCAGCCGTGGGAGTCCGGGGGTCAGGTGGATTGGGGCGGGCGGGCGCCACATGAGCCAAGCCCTCTGCCTTGTGCCCACCACCACTGCCTCCTCCCTCCCCACAGGCGACCATGGCCTTGCTGGGCAAGCGCTGTGACGTCCCCGCCAACGGCTGTGGACCTGACCGCTGGAACTCTGCCTTCACCCGCAAAGACGAGATCATCACCAGCCTCGTGTCTGCCTTAGACTCCATGGTGAGTGTCCCCACCCACCCAGGAGGAGGGGACAGGGTGAGCGTCCCCGCCTGCCTTGTAGCTCAAATCCTACCTCAGCCACTCGAAGGAGAATTCACTGACCTGAGCCTCAGTTTATCTGACTGCAGCTAGGGCCACGACACCTGCGTCAAGGGTGGGAGACTTCAGTGAGATCCAGTACATAAAAATCTAGCCCTGGGGCCGGGCGCGGTGGCTCACGCCTGTAATCCTAGCACTTTGGGAGGCTGAGGCGGGCAGATCACGAGGTCAGGGGTTCGAGACCAGCCTGGCCAATATGGTGAAACCTCATCTCTACTAAAGATACAAAAAATTAACTGGGTGTAGTGGTGGGTGCCTGTAATCCCAGCTACTCAGGAGGCTGAGGCAGGAGAACTGCTTGAACCTGGGAGGTGGAGGTTGCAGTGAGCCGAGGTCGCGCCATTGCACTCCAGCCTGGGTGACAGGGCAAGACTCCGTCTCAGAAAAAAAA
>NW_012105131.1:541370-542535 GCF_000951045.1 Mandrillus leucophaeus
AAGTCTCCCCGAAAAACAAAGGACCTCCTTCAAGCTATTCCTGCTGTAGATGGCTCAAGGGCTGCTTAGGTGGTGTTTGGGGCAGTGGTGGGAGACACCCCTGGAAAAGTGACTGGGTGCCACACTCTCTCCATAACGACCCCTCCCCTATGCAGAGTGACCTTCATGAGGAGGGGGCCCCAGGAGCTCAGCCCTGTGTCCTGAAGCACTGTGAGCTTGGCAGTGGTGGAAGTGTGGCTGACGTGGGCAGTGATGGGCGATCCCATGGCCACTAGCTACCTATGGCTATTTGCAATTTATTTTATTTTATTTTTTTTTGGAGAGTTTTGCTCTGTTGCCCAGACTGGAGTGCAGTGGTGCAATCTTGGCTCACTGCAACCTCCACCTCCTGGGCTCAAGTGATTCTCTTGCCTCAGCCTCCTGAGTAGCTGGGATTACAGGCGTGCACCACCACGCCTGGCTAATTTTTTGTATTTTTAGTAGAGACAGAGTTTCACCATGTTAGCCAGGCCAGTCTCAAACTCCTGACCTCAGGTGATCCACCTTCCTCAGCCTCCCAAAGTGCTGGGATTACAGGCATGAGCCACCGCGCCTAATTCATTTAAATTCTAATTAGTTAAAATGAAATAAGCAACTCAGTTGTTCAGTTGCACCAGCCTCATTTTATGTGCTCAGTAGTCAGAGGTGGCTGGTGTCTACGGATTGGACAGTGCAGAGGTAGAATATGTTCATTGTCATAGAAAGTTACACTGGGTGGGCCAGGCACAATGGTTCACGCGTATAATCCCAGCACCCTGAGAGGCTAAGTGGGGCAGATCACTTGAGGCCAGGACTTTGAGATCAGCCTGGCCAACATGGTGAAACTCCATCTCTACTGAAAATACAAAAATTAGCTGGGCATGGTGGTGCACGCCTGTGGTCCTAGCTATTCGGGAGGCTAAGGCAGGAGAATTGCCTGAGTCTGGGAGGCGGAGGTTGCAGTGAGCCAAGGTCGTGCCACTGTACTCCAGCCTGGGTGACAGAGCAAGACTTTCTATCAAAAAAAAAAGGCCGGGCGCGGTGACTCAAGCCTGTAATCCCAGCACTTTAGGAGGCCAAGACGGGCGGATCACGAGGTCAGGAGATCGAGACCATCCTGGCTAACACGGTGAAACCCTGTCTCTAC
>NW_012105131.1:545155-546309 GCF_000951045.1 Mandrillus leucophaeus
ACTGGAGCCCAGAGGAGGGACATGACTGGCTTAAGTCCCAAAGCAGAAACGGCCGAGGTGAGAATACAGCCCCAGTCTGTCCAATCCCCACCTTTCCTGCCGTTCTTCCCCCCCGCTCCTCATCCAGGACTTGAGAGGGGCCAAGAGAACGCAGCATGGCATTGTCCCTGGGGCTGGGGCTAAGGTGGGCTTACCCCAAGGAGGAGGACCTTGGAGGGAGGAGCAGAGGACACTTGTCCTCCTCCAGCCCCCCATCGCCAATCCCCGGAGGGCCATTCATTCAGTCGCACTACAGAATCTGAGACCAAGAACAGTAGAGGGACCGTCTGTCCCTGGAGCTTCTGCTGAGGTCTCAGGCAGCTGGGAGCTCACATCCCACTCCCGAAGTGGGTACTAGAGGTGTTTGGAGTGGGGAGCCCTTCCACTCACACACCCTGCTCTTCCCACAGTGCTCAGCGCTGTCCAAACTGAACGCCGAGGTGGCCTGTGTCGCCGTGCACGATGAGAGCGCCTTCGTGGTGGGCACGGAGAAGGGGAGAATGTTCCTGAATGCCCGGAAGGAGCTACAGTCAGATTTCCTCAGGTTCTGCCGTGAGTACCCCAGGGCTCTGGAGGGCCAGGCCCGCCATGCCTCGAGGGCAGGAGCTCTGGTCCGTCTCTGGGTCCCCAGCCCTGTCCAGCCAGGGTGACGGTGTGCGGGGGATGAACCTAACAAGCAAGGTTGTCTGAGATTCCCGATGTGGTGTTATTGAGGCAGCCGTGGTTTTTGTGGGAATCATTCCGCAGCCCCTGAGTTGACAGAGACTGGCTGGGTGAACCCCAGGGTAGGCCAGAGCCAGCCACTTCCATCTGCCTTTTCCAGATGGGGACACCAAGGCCCAAGGTTGCTGCTCAGTTCTTCCTCTTCAGTATGTATTTCTGAGCACAAGGACCAAATGCACTTATTCCAACACAATTTTTTTTTTTTTTTTTAAATGAGACAGAGTCTCACTCTGTCACCCAGGCTGGAGTGCAGTGGCACAATTTTGGCTCACTGCAACCTCTGCTTCCCGGGTTCAAGTGATTCTCCTGTCTCAGCTTCCCAAGTAGCTGAGATTACAGGCACCCACCACCACGCCCGACTAATTTTGTATTTTTAGTAGAGATGGGGTTTC
>NW_012105131.1:547679-557568 GCF_000951045.1 Mandrillus leucophaeus
CCCAGCCTGGCATGAACCTGCTGTTTGCAACCCACGGCCTCCTCGGAGCAGGGGTTGGGGGGTGCCCGTTGTTTCTTCCTTCGGCAGAGCAGAAAACGGGGGCATAGATTGGTCGAGACAGTGTTGGTGTCAGGGCACAGAAAGGCATGGATGGGGCCAGGCACGGTGGCTCACGCCTGTAATCCCAGCACTTTGGGGGGACAAGGCAGGCGGATCACCTGAGGTCAGGAGTTCGAGACCAGCCTGGCCAACGTGATGAGATCCCATATCTACTAAAAATACAAAAATTAGTTGGACATGGTGGCGGGCGCCTGTAATCCCAGCTACTCGGGAGACTGAGGCAGGGGAATCACTTAAACCCTGGAGGTGGAGGTTGCAGTGAGCTGAGATTGTGCCACTGCACTCCAGCCTGGGCGACAGAGTGGACTCTGTCAAAAAAAAGAAAGAGAGAGAGAGAGAGGGAGGGAGGGAGGGAAAGAGAGAAAGAGAGAGAGAAAGAGAAAGAGACAGATGGAACGTTCATCGAACCTCAGTTCTGAGCTGGAACAGCTGGCCTCCCACGAGCATGCACAGATGGAGGCTCAGAGAGAGAAGGGACTTACCCAAGGTCACACAGCAAATTAGAGGTGACCAGAGGTGAGGCCCAGCCCTGGGCCAGGCAATGGGAACTCTGAGGTGACCAGCCCTGGCCCTCAGTGGGGTGGTTGGGATAGGGCTTGGTCACTCATTAATTCTTCATTCATTCATTCACTTGTGTATCACGTTGTGTGCCAGTCTCCACGGCTCAGCACAGGGCAGAGACATCCCAGCTCGAAGGCCGGGTGGTGAGACGGGTGTTCACTGTGGCCTCCCGTGCTGTGTGTCCCACAGGAGGGCCCCCGTGGAAGGATCCGGAGGCAGAGCACCCCAAGAAGGTGCAGCGGGGTGAGGGCAGCGGCCGGAGCCTCCCTCGGTCTTCCCTGGAACACGGCTCAGATGTGTACCTTCTGCGGAAGATGGTAGAGGAGGTGTTTGATGTTCTTTATAGTAAGATCCTTCCTCATTCCATTTGGGGGCCCCAGGGAGGGTGGGAGCCTGGGTCCCCACCCAGCAGAGGGGGCCCCCTCCTGTCCCACTACAGGCCCTGGGCAAAGCCGGACCCCAAGGCATGGAGGTACTGGTTACCCTAGCCCTCCCTCATCTCTGCATTCCCAGACACAGATGTTCTACTCCAGCCGTTTTCCCAAACCTCCATCCCCACTGTCCCTGCCCTGGCTCAAGTCATGCCACCTCTTGCCTAGAAATAGCCCCAGGCTTGCCACGGTCTCCCTGCCTCCCCACATCTGCCCTGCCACCAAGGGCATCTTCTCAAAGCACAAGTCTGACCATGAATGAAGCTCTTGCCTCCACAGCCTTCGGGGGCTCCCCATCGACCCTGAGCATGGCACAGGGGCCCACACACCCATCCTCATCCCCTCTATACCTTCTTTTCCTGCTAGGTGACAGGGCCCTACTGACCTCCCTACAGAACCACTTCCCATTCTCCAGCACTCGCTGGTTCCTTTCACATGCCCTGGCCTTCGCGCTGTTGCATCTTTTGAGACTGCCTTTCCCCTCCTCTGTCTGGCGGACACCCGCGTGCCACTGAGGCTCTGCTCCTGGAAGCCCCCTCACAGTGGGTTTAGGCCCCTCTCTTGGCACCCACAGTGCCCTGTCCCCTCACCAGCCCAGGAGCTCTCCAGGGTCAGGGGCTATGTCTGCCCTTTCTAGCTGTCTCCAGCCTGCAGTTCAGAGCCCAGCAACAGCAGGTACTTGGAGAACGTTTGTTGAATGACTAAGTGAAGGCTGATTGCTCAGCCACGTCTTTCCTGCAGAGAGAGGAGAACTGGCCTCCCTTGGGAAGTGTCAGGTTGCAGAGGGCCTCAGGGCCCCAGTGGTGGCCTTCACACGCCCTGGGAAACCTTGGACAGGTCCCTTTGGCCCTCAGGGTCCCACCTCATTCATTTCTGATTTGGCTTTATCCCTTCTCCTACTGTGGCCTTTGGTTTTATGGAGCAAAGGTCTGCGAGGAAACTTCTGGTGTTCTTATGTCAGGAGGAGGGGTACTCAGAGGCCCTGGGTGGTCACGCTGGCCACCCTGGGATGGGGGACTTGCCACGCATGGTTGACTCTACCCGTGTCGACACTTTTGCCAACTGCAGGGCCCATGCACAGAGCCCCCCGCACCCCTGCCCACCTTGCCCTGGCCCCCCTTTCCACTTTGGGCAGAATTCAAGGAGGCTATGAGAGGATGGGCCTCCTTCTGGCTCCAGGTGGGGGCTGCAGCCTGGAGGTGGCAACAGACATCCCAGTGCCCAGTCCTCAGTCCCCAGCTTGCCTCCCCTCATCTGTGCCCCCAACCCCCATCTTTGTTCCCGCGTCTTCTCAGTCTGTCCCTTCCTCTTCTCTCCTATCTTTTTCTTTTGTTGTTGTTTTGAGATGAAGTTTCACTCTGTTGCCTGGGCTGGAGTGTAGTGACATGATCTCGGCTCACTGCAACCTCCGCCTCCTGGGTTCAAGCGATTCTCCTGCCTCAGCCTCCTGAGCAGCTGGGATTACAGGTGCCCGCCACCACACCCAGCTAATTTTTGTATTTTTAGTAGAGACAGGGTTTCACCATGTTGGCCAGGCTGGTCTCAAACTCCTGACCTCAAGTGATCCGCCCGCCTCGGCCTCCCAAAGTGATGGAATTACAGGCATGAGCCACCGTGCCCGGCCTCTCTCGTCTTTTTCTGAATCCCCTATTTTTGCTCCCTCTCCACTTCCTCTTCTTCTTGCTTTCTCTCCCCTCTCTTGGTCTCTCTCCCTTCCTCCCTACACATTTTTCTTCTTCTTCTTCTTTTTTGAGATGGATTCTTGTTCTGTCACCCAGGCTGGAGTGCAGTGGCATGATCTCAGCTCCCTACAACCCGCCTCCTGGGTTCAAGTGATTCTCCTGCCTCAGCCTCCTGAGTAGCTGGGATTACAGATGCCCACCACCACGCCCAGCTAATTTTTGTAATTTTAGTAGAGACGGGGTTTCCTCATGTTGGCCAGGCTGGTCTCGAACTCCTGGCCTCAAGTGATCCTCCCGCCTCAGCCTCCCAAAATGCTGGGATGACAGGCATGAGCCACCGTGCCCGGCCCTTACAGCTTCTTCCTTGCAGTCTGGCTCATGCAAGTGCCCGCTTCTCCGTCTGTTCTGCCCTCTTTTCTCCCACCAGATTGTCTCTCTCTGCTCTGTCCTCTGGGCCCTTGTAGTCCCCGGTTTCCCTTCTAGCCAGGTGCCCAAGTGGAGAGGGGCTTGGCCAGGGAGGGCAGCAGGGATCCCCCCTCGGTGGGGGAACCCCAGCCCCTCAGATACAGACAAGGGGCCCTTGTCCACAGCATCCACCCCCAGCCTGCAGGCAGTTATTCTGCACAAAGTCTGCAGTTATGAGGGGTCCATGGGAACCCTGCACCAAAGGGAGCCACTCAACACTGCCCCCACTCTGGGGCACAGCAGCCCCGACTCCAGCCTGGCTGCCCTCTCATACCAGGCCCCTCTCCTGGACTCCCCCTACAGGCGAGGCCCTGGGAAGGGCCAGCGTGGTGCCGCTGCCCTACGAGAGGCTGCTCAGGGAGCCAGGGCTGCTGGCTGTGCAGGGGCTGCCGGAGGGCCTGGCCTTCCGGAGGCCAGCTGAGTATGACCCCAAGGCCCTCATGGCCATCCTGGAACATAGCCACCGCATCCGCTTCAAGCTCAAGAGGTGAGTGAGGCAGCTGGCCTGGGGCTGGGCCGGGGCCGGGGCCTGGAGGCCACTTAGCCAGAGGGGAAGGGACTTGAGATGCCCATGGGGGACCCTGGTGGTGAAAGCTCCCAGTCTGATGGTGGAGGTGAAGTGAAAGCGAAATCATAGAACAGGATCTGAGCTAGGTCATTAAGCCTTGAAGTCTTCCCAGGGAAGTTGCATTGCAGAGAGACTGGAAGAGACATGACTTGGGACAAAATAGCACCAATGTGATCGGGTGCAGTAGCTCACACCTGTAATCTCAGCACTTTGGGAGGCTGAGGTGAGAGGATCACTTGAGGCTAGGAGTTCGAGACCAGCCTGGGCAACATACCAAGACCCTGTCTCTGCCAGAAAAAAAAAAAAAAAATTACCCAGGTGTGGTGGTACACACCTGTCATCTCAGCTGAGGCAGGACGATTGCTTGAGCCCAGGAGTTTGAGGATGCAGTGAGCTGTGATTGCATCACTGCACTCCAGCTGGGCAACAAAGCAAGACCTTGTCTCTTAAAAAAAATTTTTAAATGTGGCATTTTAGGTGTCAGAAGTGGGAGAACCATGTCCTGTGCTTGTTCAGGTTGTAAATCTGGGGTTAATTAGGGACCCAGGGGAGATACTGTTGAGGCTGGTCTGAGGCAGTACCAATTGTCAGGAGAGCCAGGAAGGCAGCCTGAGGGCTTAAGGTTGAGCCCATCTCTGCTAGGCACCCCAGGCAATGCAGAGGCAGAGAAGGGGAGGGGAGCAGCAGGAGACGGGAGGCAATCAATTGCACCTGGCAGGATCTGATCAGTGGATTGGAGCAGAGGGGCAGGGCCCAGGTCCTCCAGTGGCCTAGCTCTGTGGCCCTGGGCACACCATTCCCACCTCTGAGCCTGCATCCCCACTTGTAAAGTAGAAAGGCAGCTCCTGTCCTGCCCTCTTACGGGGCTGTTATGTTCTGCTGAGGGTGGGGATGCAGGGTTGTGGGGGAAGAGCTGCAACATGTGAAACAGATGTACAAAGCTGTCCATGTGTCCTCTCCTTTACTCAGGCCACTTGAGGATGGCGGGCGGGACTCGAAGGCCCTGGTGGAGCTGAATGGTGTCTCCCTGATACCCAAGGGGTCACGGGACTGTGGCCTGCATGGCCAGGCCCCCAAGGTGCCACCCCAGGACCTGCCCCCCACCGCCACCTCCTCCTCCATGGCCAGCTTCCTGTACAGCACGGCGCTCCCCAACCACGCCATCCGAGAGCTCAAGCAGGAAGCACCTTCCTGCCCCCTTGCCCCCAGCGACCTGGGCCTGAGCCGGCCCATGCCAGAGCCCAAGGCCACTGGTGCCCAAGACTTCTCCGACTGTTGTGGTAACATTGCTGCTGGGATCTCCAAGTCTAGGGGGTGGGACAGAGGTCACTCATGCATGGGACATCCTCCCAGGGCAGGTCAGGATGCCTGGGCCCTCTTAGGTTGGAAGCAGCTGTGTCTGGGCATGGGGGTGGGACTGGACAGATGCTGTCCTAGCAGAGACCCCTTGGACCTTGAGTCTCTGCTCAGCCATCTGTGAATGATGTCCTTGGCCTTGGACTAAGAGACACCTGCAAGGACTCCCTGGGTCCCAGCTACTCAGGAGTCTGAGGCAGGAGGATCAACTGAGCCCAGGAATTTGAGGCTGCGTTGAGCTATGATTGCATACCTCTGCACTCCAACCTGGGTGACAGCACAACTCTGTCTCAAAAAAAAAAAAAAAAAAAAAGAACCAGCGATATTTCAGGTGTCAAAAGTGGGAGATCCACATCACATGCTATAAAGGAAGTTAGCATACTAGTCATCCCCATGCATTCAGTGAGGACCCGCTCCAATTCAGTGAGCACCCACTGCATACCCAGCCTGATTAAGGGCACTAGGGGAAGTAGGTCCTGGGGTGGACAGGACAAAAGGAACAGTTGCAGGTGAGATTCATATCCTGCTCGTCTACTTAGTGGCTATGCATCCTGGGGCAAATCTCTATCTCTGAACCTCAGTTTCTTCCTCTATAAAATGGGAATGCTAGCATTACCTGCTTCCCAGAAGTGTTATCATGATTAAAGGACAGATCGGTGGCAGTAGCATCTCCTGAGAGAGGGTTAGAAATGCATATTCTCAGGTCCCACTGCAGTCCTGCTGAATCTGAAGCTCTGGGGATGGGACCCAGTAGTCTTTTTGGACAACTCTGCCAAGTAGTTCCAATGTGCTCAAGTTTGAGAGTTGCTGTATTAAAGCACTGGGTCTGGCCAGGTGTACCTGTAATTCAAGCTCTTTGGGAGGCTGAGGCGGAAGGATTGCTTGAGCCCAGGAGTTCAAGACCAGCCCGGGTAACATAGCAAGATCCTATCTCTACCTTAAAAAAAAAAAAAAAAAAGCACTTGGGTCTGGGTCTAATGCTTGGCCTGTAGTAGGTGCTTGTAAGTTATATATTCTTCTTCTTATTATTATTATTATTATTAGGGGGGAAAAAAGCCCAAATATGTGGGCTGACCAGGGCTTCGAGCTTATACACATAAAACAAGTGTTCTTACCTGGAAAAGGTGACCTCCGACATCCCTTTCTTGTTAATCTGGCTTTTGGCTAGCAGATTCTGGTACAGACTGTCTTAGGCCTCTGGTCAGGGACCTTGCCTTGAGTTTGTGATCACAGGAATCAGTTCTGGGGTCTCCCTGGCAGATGAGGCTGTTACCCCAGAGCCAGGGCCTATACACTGGGGCCAGATCTGGGGAACCCTCTTGGGGCCCACCTGGAACCCATTTCCTTCTCTCCCTTGTCCAGGACAGAAGCCCACCGGGCCTGGTGGGCCTCTCATCCAGAACGTCCATGCCTCCAAGCGCATTCTCTTCTCCATCGTCCATGACAAGTCAGGTAGGACGGCGCCCATGCAGCACCCAGGCCTGAGTGGGAATCTGGGGTTGAAGGTGGTGCTCATTGAAATTGATAAGTGTCTCCTGGGTCTTTGTGAGAGAAAGGAGGAACAGCTCTGCTCAAGGGACTGCAAGTAAACTGGGATATAATAGTTATCTACTGCTGTATGATAAACTGCCCCAGACTAGGCATGGTGGTTCATACCTGTAATCCCAGCACTTTGGGAGGCTGAGGCAGGAGGGTTGCTTGAGGCCAGGAGTTTGAGACCAGCTGGGCAATAGAGCGAAACACTGTCTCTGCAACAAATAAGAAAAATTAGCTGGATGTGGTGGTGCCTATCCTCTGAAGTCCTTGGGAGGCTGAAGCTACTTGGGAGACTGTGGCGGGAGGATCACTTGAGCCCACGAGTTGGAGGCTGCAGTGAGCTATGATCACACCACTGCACTCCAGCCTGGGCAACAGTTAGACCCTATCTCTAAAAAAAAGTTATAACAAAAAATAAAATAAATAACCCCAAAATGGAGCTTAAAACATCAAGTGTTTATTACCTCACAGTTTCTGGGGGTTGGGAATTCAGGACTGGCTGAGCTGGGCAGTGCTGGGTCACAGTCTCTCATGAGGGTGCAGTCAAGATGTTGGCTGGGGTTGCTTGACAGCTGGGGTTGCTGTCCTCCAAGAGCTCAACCGGGGCAGGAAGAGATGCTTCTAAGCTCATTCACACAGCTGTTGGTAGGAGGCCTCAGTTCCCCACTATGTGGGCTAGCCTTGACGGGGCTGCTTGAGCATCCTCACAACATGGCCGCCGGTTTCCTCCAGAGTTCTCGATCCAAAAGAGAGGAACGAGGAAGCCACATGGCTTTTATGACCCATCCTTAGAAATTGCTGTCATGTTCTATCTGTTAGAAGCCAGAAACATGATCCAGCCTACCCTCCGTGGGAGAGGAATTAAACTCCACCTTTTAAAGGAAGCAATATATTGAATAAAATTTAAAAAAAGATCACACAGAAGTCCTGAGTGTAGCGAAGTGTGGGATTCAGTTATACCAAGAAGGAGTGCAGTAGGACTTGCCAGCAGTTTTGCTCTGTGTGGGTCTCAGCCTCACCTCCAGGAAGAGGTTCTGTAAGAAAACCCAGTCCTAGGCCGGGTGCGGTGGCTCACACCTGTAATCCTAGTGCTTTGGGAGGCTAAGGGGGAGGATGGCTTGAGGCCAGAAGTTCTAGACCAGGCCGGGCAACCTAGTGAGACCCCACGTCTACAAAATTTTAAGAAAGAAAGAAAACCCAGTCCCCTGGGATCAGAATGGAGGCTCCCCCGCCCCGCAAGCCATCCACAACCCAATCTGCCACTGCCCCAAACAAGGTCCAGCCCTGGCAGGGAGGAGACGTGAATGTTCAGATGGAACAGCATCATGACAGGCCCGTGGGCTGGGGCACAAGCTGGGATAGAACCTCACTGGGTTGTCGCAAGCGAGATACTCAGCTTCTTTAAGCCTCAGTTTTCCTATCTGCAAAATGGGAATGATATCTCTGTTTAAAACTTGTCATAAGGAATTAAACAGGAGATTATTATATATATAAAGTACTTAGCACAGATAAGTACTTAACAAATTAAAGTTGTTACTTCTACTGATTACAAATGAACCAACAATCACCTGTTATTATTCAATCAAGACAGAGGTTTTGAGAGAGAGGCCAGCAGAGCTGAGAGTTTGGGGGAAGCCAACGAGGCCAGTGCTGAGTGAGACCTCAGATGTAGGAGGTACAAGGGTTAGATTCTCAAGATCAAGACTCAGCCCTTAGCCAGACATGGTGGCGGGCACCTGTAGTCTCAGCTACTCAGGAGGCTGAAGTTGGAGGATCGCTGGAGTCCAAGAGTTGGAGGCTGCTGTGAGCTATGATCACACCACTGCACTCCTGGGCAACAGAGTGAGACCCCATCTGTAAAAAAGAAAAAAAGAAAAAACACAGCCAGGAGTGGTGACTCATACCTGTCATCATCCCAGCTGCTTGGGAGGCCGAGGCAGGAGGATCACGTGAACCCAGGAGTTCAAGGCTACAGTGAGCTATGACTGCACCACTGCACACCAGACTGGGCAACAGAATGAGACCCTGTCTCTATTTTTTTAAAAAACATTTAAATTAAAAAATAAAATACTCGATCTCAGGCCAGGCACAGTGGCTCACACCTGTAATCCCAGCACTTTGGGAGGCCGAAGCAGGCGGATCACCTGAGGTCAGGAGTTCGAGACCAGCCTGGCCAACACGGTGGAACCCCGTCTCTACTAAAAATACAAAAATTAGCTGGGTGTGGTGGCACACATCTGTAGTCCCAGCTACTCGGGAGGCTGAGGCAGGAGAATCACTTGAACCCGGGAAGTGGAGGTTGCAGTGAGCCGAGATCACGCCACTGCACTCTAGCCTGGGTGAGAGAATAAGACACTATCTTTAAAAAAAAAAAAAGAAAGAAAGAAAGAAAAGAAAACTTGACCTCTTTTTCTGCTGAAGGGACTGCTTTTCCAGCCTCCTGTATGTCTGGGGCAGGATGGGCTCGGGATGGACAGGCTGAGCCTATTCTGATACCACACCTGTGGGAGAGGCCAGAGACAAATGTTAGGGCAGGAACAGGCAGATGGGGAACTATCAGAGCACCCTGAATTCGTGTACAGTCCGAGGTGGGAGAGGGTGGAAGGACTGGGGCCTGGGGCCAGCCTCGGGGTCTCTGGGGGTGAAAACCCGGTGGTCATGGCCGGTGGGGGGCATGTGACTGTCCCGTGGGGCCCTGCTCACTTGTGCCTCCTGTGTTTTGATAGAGAAGTGGGACGCCTTCATAAAGGAAACCGAGGACATCAACACGCTCCGGGAGTGTGTGCAGATCCTGTTTAACAGCAGATATGGTGAGTGGGCGGCGCGGCCCGCCGTGTGGCCCCAGCAGCCGTGTTGAGCATCTCATTACGTGGCAATCACTCGTGTTCCCCAACACGGCAGCGGGAGCCATATGCTGGCTCCCGCGCGCCGGCAACACTAATGTCATCCGTCGCGGGCTCCTCCTGTCTGGGTAGGGGGTGGTTGTGTCAATATTTCCCTTCCAGATTCTTCAGGGGGCGGAACTGATGGCAAAGCCCCAGACCTGGGCTCAGCGGTGGGGAGCGGGGCAGGTTGGGGGCAGAGATTGCCCATCTGGGGGCCGGGCGCAGTGGCTCATGCCTGTTATCCCAGCGCTTTGGGAGGCCATGGTGGGAGGATCACCAGAGGCC
>NW_012105131.1:558808-562126 GCF_000951045.1 Mandrillus leucophaeus
AAAAAAAAAAAAGAAGGGAGGATAATTCCAAGGAAGAAACAGTCTCAATAGGCTGGGAAGTCAAGGGTGGCTTCATGGACGAGGTGCCCTGTGACCATGACTGGGGCAGCCTCTGCATGTGGGCTGGGCCTTCCACATTGGGATGGGGCTGAGCAAGACTCTGGAGGCCTTAATGAGGAGCCTGGGATAGCCGGCTGCCTTTGATGTGGCCACGCTCCCCAGCCAGGCCTCCTCACTCCTCAGAGCTGCAAAGGGCTGTCTGCACCTGCCCCTGAGTCTCTCCCCGCCCCAGGCAGGTGTGAGCCAGGTGGAGGTTGGGGGAGGGGAACCAGGGAGGAGCCGGCTCTGCCTGCCTTGGGAGGGTTCTGCCCAGGCCAGTGTTCTGGCCTGTCCCACGCCCTGGACTTTCCAAAATGCCAAGCCTTTTCCAAACGTCAGTTCCTGAGTCGCATCCAAAGAGTGTTGGGTGTGGAGTGGTCAAGACCTTGTTCCCCATAAAGCCAGAGCTCCCTCTGGGGAGCTGCGCGGGGGAGAAGGCAGCTGCCCAGGAGTACTGGGGACCCCCCGGATGGTGGGAACAGGGTCTGGCAGCCCAAGGTATCCCACAGACTGTGGGTGAGCAACCCCTGCTCCCAGCTCTACCAGCCACCAAATCTGGGTGAATTGGGCCAGTGCGGGTGGTGCAGAGGGGGAAGAAACAGCAACATAAGAATTGGGAGAAACGTTAGGCTTTAGGAAGCCTCGAAGACATGTCCTCTGGGAAGATGCTGGGACCAGGTGAGGGGCCGAGGACGGTGTAAGGTGGCACTGCAGGAAGGCAGCCCCTTCCCAAGGGGCAATAGCAGGGTTTGGGTTCGGCCCTCTGTCCACTGAATCTCCCTGCTGGTGAAAAGACAGGCCCGGATAAACCAGATGAACCGGACTGAGACGAATTCACAGGCACTCAAAGGACCAGTCGCTCAAGGGCTGGGGCTGGGGGTGGCTGCTGATGTGGGAGGTGGAGGGGTGTGGGGAGAGATGCCTTGCCAGCTGTTGAGATTTCGAGGGTTTAATTTGACAATGAGCTAAGTGTGACTTCTCAGTGGGATCTGGATGCCAAAGCCACCAACGCAGACCTGGGCCGCTGCGTCAACAGGAAAACAATGTCAGAAGCACCCGAGGGAGGGCCCAGGCAGGGCTGGAGGGAGGTCCAGCTCTGGGCTGGCACTTACAGGAACACAGACAAAGCATGGTGTGGCCAGAGAAGCAGGGCTAGGGCAGGGAGGGGCCTGAGGAACAACCAGGAGATATGGGAGCCTGGAGGGAGGACAGTGTGTCCAGGCCCCATCCATGGTCACACAAGGAGGCAAGAGTGAAGTGGATACTCAGGCCAGGGGAAGGGTGACCCGTGAAATGACTTGCTTAAGGCCAGGAGCGGTAGCTCATGCCTGTAATCTCAGTGCTTTGGGAGGCTGAGGCAGGAGGATCACTTGAGCCCAGGAGTTTGAGATCAGCCTGGGCAACATAGCAAGACCCCATCTCTCCAAAAAATACAAAATAAATAGCTGGGCATAGTAACGCACGCCTGTAGTCCTAGCTACGCAAAAGGCTGAGGCAGGAGGATCACTTTAGCCAGAAGTTGAGGCTGCAGTGAGTAATGATTGCGCCACTGCACTTCAGCCTGGGCTGTTAGCAAGACCCTGTCTCTAAAAAAGAAAGAAAGTACCAGCTTGTATTAGGAACGTAGTAGGTGCTTCAAAAGTGTTTGGTGTGGGGCTGGATGCGGTAGCTCATGCCTGTAATCCCAGCACTTTGGGAGGCTGAGGCGGGTGGATCACCTGAGGTCAGGAGTTCGAGACCAGCCTGACCAACATGGTGTCTCTACTAAAAATACAAAAAATGAGCTGGGCTTGGCAGTGCACACCTGTAATCCCAGCTACTCGGGAGGCTGAGGCAGGGAGAATCGCTTGAACCCAGGAGGCAGAGGTTGCAGTGAGCCAGGATTGTGCCACTGCACTCCAGTTTGGGCAACAGAGCAAGACTCCATTGGGGGGGAAAAAAGTATTTGGTGAATGAATGAATGAAAACATGGAGCTGGGGTGGAAGTGAATGACTGAAATGGCACAAGTCTGGAAAATTAGAGCAAGTAACCTGGGCATGAGCCTGGATTCTGTTGCTTGGCTGTTGGCAGAGCCGTGAGCTTCTGGGGTGTGTCTTGTTTATGGCGCTGGTAAATGGAGGGCGTGCTGAGCTCCTCCCTGGAAGAAGGGACACACCTGTGCTCACCTGTGCAACCACTTGCCCGCCAAGAGACAACCTCAAGCTTGGGCACTTCCTTTAGCCATTTGTATATTCACTATGCAGAAAGCACTTAGTGTGTGCCCAGCTCCATTGAGGTCGCAGTGGCAAGGCAGAAAACAGAACCCCTACTCTTTTTTAGACAGTCTCGCTCTGTCGCCCAGGCTGGAGTGTAGTGGTGCAATCACAGCTCACTGCATCTTCGAACTCCTGGGCTCAAACGATCCTCCCACCTCAGCCTGCCAAGTAGCTGGGACTACAGGCGTGCTCCACGACGCCCAACTAATTTTTTGTATTTTTATAGAGATGGCTTCTTACTGGTGTGTTGCCCGGGCTGGTCTTGAACTCCTGGGCTCAAGCATTCTCCAACTGCTGTGGCCTTCCAAAGTGCTGGGATGACAGGCATGAGCCGCCGCACCTGGCCAAAACCCCTGTTCTTCTGCAGCTTCCTTTCTAGACAGTGAGCACACGTAGAGATGAGTGTGGATGTAGTGTCAGGTGGTGACCAGTGGATGACTGACAGAGCAGAGGAGGGAATGAGGGATGGAGGAGGCTGTGTTAGGTTGCCAAGGTGCTATTTGAGCAAATACCTGAAAGGAGGGAGTGAGGGAGGGAGAGAGGAAAGAAGGAAAGATGGGCGGATGCGTGGGTGGGTGGGTGGATGGATGGATGGATGGATGGATGGATGGATGGATGTTTGTGGATTTCTGGGAGAAAGGAATCTGAGCAGACTGAAGAGCAAGTACAAAGGCATTGAACTGTGTGTATGCTCCTGGCAGGTAGGGGAAGCACCAAGGGGGCAGCAGGGGTGGGGGGAGCACACAGAGGCATGAAGGGGGCAGATGAGGTCAGAGGTGATGAAGTCACATAGGTAGGACTTTGGCTGTCACCAAATCAGATGGGAGCCACTGGACATTTTTTATTTTATTTTTTTAGAGACAGGGTCTCACTCTGTTGCCCAGGCTGGAGTGCAGTGACACGATCTTGGCTCACTGCAGCTTCAGACTCCTCGGCTCAAGTGATTCTCCTGCCTCAGCCTCC
>NW_012105131.1:562976-569437 GCF_000951045.1 Mandrillus leucophaeus
TGTAGCCGAGCGTGGTGGCGGGCACCTGTAGTCCCAGCTACTCGGGAGGCTGAGGCAGGAGAATGGCGTGAACCCAGGAGGCGGAGCTTGCAGTGAGCCAAGATAGCGCCACTGCACTCCAGCCTGGGCGGCAGAGTAAGACTCCATCTCAAAAAAAATTAAAATTTAAATCTAAAAAAAACAAAGGGAAAAGGGATAATGATGGCCCCCGCCACCCAAGTTTTCCTAACATAAAATGAAAAAGTAGATGAAACACACCTGACATGTAGCAGATGTTTAATAAGCATAAGGTGTTTTTTCATTGACCTCATTTCCCTCATGAATTAAAACATCATTAAGTGCATCAGTGCACGTGAAGACATTTCCGACCTGGGCATCCTTGGGCAAGTTACTTAACCACTCTGTGCCTCATTTACATAAAACAGGCCTGATACCAGCCGAGGCAACATGGCAAGACCCTGTCTGAAAAATATTTTAAAAATTAACCAGGCATGGTGGCAGGTGCCTGCAGTCCCAGTTACTGTAATCCCAGTTCTTTGGGAGGCCGAGGCAGGCGAATCACCTGAGGTCAGGAGTTCGAGACCCACCTAGCCAACATGGTGGAACCCCGTCTCTACTAAAAATACAAAAATTAGCCGGGTGTGGTTGCACACGCCTGTAATCCCAGCTACTCAGGAGACTGAGGGAGGAGAATCCCTTGAACCCGGGAGGTGGAGATTCAAGGGGGACCTAGCAGGAAATTAGAACACAGGCAAAAACGCCAGTCATGGGAGGCAGAGCCAGGGGTGCGAGGCTGACGATGACTTCTGTTTTCACACTGAGACGCCCCACTCCCCTGCCGAGATCACGCCACTGCACGCCAGCCTGGGCGACAGAGCAAGACTCCATCTAAAAAAAGAAATTAATTAATTAATTTAATTAAAGTACAACAATTAGCAGGGCACGGTGGCGCACGTCTGTAGTCCCAGCTACGCAGGAGTCTGAGGCAGGAGAATCGCTTGAACCCTGGAGGCGGAGGTTGCCGTGAGCCGAGATCGCACCACTGCACTCCAGCCTGGGTGACAAAGTGAGACTCTGTCTCCAAAAATAAGAATATAAATAAACGGTTTGGGATGTTTTGAGACTCCGACATGCCCTCTCCTGCCTGCATGTGTGCTCAGTGCCCAGGTCTGAAGCCGTAGCTGTGCATGTGCCATTCAGTGACCACCACCGAAGGGGACCTGGGGCATCTCCCCAAGCCCCGGGAGAGCCCTCCAGCCTGCACCGTTCTCATGCCTGTCTCTCTTCTCTCCCCAGGATGTTTGATGAGCGAATTTTCACAGGTATGTGGGGACCATCTAGTCCATTCTGAAGTTTCCAGGTTGATTCCCCAACAGAACCCCAGCTGCCACCGCCCTGGACTTGGTCCTCCTGAGCGCCTCCCCTCAGACAGGGAGGGAGGCTGGGCTCTGGCTTCTGTGTCCTGGGACAGAAACGGGTCCCGGGCTCCTAGGTGCTGACAGACTGTCAGGAAAACCCCTACCAGCTTCGAATGCCCTGGAGAGATAGTACTAAAGCTGAACACTAACCTGTTTCAGGTTAGTGACCCTGTACCTATACCAGGCTCTCTTCGAAGCTGCCAGCATGTTTTATTTTAATCTGATTCCAACAATCCTATGAAGGTGGCTCCACTCCTATCCTCACGTGCAGACAGAGGAACGGAAGCCCAGCTGGTGGGCACGGGTCCCTGCTGCGTGCCCAGCGGTGTGACTCCAGAGCTCATGCAGTGGCCCGTGGGCCAGCACACCTGTCCCAAGAGGAAGATGCGGGGCAGCAAAAGCATCATGGATCTTGGGGGGCCATGTACCTGGCACCCCAGTTCCGGTCCCGCCTCCCACCAGCTCTGTGACTTTGGGCAAGATCTTATGGTCTTCGGTTTCCACATCTGTGACATGGGGATGATAATAGCGCCTTCCTCTGGGCTCCTGGCACGATGAAATGAGAACCTGGTCCCGTGATGCAGCCGTGGGGAAGCCCTGGCCCTTTTCTAAGGGCTCAGCCCCCATAGTATGTTGGAGGGCAGGAGAACCATCTCTGGTTGCTGCCTCCCCTTCCTCCTGCCCCTTGCTCTCCCAAATCTCTGGCCGCCTCTGGCACTAAGGCTGCTGTTCCTCCTTCTGGCGGCAGAGTCTTTCCCCAGGACCCGTTCCTGGCTGTTGGCTGGACAAGGCACCCACAAGGATGGGCAGAGGCCAGGTCCTATCCCCAGGATTCCCCCAGCTTCACACGGAGACCTTTGCCCAGGGGCCCTGCAGCAAGAGGAAGCCAGAGGACCTTCACCCTGACCTCCCTGTCTCTCCCCACAGGGAACAAGTTTACCAAAGACACCACGAAGCTGGAGCCAGCCAGCCCGCCAGAGGACACCTCTGCAGAGGTCTCTAGGGCCACCGTCCTTGACCTTGCTGGAAATGCTCGGTGAGGCCCCGCCCCGGCCCCGGAGGCCCACAGCCAGCCCTGCTCTGGGCTGAGGCTGTGTTACCTGCAAGAGGGGACCCAGGGCGGCTCCCACCACACCACCACCCCTCGAAGGTGCAAAGGGAGGGCAAGGGAAAACAGACTCCACCTACTTCCCTCTGCCTAGAGAACGCTCACCTAGAGAACTCTTCTGCCCCCAACATCTAGCCAGATGTCACCTCTCTCAGAAGCCTCTAAATGCCCACACTAGGCCAGGCGCGGTGGCTCACAGCTGCAATCCTAGCACTTTGGTAGGCCAAGGCAGGCGGATCTCTTGAGGCAGGAGTTCAAGACCAGCCTGGGCAACATGGTGAAACCCCATCTCTACTAAAAACACAACATTAGCCGGGTGAGATTGCACTACTGTACTCCAGCCTGGGTGACAGAGCTAGACTCTGTCTCAAAATAAATACACACCCACGCCAGGCCGGGCTTGGTGGCTCACTCCTGTAATCCCAGTGCTCTGGGAGGCCAAGGTGGGTGGATCTCTTGATCCCAGGAGTTTGAGACCAGCCTGGGCAACATAGTGAGACCCTTGTCTCTACAAAAAATAAAAAGTAAGCTGGGTGTGGTAGCTGGTACCTGTGGTCCCAGCTACTTGGGAGGCTGAGGTGGGAGGATTGCTTGAGTCTGGGAGGTCAAGGCTGCAGTGAACTCTGATCACACCACTGCACTCCACTCCAGCCTGGGCAACAGAGTAAGACCTTGTTTCAAAAATACAAACATGCAGCTGGGCATGATGGCTTACGCCTGTAATCCCAGCACTTTGGGAGGCTGAGCCAGGCAGATCACCTGAGGTCAGGAGTTCGAAACCAACCTGGCCAACATGGCGAAACCCTGTCTCTACTAAAAATACAAAAATAATTAGCCAGGTATGGTGGTGCATGCCTGTAGTCCCAGCCACTCGGGAGGTTGAGGCAGGAGAATTGCTTAAATCCTGGAAGCAGAGGTTGCAGTGAGCCAAGATTGTGCCACTGCACTGCAGCCTGGGCAACAGAGCAAGACTTCATCTCAAAAAAATAAACACATGGATGCATATATACATATACATACATACATACATACCAACACCAGGTTCAATGCCTGTCCTGAGTGCCCACCAGACCCTGCCCCTAGCACTCAGCTTGGCTACCATCCACCAACACCCCTCAAGCACGTTCTGACCTTTTAGGGGCAGGGGTGGGCTGTTTAGCCCAGAATCCTCACATCATATCAGGGATCTCCCTGCAGTTCTCTGGGAGGGAGGGAATTAACCAAATCATCCATCCCAGGGTCCCTGCCACCTTCATTCCCCAGCCCCCTCTCCAGATTCTTAACCCTTTCCAGGCCCTGCAGGTCTCAGTCCCCCACAAGAAGGGACACTGTGTCAAGGCCAGGAGCCCCAGAGCTCCCAGATGGTGAGGAAGGGGGATCCCTAGATGGTTCACCCCAGGAGAGTGAGCAGGTGCCTGGCTCGGCCACCCCTGGAGATTGTGGTCCCTGGAGACCAGGGCACGGGGAACCTCTCTCCCTGGTGGAGGTGAGAGGCACCATCCTGGAGGGCCAGGGGGTGACGGGGCAGGGATGCCTTCTGCAGTGGTGACTGCAGTGGGCCCCGACTGCCTGGAGGGGCAAGGCTGGGGCACGGTGGCCCTGGACTTGGCTGACAGATGTCATTTCCTGCTTCCCTTCACAGGTCAGACAAGGGCAGCATGTCTGAAGACTGCGGGCCAGGTGAGAAGGAACAGGGCCCACTGTGTGTGTCATGGGCTGGGAGGGCAACCACCAGCCCTACCCGGCAGCCTTGGGGAGGAGCTCAACTCAGCCCATGAGCCTGAAGTGCTAACGAGCCTCCTCTGCCCACCTGCATCCCCCAGGCCTCGCCACGCTGAGGTGCAAGGCATGCTGGGAGCTTACTGGGGTTGGGGGCATGGAGACCTGGGTGCTGGCATCACCACTGCCTCCTATTGATGCCCAGACTCAGGCTCCAGGCTCTTGGACCAGCAACCTCCCCTCTGGAGGGGCCTCCATCACCGGGTCTGTAAATTGGAGCCCCTAAGTGTGGCCTGGGGGCGCCCCAACCTCCAGTTCCAGTCTGGACAGGAGCCAGGGGTCTGACGTGACTTGTCCTAGGTAGGGCCTCACTAACAAGTTACAGACAGCAGAATGTTCTGGAAAGACTCACTCTGCCCAGTCAAGTTCATGCCAGACTTGACTGGATCTTTCCTTTCCTCCTGGCAGGAACCTCCGGGGAGCTGGGCGGGCTGAGGCCTATCAAAATTGAGCCAGAGGATCTGGACATCATTCAGGTCACCATCCCAGGTAAGGGACCACCCCCTGCAGAAATGAGGGCCAGACCGTTAGCCTCCTGAGGGTCAGCCCTGGTGAAGAAGAGGCCTCCAGGCTGCTGTTTCTCTCCTTGGATTCTGAGAGCTACTAGGGTATTATGAATGCTTTTTCTGGCCACATCTGCCCCCTATGTTGTGAATCAGTGTTCTCAGCTCTGACCTTCCAGAAGGTCCCCTCAAACTTCACCTCCCTGGCTTGGCTCCCCTGGGATTTGTGAGGCTGGAGAGAAGAAAAAGGCGTGGGCATGAGAGGCTCCGAGTTTGACCCTACCCCCTGCCAAGCCTCATTTTCCACATCTTCAGAGGAGACGGTAGTTTTGGGCCCTGGAGCCTCAGTATAGGGTGACTGTTAGAAGCCAAGACAGTGCCGGGCACAGTGGCTCATGCTTGTAATCCCGGCATTTTGGGTGGCTGACACAAGAGGATTGCTTGAGGCCAGGAGTTCAAGACCAGCCTGGGCAACATAGTGAGACCCCCATCTCTACGAAAAATACAAAAAATTAGCCAGATGTGGTGGTATGTGCCTGTAGGTGTAGCTACTCAGGAGGCTGAGGCAGGAGGATCACTTGAGGCCAAGAGTTGGAGGCTGCAGTGAGCTGTGGTCACACCACTATAGTCCAGCCTGGGCAACACAGTGAGACCCTATCTCAAAAAAAAGAAATGGCCAGGCAAGGTGACTCACACTTGTAATCCCAGCACTTTGGGAGGCCGAGGTGGGCGGATCACCTGAGGTCAGGAGTTAGAGACCAGCCTGGCCAACACGGTGAAATCCCATCTCTACTAAAAATACAAAAATTAGCCAAGTGTGGTGGCTGACACCTGTAGTCCCAGCTACTCGGGAGGCTGAGGCAGGAGAATCACTTGAACCCGGGAGGGGGAGGTTACAGTGAGCTGAGATGGCACCACTGCACTCCAGTGTGCACGACAGAGTGAGACTCCATCTCGAACAAAAAAAAAAAAGGGAGAGAAAGAAAAGGACTCTTGTTTGTGGGGAGACTGGGTTGGGTGGTCCCCGAGGGACTGTGACAGGAGTATGACAGGCAGAAGACACCCGTGTCATTTGGAGTTTCGTCTTCAGACCCCTCGCCAACCTCTGAGGAAATGACAGACTCAATGCCTGGGCACCTGCCATCAGAGGATTCTGGTTATGGGATGGAGATGCTGACAGGTAAGAAATGGACCTGGGCTGGTGGTGCTTGGGACTTATCTCTCCAGGGAGCAAAGGGACAGGGGTGGGCCAGGCAGTCCCCAGGCTTTTCTTGGTGTTGAGCGCCTCTAGTAGAGGAAACCCAATATACGCCTGACCCCAGTCCGAGGTTGGGTTCCTTTTGGAAACCTCAAGTAGGCTCTCTGTATTTATTTATTTATTTAGAGATGGAGTTTCACTCTTGTTGCCCAGGCTGGAGTGCAGTGGCGCGATCTCGGCTCACCGCAACCTCTGCCTCCCGGGTTCAAGCAATTCTCCTGCCTCAGCCTCCTGAGTAGCTGGGATTATGGGCATGTGCCACCACGCCCGGCTAATTTTGTATTTTTAGTAGAGGCGGGCTTTCGCCATGTTGGTCAGGCTAGTCTTGAACTCCCGATCTCAGGTGATCCACCTGCTTCGGCCTCCCAAAGTGCTGGAATTGCAGGCATGAGCCA
>NW_012105131.1:570882-574715 GCF_000951045.1 Mandrillus leucophaeus
GAGCCAAGATTTTGCCATTGCACTCCAGCTGGGGTGACAGAGCGAAACTCTGCCTCAAAATAAATAAATAAATAGATAGATACATAGATAGATACAAATTTAGACAGGCATGGTGGGACCTGTGTATAGTCCCATCTACTCAGGAGGCCGAGGCAAGAGGATCCATTGAGCCCAGGAGTTAGAGCCTGCAGTGGGCTGTGATGGTACCACTGCACTCCAGTCTGGGTGCCACAGCAAGACACCATCTCAAAAAAACAAAAATAGGCCGGGCATGAAGACTGAGGACTGCATAATCCCAGCACTTTGGGAGGCCAAGGCGGGCAGATCGCCTGAGGCCAGGAGTTCAAGATCAGCCTGGCCAACCTAGTGAAACCCCATCTCTGCTAAAAAGACCAAAAAAACTAGCTGGGCATGGTGGCAGGCACCTGCAGTCCCAGCTACTTGGGACGCTGAGGCAGGAAAACCTCTTGAACCTTGGTAGGTGGAGTTTGCAGCTGAGATCACACCACTGCAGTATAGCCTGGGCAACAGAGTGAAACTCTCTCTCAAAAACAAACAAACAAAAATGGGCCACAAGGAAGGATGCTTAGGGTGTAACACTAAGCAAAAGAAGAAAAATTGGTTGTGCTTAGCTTACAACTGTGTTGCCATCGTAATCACTGGGGAAAAACAAGGGTACAGCAAAACAGTAGCAGTGTTAGGCAAAATGATTTGTGTTTTTTATTTTCTAAGTCAGTTACGATGCACTTTTAATACTTTGGTAATGAAGAAAAAAACATCTGATTTGTCCAGCACAAACTGGGCACGACTAGACTTGACAGCAGTCTGTGGCGTAGCTAGCCAGAGAGTTTGGTTGACGCCAAGCTCAGGCTGAGATGACAGCATGGCGTGGCAGCTAAGGAATTGGCATGGCGCCCAGCTGGGTTTGAAGTGGCGTTAGAAAACCCTGTGGAAGCCTCCAGGCAGCACTCTCAGCCAGAGGCTGAGTGGCACTGCAGGGGCTGGGGGCCTTGGATTAGCACAGCATCATTGCTGTTTGTTTCACGGAGCAGAACACAGGCTCAGCAAGGCTCATCTACCTTCCCAAGGTCACACAGCCTTGAGCTGGAAAACATGTTTCCCATGCAGGGCTCCTTCCTAGGCACCCCAATCAAACCTGATGAATTAAGAAAATTCTGACTGGGCATGGTAGCTCATGCCTATAATCCCAGCACTTTGGGAGGCCAAGGCGGGTGGATCACCTGAGATCAGGAGTTCGAGACCAGTCTGGCCAACATGGCAAAACTCTGTCTCCACTAAAAATACAAAATTAATTGGGCTTGGTCGTGTGCACCTGTTATCCCAGCTATTTGGGAGACTGAGGCAGGAGATTCACTTGAACCCAGGAGGCAGAGGTTGCAGTGAGCCAAGATCACACCTTTGCACTCCAGCCTGGGTGACAAGAGCGAAACTGTCTAGAAAAAGAAAATTCTGATAGTGGGTGCCTGTAATCCCAGCTACTTGGGAGGCTGAGGCAGGAGAATCGCTTGAATCTGGGAGGTGGAGGTTGCAGTGAGCTGAGACTGAACCACTACACTCCAGCCTGGGTGACAGAGCAAGACTGTCTCAAGAAGAACAAAACAACAACAAAAAAGAACATTCTGAGATGTCCAGGACCACCATAGATTAAAGGATTTTGCATGTGTGTGCTTTTTCTGTTTGCACATGTATGATATGAAACAGTTAAATGATATAGAACTGTGTAACACATTGAGCAGGTGCAGTGGCTCATATCTATAATCCTAGCACTTTGGGAGGCCAAAGTGGGAGGATTGTTTGAGCCCAGGAGTTTGAGACCAGCTTGGGCAACATGGCGAAACCCTGTCTCTACAAAAAATTTTAAAAAGTAGCCAGCCGTGGTGGTGCATACCTCTACTCGCAGCTACTGAGGAGACTGAGGCAGGTGGATTGCTTGATCCCAGGAGTTTACAACCAGCCTGGGCAGCGTGGCAAGACCCCATCTCTACAAAAAATAAAACAATTAGCTGGATGTGGTGGTACCTACCTGTAGTCCCAGCTACTCGGGAGGCCGAGGCGGGAGGATTGCTTGAGCCCAAGAGGTTGAGGCTGTAGTGAGCTGTGATGGCACCACTGCACTCCAGCCTGGGCAATAGAGCAAGACCCCATCTCTTAAAACAAAAAACCATGTAACACATAAAGGAAAAAGCTCTAATCACACCCTCCTCAGGCAACCACTAGTATTCCTAGTATCTACCCTTTGTATGTTTTTATCTATGTGCTAACTCGTGTGATAATTATTTTAAAACAAATTGTCCCGTGTTCTCACCTGGATGGTTTGTTTTGTTTTGTTTTGTTTTGTTTTTTTGAGACGGAGTCTCACTCTGTTGCCCAGGCTGGAGTGCAGTGTCATGACCTCCGCCTCCCAGGTTCAGATGATTCTCCTGCCTCAGCCTCCTGAGTAGCTGGGATTACAGGCATGCACCACCATGCCCAGCCAATTTTTGTATTTTTAGTAGAAACAGGGTTTCCCCATGTTGGCCAAGCTGGTCTCAAACTCCTGGCCTCAAGTGATCCACACACCTCGGCCTCCCAAAGTGCTGGGATTACAGGCGTGAGCCACTGCACCCGGCCGAGGACTTTGTCTTGTTCCCACGTGTCCTCCGTGTCTAGAGCAGACTAGCTTGGGAGATGCACACAAAATGATCTCAGCCTGCTTTTGTGTGAAGGCCAGGGTGGGCACCTGTATGGAATCGGGGTCTCTGATCTCATTGGAGTGGGTGCCATGATTCAAAGTTGGGGCCCCCTGGCCTGCCATTCCCCAGCTGTCTGGTCTGACATCAGCAGTGCGTGGCTTAGGAGATGATGAACGTGGCCTCCCGGCATCCTCTGTTCTCTTTTAGACAAAGGCCTGAGCGAGGACCCACGGCCTGAGGAGAGGCCCGTAGAGGGTGAGGCCCTGTCTACTCCCACATTTCACTCCCGCCCCCACCCCATCTCTCCTCCCCTGCCGTCCACCTCCCTTTGGCCTCTCGGTCTCTTCCTTCTCTCCACCCCATCTTTCTCCAGCACCCTGGTTTTGGAGTGGGAGTCCTGTGGGCTGCCTGAGGTGGGAGGAGATTTAATTAAGGACCTGTCTTCTAGAACCAGGAGGTACCTGGTCAAAGGTGCAAGCAGTTCCCACTGCTAAGGGAAATTGCAAGCCTTTGTTTTTATTACACACCCTGCTGCTTTCCGCAAAAGTTTTAAGGCTGGGAACTGAGCCTCCTCTATCTGGACAAGTAGAATAGAGGCCTGAAAGCACAAAATTGGCTTTGTGTACAGCAGACACGCCCATTCTCAGGAACGTGAGAATTCTCTCCCTGCTGAGAATGGAAGTAGGACAGAGAGAAAGGGAGGCCAAGGTGAGGGTGAGTCTGTTTCACCTCTGGAGTATCCTGGAATGGAATGAGTGAGTGTCAGAGGAGAGGTTTGTCACTTCCCCAAACCCAGCCTGGCAAGAGGAACCAGGAAGTCTTAACAGTTCCACTGCCACCTGGTGGCAGCGTGCTCAATTTGCAGGCTTAGTGTGTACCCACTAGTTCTCAGTCACATACTATACTCAGTCACATACCTAGAAAGACCCATCGTCACTCCTAGTCCACAGAACCTTCCAAATCTTCATTCAACCTGGCAGTCCCCTAGATTTGATTTCACAAACAAGAATGTGAGCCCAGGAATTGTGAACCTGTCTGCGTGTGCCATTTCTGAGGAAATAAGTTACCCACTGCCACCGCCCCAGCCTTCCCCCATTCCAAGATCCCACCACAGGGCCAATCTTGGTACCAGCAGAGCAG
>NW_012105131.1:575885-579288 GCF_000951045.1 Mandrillus leucophaeus
TATCCCATCTCACAAAATCCCCATGTCCTAAGTCCCACTTTACACATGAGGAGAACTGAGGCCTGGTAAAGGGGTGTGACTCGTCCAAGGCCCCACACTACTCAGTGGCAGAGATCGGGCTCGTTCCAAGGCATGGGTGTTGGGCCACGCCAGCATGTGGGGTTGCTTATGGTGCAGAAGGGACACTTGGAGGGCCTTACTGGAAGGATGAGGCCCGGTGGACTTGGGGGAAGCGATGCTGAATCTCAGCAGCCATTAGTGGTAGCTTCCGTGCTGCCTGGGCATGAGGGCGTGGACCCAGTGTGGGCTTTGGGGTATCCCTGGGTTGAGGTCTTGTCCCCTGGCTCTGCTATTTGGTGACTCTGTGACCTCAGACAAGTCACGTCCTCTCTGAGCTCCAGGTTCCTTTCCTGCAGGCTGGGAGGCCATTCTTTCTAACTCCCAGGAAGGCTGGCAGACCCTCAAAAGGGCTCTGGCAGCTTTGGCCCCCACACAGGCACGGGACACGGGTGGAGGTTCCTGGCCCCGTGGCACTGGGTGGCCCTACAGCAGCCATGTCTCCGCAGCCAAGGCCATTGGCATCTCGGAGCCCGTCAAGGTGCCGTACTCGAAGTTTCTGATGCACCCGGAGGAGCTCTTCGTGGTGGGACTCCCTGAAGGCATCTCCCTCCGCAGGCCCAACTGCTTTGGGATCGCCAAGCTCCGGAAGATTCTGGAGGCCAGCAACAGCATCCAGTTTGTCATCAAGAGGTAAGGCCCGACCAGGTCCACGGGAGACAGCACCAGGCCTGCTCAGCACCCGGGGGCAGGAGCAGCACCAAACTGCCATCGAGCGATTCTCGTGCCTCAGCCACCCGAATAGCTGGGACCACAGGTGTGTGCCACGCACGGCTAATTTTTTGATTTTTTTCTGTTTGTTTGTTTTTAGAGATAGGGTCTGGCCACATTGCCCAGACTGTTCTCAAACTCCTGGACTCAAGCCATCTCCTGCCTCGGCCTCCCAAAGTGATTGTAGGCGTGAGCCACTGCACCTCACCGCAATTTCGTTTTTTTTTTTTTTTACAGAGTCTCACTCTCACTCTGTCTCCCAGGCTGGAGCGCAGTGGTGCGAACTTGGCTCACTGCACCCTCCGTTTCCTGGTTCAAGTAATTCTCCTGCCTCAGCCCCCTGAGTAACTGAGACTACAGGTGCGTGTCACCATGCCCAGCTAATTTTTGTATTTTTAGCAGAGACAGAGTTTCATCATGTTGACCGGGCTGGTCTTGAACTACTGACCTCAAATGACCCAGCCACCTCAGCCTCCCAAAGTGCTGCGATTATAGGCATGAGCCACCGCACCAGGCCTTTCTTTTTTCTCTCTCTCTCTTTTTTTTTTTTTTTGGCAGCAGGGTATTAGATAGGGTTTGGCTGCAGTTGGCAGACATGAGGCTCCCCAGGCCTGCCAGACTCAAAGCCACCGAGCTGACCCCTTTCGCAGTCTCAGGAGAGCAGTGTTCAGTTTGTCCAGATGCAGAATGGGAACGTCCCATCAGCTCACGGGTTCTCCAGGCTGGCATGTTGGTGTCCTGGGCCAGGAGCTGGAGGCAATGCCCCATCGTCCTAGGATGGGAAAGTCCAGCAGTGGCTTCTCCAGGCTCTTTCTGTTTCTTTGAGCGTGTTGTGTTTTTGCCAGTGAGGGCCTGGGGCAGCACCCGTGGATACACCCTGTGTGCCCGTGGATACACCCTGTGTGGGATGGAGAGAAGGAAGAGACCGAGAGGCCAAGGGGAGGTGGATGGCAGGGGAGGAGAGATGGGGTGGAGGCGGGAGTGAAATGTGGGGATAGACAGGGCCTCACCCTCTATGGGCCTCTCCTCAGGCCGGGGGATTTCAGGAACAGTGGCTCATGCCTATAATCCCAGCACTTTGGGAAGCTGAGGTGTGAGGATTGCTTGAGCCCGGGAGTTCAAGACCAGCCTGGGCAACATAGCAAGACTGTGTCACGACAAATTTTTTGTTTTTAAACTCTGGTGTGGCAGCACATGCCTGTAGTCTCAGCTACTCAGGAGGCCGAAGCAGAAGGATCACTTGAGGCCAGGAGTTCCAGACTAGCATGGGCAACATAACGAAACCCCATCTCTACAAAAAAAAATTTAAATTAGCTGGGCATGGTGGTGCACACCTGTAATCTCAGCTACTCAGGAGGCTGAGGTAGGAGGATCACTTAAGCCCAGGAAGGGTTTGGAGGCTCCCGTGAGCTATGATTGCACCACTGTACTCCAGCCTGGGTAACAGAGTAAGACGTCTCCTCAAAAAAAAAAAAAAAAACAGGGAATGGGAGGATCATATTTCTATTATGTGTTTGTTACTTCTGTGTTACTGTAATAGCATACATTTAGGCTTGGTTTACAGCTAGGCATGATGGCTCGTGCCTGTAATCCCAGCACTTTGGGAGGCTAAGGTAGGCAGATCACTTAAGGTCAGGAGTTCGAAACCAGTCTGGCCAACATGGCGAGATCCCATCTCTGCTAAAAATACACAGATCAGCCAGGTGTGGTGGCTCACGCCTGTAATCCCAGCTGTAATCTCCCTGTCATCAGCAGAGGCATGAGAATCACTTGAACCCGGGAGGCGGAGGTTGCACTGAGCTGAGATCACGCCACTACATTCCAGCCTTGGCGACAGAGCGAGACTCTGTCTCAAAAAAAAAAAAAAATTAGGATTGGTTTGCTTGAAAACGGCAAGAAAGAAGAGACTCTTAAGGGTTTGTTCCTCCTGGGAAATAGATGGTTCTCAGACTGGGAGACTCACAGCATCATTTTTGCATACAGTGGCGAGGAGACCCGCTGGGACAGGGAGCTCTTCTCCAGGGCCTGCTCTATGCCAGGAGGGAGGCTGCTGCTCCACGACACACAAAGACCAGATAGCAAAAAGCTACACAAAGGGGCTGGAGAGCAAGAGTCGTGATTCATGCAGTAGAATCAAAGGCTTCAAAAGGCCAGGGTGAAATGCAGCCACATGCCCGGTGTGTCTGGGCATATTAAAAGGAAGATTGAGGCCACACCCAGTGGCTCACACCTGTTATCCCAGCACTTTGGGAGACTGAGGTGGGCAGATCACTTGAGATCAGGACTACTGAAAATACAAAAATTAAGGCTGGGATCGGTGGCTCACACCTGTAATCCCAGCACTTTGAAAGACTGAGGTGGGTGGATCACCCAAGGTTGGGAGATCGAGACCAGCCTGACCAATATGGAGAAACCCCGTCTCTACTAAAAAATACAAAATTAGCTGGGCGTGGTGGCGGGTGCCTGTAATCCCAGCTACTTGGGAGGCTGAGGCAGGAGAATTGCTTGAACCCAGGAGGTAGAAGTTGCAGTGGGCCGAGATCGCGCCATTGCACTCCAGCCTGGGCAACAAGAG
>NW_012105131.1:580853-597952 GCF_000951045.1 Mandrillus leucophaeus
AGCTACTCGGGAGGCTGAGGCAGGAGAATGGCATGAACCCGGGAGGCGGAGCTTGCAGTGAGCTGAGATCCGGCCACTGCACTCCAGCCTGGGCGGCAAAGCGAGACTCCGTCTCAAAAAAAAAGAAAAATTCTCACACCTGTAATCCCAGCACTTTGGGAGAACAAAACAGGAGGGTCACTTGAGGCTAGGAGTTCGAGACCAGTCTGGTCAACATAGCAACCCCATCTCTATTTTATTTTTAAAATTAAAAAATTAGACAGGTGCAGTGGTATGTGCCTATAGTCCCAGATACTTGGGAGACTGAGGCAGAAGGCAGAAGAATCGCTTAAGCACAGAAGGTCCAGACTGCAGTGAGCTCTGATGGCATCAGTTCACTCCAGCCTAGATGACAGAGCAAGACCTCGTCCCTTTAAAAATACAAAGAGAGGCCGGGCATGGTGGCTCGCCCCTGTAAACCCAGCACTTTTGGGAGGCTGAGGCAGATGGATCACTTGAGGTCGAGAGTTCGAAACCAGCCTGGCCAGCATGGTGAAACCCCATCTCTACTAAAAGTACCAAAAATTAGCTGGGCTTGGTGGTGCACACCTGTAGTCCCAGCTCCTCAGGAGGCTGAGGCTCGAGAATCTCTTGAACCTGGGAGGTGGAAATTGCAGTGAGCTCAGATTGCATCACTGCACTCCAGCCTGGGTGACGGAGTGAGACTCCTTCTCAAAATAAATAAATAAATATATAAAGAAATAAAACGCAAGAGACAAACAAACTAAAAAACCATCCTGGGCACCTGCCAGGTCCTGGGCTTGCAGCCCAGTGGTAAATGCCACCAAGTCCTGCCCTGGAGTTGCCAATGTCATCCAGACAAAAATCAAAATATCATGTCACGTAGAGATAACTGCTGTGACAGCATATAACTCAGAGTGAGGAGGAGAGAGGGACAGGAGGAACCTGGATAAGGAGGTGACATTGGAGCGGCGACCCAATGAAGTGAGAGGGACAGCCACTGTGCATAGTGTGGGGACAGGCCAGGCGCAGTGGCTCACAGCTGTAATCCCAGCACTTTGGGAGGCCAAGGCAGGCAGATCACGAGGTCAGGAGTTCAAGACCAGCCTGGCCAACATGGTGAAACCCAGCCTCTACTAAAAATACAAAAATTAGCTGGGCGTGGTGGCGTGCACCAGTAATTCCAGCTACTCAGGAGGCTGAGGCAGGAGAATCGCTTGAACCCAGAAGGCAGAGGTTGCAGTGAGCTGAGATCACGCCATTGCACTACAGCCTTGGTGACAGAGGGAGACTCTGTCTCAAAAAAATTAAAAAGACTATGGGAACAGAGAAAAAGTCATGCAAAGTCCCTGAGGCAAGAACATGCTTGTGTGTTTGAAGGCTCACAAGGTGCCCTTGTAGCTGGTACAGGGTGAGTGAGGGAAGGATGGTGAGATTGAGGCCCAGGAGGTTGCAGGGGACCAGGCGTGGTGGCCCACGCCTATAATCCTAGCTCTTTGGGAGGCTGAGGTGGGAGGATTGCTTGAGCTCAGGAGTTTGAGACCAGCCTAGGCAACATAGTGAGACCCTATCTCTACAAAAAAGAAAAATAGGCCAGGAGCGGTGGCTCATGCCTGTAATCCCAGCACTTTGGGAGGCCAAGGAGGGTGGATCACCTGAGGTCAGAAGTTCGAGACCAACCTGGCCAACATGGTGAAACCCTGTCTCTAAAAATACAAAAATTAGCCAGGCATGGTGGTGGGCGCCTATAATCCCAGCTACTCGGAAGACTGAGGCAGGAGAATTGCTTGAACCCGGGAGACAGAGGTTGCAGTGAGCTGAGATCGCACCACTGCACTCTAGCCTGGGCGACAAGAGCAAAACTCTGTCTCAAAAAAACAAAAACACAACAAAACAAAAAAAATCAAAGAATAAAAATTAAAAGGTAGCAGGGGCCAGATCACATGGGTTTTGGGCCAGCTTAAAGAGTTTGAATTTTATTTTATTTTTTAAAAATTCTTAGAGACAGGGTCTCATTCTGATTTCTTTTTGCTTTCTACGCCCACTCCCTCAAACCATAAACCAGTGGCACCCAGGCAGCTTGAGGTTAGCTGCCAATTCAATAGCAAGTCCTCAAGAATGACATTTTTTATGGTTTTGTGCAGAAGACAGCTTGTACTCATGATCATTGGTTTTTTGGGTTTTGTGGGTTTTTGGGGTTTTTTTTCGATTTTTTGAGACAGAGTCTCACTCACTCTGTTGCCCAGGCTGGAGTGCAGTGGCGTGATCTTGGCTCACTGCAACCTCCCCCTCCTGGCTTCAAGCGATTCCCCTGCCTCAGCCTCCTGAGTAGCTGGGATAACAGGCGCATGTCACTACGCCTGGCTAAATTTTGTATTTTTAGTCGAGACGGGATTTCACCATGTTGGCCAGGCTGGTCTCAAACTCCTGACCTCAAGTGATCCGTCCACCTTGGCCTCCCAAAGTGCTGGGATTAGAGGCGTGAGCCACCACTGCCGGCCTTTTGTGGTTTTTTTTGAGAAAGAGCCTTGCTCTGTCATCCAGGCTGGAGTACAGTGGTGCTATCTCAGCTCACTGTAGCCTCCACCTTCCAGGTTTAAGTGATTCTCCTGCCTCAGCCTCCTGAGTAGCTGGAATTACAGGCATGAGCCACCATGCCTGGCCATGAGCATTGTTTTAAGAGATAGGTCTTTCTGTAGCCCAGGCTGGAGTGTACTGGCACAGTCATAACTCACTGCAGCCTTAAACTCCTGGGCTCAAGCAATCCTGCCTCAGCCTCCTGAGTAACTGGGACGTCAGGGGCACGCCACCACACCTGGCTAATTTTTGCATTTTTTGTAGAGAAGGAGTCTCGCTATGTTGCCCAAGCTGGTCTCAAACTCCTGGGCTCAAAGCAATCCACCTGCCTCAGCCTGCCAAAGTGCTGAGATTACAGGTTGAGCCACCGCACCCAGCCATGAGCAGTTTTTAAAGTCACGATGGCTTTCTCCACCTGTCATTTGGAAAGGGAGGCAGGTTAGCGCAGTGGCCGACGGGAGAGGCCGTCTGGTGGGTTTGAGGCCAGCTCCTCCTGTTACTCCCTGTGGCCTTGGCAGCCGGCTGTGCTATTCAAGCGGAAGCACTGTCGCTGCTCGGGCCTGGACTCAGGCTCTGCCCAGCTTCGGCCTCTCTGAGGTTACTGTTGGGAAGTCGCTTCCCCTTTCGGAACCTGAGTTCTCCCATAAACAGGAGGGGCCTAAATGCAGTCTGAAGCCTTTTCTAGCTCCGGAGACTGTGGTTCAAGGCAGGGCTATGCTTCCCGCTCCCAGCCCTGGCCCCGTGACCTCAGCTCTGTGCCTGGCACTGTACAGAAGCCTAAGAGATGCCCACCGCCAGAGCGGGCACCAAATCCTCATCTACTGGGGACCCAGGGAGTGCCTTCCCTGAGAGTTTGGCCTTTGGGCTTACTCCCAGGAAGAGACTCCTGGGTGTTGCTGCTTGATTACCCCTGTGACAGAGAGCTCATTACCTCTCCAAGTCCATTACTCTCCAGAGAGCTCATTACCTCTCCACTCCGTGGCCCACCCTGCCATCCCCCAACAACCCCCCTCTGGCCAGCATGATTTTCCCAGTGTCCTCTACCCACCACAAACCCCAGCCCCCCAACAGGCTTGCTCTAACAGGACAAGTTGTGCTGAAGATGGGGCCTTTAGAAGCGGTGCTGTATGATAAAGAAGGTTGACTCATGTCTGGCAGGGCTTTCTGGAGTCTGTGGAGCTAAAGACATTAGTAGAATACAAAGCTGGGCTTGGTCACTGGCGCTCCCGACTGCAGTGACACAGCAGGTCTCAGATGTGAGCCGTAGATCTCAGACCTTTCCAGCTCGGAGTTCTTGCTATGTAGTGGGCCGCGACTGTTTCTACACTTTGTTTATTTATTTAGAGACAGAGTCTTGCTCTGTCACCCAGGTTGGAGTGCAGTGGCGCTGTCTCAGCTCACTGCAACCTCCGCCTCCCGGGTTCAAGCGATTCCCTTCCCTCAGCCTCCCAAGTAGCTGGGAGTATAGGCGCCTGCCACCACACCCAGCTGATTTTTGTATTTTCAGTAGAGACAGGTTTCACCATGTTGGCCAGGCTGGTCTCAGACTACTGACCTCAAGTGATCCACCCTCTTCAGCCTCCCAAAGTGCTAGGCTTACAGGCATGAGCTACTGCACCAGACCTTGTTTCTACACTTTAAACCAGATCCATGGGAGGCCCCCTGAGGCCGCCTGCTCCAATCCCAGGCAGCGACAATTGTCCAGTGTCCGGGGAGCAGGAGTGAGATATCAGATGGACCCGTTCAGGACTGGGCGGGTCTCACTCCTGGCTGGATCCTTCAAGCCCAGCGCAGCCCCCTAGATTCCACATGTGGAGCGGCAGGGACTCCGGGCCTGAACTGTGCAGAGCCAGGAAGGTCCACTGCAGGGATGTGCAGACCGAGGCCCAGAGGGGAGGGCTGGGCAGTCCCAGAGATGCTTGCAGGGACCTCTGTGATAGCCCTGCTTGTGTTTTCCAGGCCCGAGCTGCTCACTGAGGGAGTCAAAGAGCCCATCGTGGATAGTCAAGGTACCCAGCGTGGGGTCGTGGGCTGTGGTGTGGGTGGGCAAGGGAGGGCCCCAGGGGCCTCTGCCACCAGCCTCTCCTCCTGCTGCCTCTGTCCTGCTCCCATCCTGGCCCTGGCATTCTCCCCACACCCCTGCACTGGGTTTCCCCTAACGATGCCATCTTGGGTCCCAGGAACTGCCTCCTCACTTGGCTTCTCTCCCCCTGCCCTGCCCCCAGAGAGGGATTCCGGGGACCCTCTGGTGGACGAGAACTTGAAGAGACAGGGCTTTCAAGGTAAGGTTGAGCTCGGAGAGGTCTGTTGTCCCGGCACCATGACCTTGATCTGGTTTGGGTTTGGAGGGCCAGGCTGGAAGTGGGGAAGAGCTGGCCCCCAATCTCAGGGCCTAAGGAACCAGGCAAGCCAGGTTGGCAGCCCAGGCCCGGCCGTACCGTGCCAGCTCTGTGTTAGAGACTCCAGGGGAGAGGGGGTGCCTACAGGTGGACGGTGGGGGGTGGGAGGGTACAGGGCCCAGGAGCCTGCGTGCCCCCCAGCCCCGCCCCAGGAAGTAGCTGACACCCCCACTCCTGATTCAGCAATCAGCTGTGGTCTTTGAAATCACAATAGGAGCCAGGCGCAGCACCTCACGCCTGTAATCCCAGCACTTGGGGAGGTCAAGGTGGGAGGATCACTTGAGGCCAGGAGTTTGAGACCAGCCTGGGCAACATAGAACCCATCTCTATGTCTATTTCTAAGAAGAGAAATCAGAGACCGAGTGCAGTGGCTCATGCCTGTATTCCCAGCACTTTGGAAGGCTGAGGCGGGTGGATCACTTCAGGCTAGGAGTTCAAGCCCAGACTGGCCAACATGGCGAAACCCCGTGTCTACCAGAAAAATACAAGAATTAGGCGAGGCGGCATGTACCTGTGATCCCAGCTACTCAGGAGGCTGAGGCCAGAGAATCTCTTGAACCTGGGAGGTGGAGGTTGTAGTGAGCAGAGATCGCACCACTGCACTCCAGCCGGGGTGACAGAGCAAGACCCTGCCTCAAAAAAGAGAAAGAGAGGGAGAGAGAGAGATGGTGGTCTGGGATCCCTCCAGCACATGCTGGCACTTGTTTGTTTGTTTGTTTATTTGTTGTTATGGAGTTTTACTCTTGCTGTACAGGCTGGAGTGCAATGGTGCGATCTCAGCCACTGCAACCTTCGCCTCCTGTGTTTAAGCGATTTTTCTGCCTCAGACTCCTGAGTAGCTGGGATTATAGGCGCACACCACCACACCAGGCTGATTTTTGTATTTTTTTTAGTAGAGACGGGATTTCACCATGTTGGCCAGGCTGGTCTCAAACTCCTGACCTCAGATGATCTACCCGCCTCAGCCTCCCAAAGTGTTGGGATTACAGGTGTGAGCCACTGCACCCAGCTTTTTTTTTTTTTTTTTTTTTTTGAGACAGAGTATTGTTCTGTCACCCCGGCTGGAGTGCAGTGGTGTGATCTCTGCTCACTACAACCTCCACCTCCCAGGTTCAAGGGATTCTCTTGCCTCAGCCTCCTGAGTAGCTGGGATTACAGGTACGCACAACCATGCCCGGCTAATTTTTGTAGTTTTAGTAGAGATGGGGTTTCACCTTGTTGGCAGGCTGGTCTCCGACTCCTGCACTCAGGTGATCTTCCTGCCTCGGCCTCCCAAAGTGCTGGCATTACAGGCATGAGCCGCCGTGCCCGGCCATACTTGGGGATTTTTAATGAACACTCTCTGGGTGAGGGTGGCTTGGTGGTTCATGCCTGTAATCCCAGCACTTTTGGAGGCTGAGGCAGGCGGATCACTTGAGCTCAGGGGTTTGAGGCCAGCCTGGGCAACATGGCGAAACCCCATCTCTACCAAAAACACAAAAAAGAAATTAGCCAAGTGCAGTGACACACGTCCGTGGTCCCAGTTACTCAGGAGGCTGAGACAGGAGAATCGCTAGAGCCTGGGAGGTGGAGGTTGCATTGGGAGCTGCCAGGCCCGTCCCCTGTGTCTGTGGGCACTGCCCATCCTCCACCATCTGCTAGATCAGCTGGGCTTCCGTTCCCTCCCTTGTCTCCAGCCCCCCAGTGACTTCATGAAGCCCCTGCCCCCTGCTCGCCACCCCGGGGCACAGGACTCCACGCTCCATGGTGTCCCTCCCCTCCGGGGTTTATTTATTGGTTTGGTGGTTTTCGAATGTCAACAATTAACTTAATTTCCAACTCATCACTGTTGTGACAACAGTGCATGTCCTTCTGGAAAACACACATCTCCATCAAGACGTTGGTGCTGAAGGACCTGAGGGGCCCACTCCAAAGATCCGTTAATTGCCAGAGAAGGAGTTCCCCATAATTAGAAAATCATCTTCCTTAAAAGTCACCAAGTGCCTTTTCACTGAACAGCCCAAACCCATAATCGTTTTGCGCTTTGCAGAAAATTACGACGCGAGGCTGTCACGGATCGACATCGCCAACACGCTAAGGGAGCAGGTCCAGGACCTTTTCAATAAGAAATACGGTAAGCAGCGCAGAACCCCTGGGGAGGGACACACAGCTGCTGTGGGCAGAGAAGTGGGAGGCTTCCCAGTTCCAGCTGAGGGCATTTCTGGGGAAACAGTTCACCCCTTTACACGTATTTCTTGAGCATTTACTACATGCCAGGCACTGTCTCAAGCACTGGGGATATTGCCGTGAATAAAACAGACACAGTCCCTGTACTCATGAGCCTTGCAGACCAGTGAGGTGAGACACACTTTCAACTACTACACACAGAATTTAATAGACAGGGGCCTGGCTCGGTGGCTCATGCCTGTAATCTCAGCACTTTTGGAGGCTGAGGCAGTTGGATCACTTGAGCTCAGGAGTTCGAGGCCAGCCTGGGCAACATGGCGAAACCCCGTCTCTACCAAAAATACAAAAAAGAAATTAGCCAGGTGCAGTGGTGCACACCTGCGGTCCCAGTTACTCAGGAGGCTGAGGCAGGAGAATCGCTTGAGCCTGGGAGGCGGAGGTTGTAGTGAGCTGAGATCGTGCCATTGCACTCCAGCCTGGGCAACAAAAGCGAAACTCTGTCTCAAAAAAAAAATAAAAGCGGGGGAGCATACAACATGGGAGCATATTGGTGTGGCTTTTTCTTTCTTTTCTTTTCTTTTTTTTTTTTTGAGACAGGGTGTCACTCTGTCACCCATGCTGGAGTGCAGTGGCGTGATCATGGTTTATTGCAGCCTCAAACGCCTGGGTTCAAGCAATCCTCCTGCCTCAGCCTCCCAAGTGGCTGGAACTACAGGCAGGCACTACCATACCCAGCTATTTTTTAGAAATTTTTAGTAGAGACAGGGTCTTGCTGTGTTGCCCAGGCTGATCTCGAACTCTTAGACTTAAGTGATCCTCCTCCTTGGCCTCCCAAAATGCTGGAATTACGGGCATGAGCCACCATGCTGGCCTTTTTTTAATGATCTGATCAAATAGCTCAGATTGTAATGCCTATACCTTTCCACGGTGCTACACGAGAGCCTTCTCGTGCCATTCACTCTCCTGCACGCACGTCTTTCCATCACACCCCCACAATTCCACGTACACACACCCCACGCTGCCTCTCACTTCTGACGAGCAGGACCCTGCCTCTCACCCACAGGGGAAGCCTTGGGTATCAAGTACCCGGTTCAGGTCCCCTACAAGCGGATCAAGAGTAACCCCGGCTCTGTGATCATTGAGGGGCTGCCCCCGGGAATCCCGTTCCGAAAGCCCTGCACCTTCGGCTCCCAGAACCTGGAGAGGATTCTTGCCGTGGCCGACAAGATCAAGTTCACAGTCACCAGGTACTCAGGGGGAAGGATGAGGGTGAAGAGGCAGGACTAGCTCAGATGGAGGCTTATACCTGTGAATCCTTAGCCTTTCCCTAGGTCCTGCCCTCCCCACTGGACAAGGCGGCTCTCCTGGCACCATCTTGGGTCCTGGGGGTGGCCGGGAAGGGACTGCAGGCCAGCTCGAGTGCAGGGAGCCCTTCAGAAGTGGGACTGGTCACCCCACCATGGCAAGGGCAGACTTCAAGGGCATCTTCAACCTGTTCAGCCACACCCGCTCACTACACCCCCAGCCCCCGGGAAGACATTCAGCCCGCATCAGGGGATTTGCCCAAGGTCCCAGGGCCAGCCAGGGCAGAGCCGGCACAAGGCCCAGGTCTGCGTCCTGCAGAGTGACACTGCCAATGCCAGCACCCTGCCACATCGTCTCAGTGTCCCACGCACACAGAGCCCCAGGGCGGCTTGTTAAAATACAGATTCTGCTGCCGTAGGTCTGGGGTGCTCCCAGGAGAGACCGAGGCCACTGCATCCCAGGGGTGTCTTCCTCATCCCCCAGGTCCTCCTTCTGACACCCTTGCCTCTGTTTCTCTTCTAGGCCTTTCCAAGGACTCATCCCAAAGCCTGGTAAGAGGCACTGGCTGTGGAGGGGGCACTGGGAATAGGGCCTGGTCATAGTGCTGGGGGCTGGAGCTAAGTCTGCTGTGGGGCACAGGTTCTGCGGTCTGGGAACAGAATCCAGCCAGGCCCCTGCCTTTTTTTCTTCTTTTCTTTTTTTTCCTGAGGCAGAGTCCTTCTCTGTCACCCATGCTGGAGTGCAGTGGCGCGAACATGGCTCACTGCAACCTCCACCTCCTGGGTTCAAGCAATCCTCCTGCCTCAGCCTCCTCAGTAGCTGGAATGACAGGCAACTGTCACCATGCCTGGCTATTTTTTGTATTTTTAATAGAGACGGGATTTCACCATGTTGGCCAGGCTGGTCTCAAACTCCTGACCTCAAGTGATCCGCCCATCTCGGCCTCCCAAAGTGTTGGGATTACAGGCATGAGCCACCACACCCGGCCTAGGCCCCTGCCCTTCTGTTTAGCCACCTCACCTGGGCACCTGCCCCAGGTAGATGGAGGAAGGCTAAGCTTGAATGTGGCCCCAGATCCTGGAGCAGAGAAAGGGGTGGTGGTGCCGGTGACTTCTAAGTTTTACCCAGTGGGGATTCAGGAGGGAGGAGGGGCCGGGCCGGGTCAGTGCTCCTGCTCCTCCTGATAAAGGGGGTCTGGTTGACCTCAGTGAATAGATGAGGTTGGAGGCAAGTGGGTTCCTAACCACAGAAAGAGGGGTGTCTGCATGGGGGACCTCAAGCTTGTTGGTAAGATGTGGGGGGTGCCTACCCCACCCTAAACAGTGCAGTGCCTCTTCTGACCCCTTTTTTAAAAATGTATTTTATATATATATTTTTTGAAACCAAGTCTCACTTTGTTGCCCAGGCTGGAGTGCAATGGCACTATCTCTGCTCACTGCAACCTCCACCTCCCAGGTTCAAGCTATTCTGCCTCAGCCTCCCAAGTAGCTGGGATTATAGGCACGCACCACAACGCCCGGCTAATTTTTGTATTTTTAGTAGAGCCGGGTTCACCATATTGGCCAGGCTGGTCTCAAACTCCTGGCCTTAAGTGATCCACCTGCCTCAGCCTCCCAAAGTGCTGGGATCACAGGCATAAGCCACCATTCCCAGCCTCCTGACCCTTTTTAAGGCACCCATCCACTTCCGTCTCCACCATGGGCTGTGTCCTGGCCTCCCAAACCCAGATTTGCAGGGGCTGTCCCTGCAGAGCGACATGCCACGTGGTGAGCACTAAGGGCTGGCTAGAGCCTCCAGGGCGGGCCAGGCACAGTGACTCACACCTGTAATCCCAGCACTTTGGGAAGCCAAGGCAGGAAGATCACTTGAGGTCAGTAGTTCAAGACCAGCCTGACCGACATGGTGAAACCCCATGTCTACTTAAAATCCAAAAATTAGCCAGGCATGGTGGTGCGCACCTGTAATCCCAGCTACTCGGGAGGCTGAGGCAGGAGAATCCCTTGAACCCGGGAGGCGGAGCTTGCAGTGAGCTAAGATCACACCAGTGTACTCCAGCTTGGGTGACAGGGCGAGACTCAGTCTCAAAAAAACAACAAAAAAAAGTACTTAGGGTACGGTGATGTGGTGGCTGCCGACAGGCCATGGGAACCCCCAGAAGGGGGATCAGGAGGGTGAGGGGTAGTTGGAGAGGGCTTCCTGGAGTAAGGAAGGCCCTGCTTGGGCCTCAGGGGAAGATGGGACTTTGAGAGGCAGAGAGGAGGGTGGGATGTGTCTGGCGGGGTGAACGGCAGGGGTTGGGGAGTCACTGGAGGCCAGAAGTGTGTTTCCGGAACTCTCAGAGGGGCAGAATAATCAGATGATGTTAGAAAGGTGGAGCCAGTGGAAGCTGCAGCAGCGCAATGCAGTGAGTGTGGCTCTGATGGGCACCCAGCTGAGAGGTCACTGGGTTTCTGGCCCTGCACTGGATGGTTTATGTGGGTGCCTTTCACACATATTTCGGGAGGTCCTGCTGGGGCAAGGCGGTGTTCTAGGAACCAGGGTTACAGTGGAGTGCAGACAGAGGAGGCATCTCATCTAGTCTTCGTACCTAGGAGGTAGACGCTAGAGCCCACTTTACAGAGGGGGAAACTGAGGCTCAGTGTGAGTGACATGTTAATACTGTGTGTCCCAGGGCTAGCAGGTGGCCGTGGCCCCAGCCCTCAGGGATGGACCTGCCAGCCCCTTTCCAGACATTGGCACCCAAGCCAGGTATCCGCCTGGAGAACCAGCTCCACACTTACTCATGCCACTAGTCATACTGGGCTGGGAACATGTACAGGCTCCTCAGAGTCTCCAAGAGTTCACCAGAGGTCACTGAGTGCTACTTCTGCGCCAGAATGGAATTTTCTCAAATGCTCCCTCGCATGGTCCCCAAAACCTGGCCTGGGCCAGCACCGGCAGTTCCAAGGTGAATTGGAGTGGAAGCTGGGGTCTGCTGGGGGAGGCAGAGGCAATAGCAGGCCCCTTCATCTGGAGGCAGGTGTCCCAGGGCAGGTGGAGGGGTGGCAGGTAGTCTGCAGAGAGGCAGGCGGCTGGGGCAGTGCCCAGGAGTCAGCCTTCAGGGTCCCAGGCAGCATATGGGCCGTGGGAAAGCGCCGTTCGTTCAAGTCCCTGTACCCGCCTGACTAGCTGTGGGAATCTGAGCCTTCACTTCCTTACCGCTAAGACAGACAAGCACACCTGCCTCGCCATGTGATCTGAAGATGGAAAAAGATGGGCAGTGCCAGGTGAGCTGGGAGGACTGTTTTCCCCCAGTTGCCCCTTTTTTTTTTTTTTTGAGATGGAGTTTAGCTCTTGTTGCCCAGGCTAGAGTGCAATGGCGTGATCTCGGCTCACTGCAACTTCCGCCTCCCAGGTTCAAACGATTCTCCTGCCTCAGCCTCCCGAGTAGCTGGGATTACAGGCACCCACCACCATGCCCAGCTAATTTTTTTGTATTTTTAGTAGAGACAGGGTTTCACCATGTTGACCAGGCTGGTCTTGAACTCCTGACCTCGTGATCCGCCCGCCTCGGCCTCCCAAAGTGTTGGAATTATAGGCGTGAGCCACCGCACCCGGCCCTAGAGCCATTCTTAACAGGGTTTGTCCCCCTGGAAACTTCCAGAAGCCTCACCCTCCTGGGAATTCCCTGCTGGGTGCCACAGTCATCTCTTCACTGCTCGGTTTCCACTCTCCCATCCTTGCACCGACATCCCACTGTTAGGCCTTCTTCAAGCATGGACCTTCTCATGCTCAGTCTCTCTGTGGTGTGGAAACGTCTACTGGGTGGGCCTCACAGAAGGTTCCAGGCCCTGGCGCAAGCCCAAGGGAAGCAATGATCCAAAATGGACTCAGATAAAGTTTCTGCCACTATGCATTGGGGGCTTTTGGTTGGAGTCCAGTTCAATTTTAGAAAAATAAAAATACATGTCTCGCACTTCTGAGTTTGCAGACTAAGGTCCATTCTGTATTTGCTAACGAGGGCAAAAAGAAAGGCAACTGAGTGCGGTGGCTCACGCCTGTAATCCCAGCACTTTGAGAGGTCAAGATGGGTGGATCACTTGAGGCTGGACAAGAGTTCGAGACCAGCCTGGCCAACCAGCCTGGCCTTTCACCATGTTAGGGTGCCTAAAAATACAAAAATTAGCTGGATGCTGTGACACACACCTATAATCCCAGCCACTCAGGAGGCTGAGGCAGGAGAATCGCTTGAAACCAGAAGGCGGAGGTTGCAGTGAGCCGAGATCGCGCCATTGCACTCCAGCCTGGGCAACAAGAGTGAAACTCCATCTCAAAACAACAACAAAGAAGAATGGCTCTAAACCAGAAACAGTGGTTCACCCTGTAGTCCCAGCACTTTGGGAGGCCAAGGTAGGAGGATCGCTTGAGGCCAAGAGTTTGAGGCCAGCCTGGGCAACATAACAAGACCCCGTCTCTACAAAAAATTTAAAAATTAGCCAGGCACAGTGGCACACACCTGTAGTCTCAGCTACTCAGGAAGCTGAAGCGGGAGGATGGCTTGAGCCCGGGAGGTGGAGGTTGCAGTGAGCTGAGATTGTGCAACTGCACTCCAGCCTGGGTGACAGAGCATGACACCACCTGAAAAAAAAAAAAAAAAGGCTCTGTGATTTTTTTAGGTCACTTATTGAAGGTTCCTATGGAAGCCTTTCCTAATAGAACCACCCCGAGAAGGTGAAAATTCTGAAAGAGATTACGCTTTTTTGTTTTTGTTCTGTTTTGTTTTTTTGTTTTAAGATGGAGTTTTGCTTCTTGTCACCCAGGCTGGAGTGCAGTGGCACGATCTCAGCTCACTGCAGCCTCCACCTCCCGAGTTCAAGCGATTCTCCTGCCTCAGTCTCCCGAGTAGCTGGAATTACAGGTGTGCACCACAACACTCGGCTGAGTTTTGTATTTTTAGTAGAGACGGGGTTTCGCCATGTTGGCCAGGCTGATCTCAAGCTTCTGATGTCAGGTAATCTGCCCGCCTCAGCCTCCCAGAGTGCTGGGATTACAGGCATGAGCCGCCGCACCTGGCTGAGATTGTGCTTTTTTGAAGATGAATCAGTCATTTAATTGCGAGAGCCCCACTGCACCCTGAAGCTGTGGGCCTCCCCACTGAAGGGTGAGAGTACAGCCACTCCTGGGCTGGTTTTGTTCGGGGTCAAAAGATGACTCAGGCCAGACATGGTGGCTCACACCTATAATCCCAGCATTTTGGGAGGCCAAGATGGGAGAATCACTTGAGCCCAGGAGTTTGAGACCAGCCTGGGCAACACAGCAAGATCCCATCCTGCAAAGATATTTTTTTAAATTAGCCAGACATGGTAGGGACAAACGACTGTATTCCCAGCTACTTGGGAGGCTGAGGTGGGAGGATCCCTCAAGGCTAGGAGTTGAAGGCTGCTGTGAGCCATGATTCCAGCGTGCATGACAGAGTGAGATCTTGTCTCTAAAAAAGAGAGAGAGAGAGAGAGATAAGCCCAGAATGTCTTTAATGTTTTCCCAACTGGGGACACCACATCTGCCCTCAGTGCCTCAGTCTCCCCACTAAAATCTAGAGGCCCTGCCTGCTCTGACATGCTGAGTGGCGAGCAGGCGTCTGGCTGGAGAGGAAGCATACTTGGACTTGGACCAAGCCTCACAGGGCAGTGGGTGAATTTCAGGCCTCAGGTCAAGAGAGCTGTGGGCCAGGGATTTCTAGGGGCCAGGGGTGCTGGAAGGCACCAGGCTGAACTGGAGGGGACCTGGTGGGGGGCCTGGGGTTGCAGAGGGATGTGGGGTGCTAGGTCCCCCAACTCATACCAGAAGGAGCTCCAGCCCTGCCTGCAAGGGGTTGAGATAACCCACGCTCGACCCTGGGGGCTGAACACCATTGGTAGCTGGGTAGTTCTATACTGCCCAGCCAGGCCACACCCCACCTGCCTGCAGTGGCACTGAATTAAATTAGGGAGACTCTGCCAGGCGCGGTGGCTCATGCCTGTAATCCCAGCACTTTGGGGGGCTGAGGCAGGTGGATCACGTAAGGTCAGGAGTTTGAGACCAGCCTGGGTAACATGGTGAAACCCTGACTCTACTAAAAATACAAAAATTAGCCAGGCGTGGTGGTGCGTACCTGTAATCCCAGCTACTTGGGAGGCTGAGGCAGGAGAATCGCTTGCACCTAAGAGGTGGAGGTTGCAGTGAGCTGAGAGACACACCACTGCACTCCAGCCTGGGTGACAGAGTGCAACTCGGTCTCAAAAAAAAGAGAAAAAGAAAAAAAAAACAAACCCAGGACAGCTGAAGGGGGCTGTTCAGGATATGCTGGGAAGAAGTGGTGGTGTGGTGACTAAGGCAGGAGAGACCCTCTCTCCAGGTAGCTGCTATAATATTCCATCCAAAGAACATTCTAGTAGGTCATAAAAACCTAAAGGGAGCCAGACATGGTGGCTCATGCCTATAATCCCAGCGCTTTGGGAGGCCAACACAGGAGGAATGCTTGAAGCCAGGAGTTGGAGATCAGCCTGGGCAGTATAGCGAGACCCCACCTCTAGAAAACAATTTTTTAATTATCTGGGCATGGTGGTGGGTGGTGGTGCGTGCCTGTAGTCCCAGCTACTTGAGAGGCTGAGGCAGGAGGGTCACTTGAGCCCAGGAGTTTGAGGCTGCAGTGAGCTGTGAACACAATGATCACATCACCTCACTTCAGCCCGAGTGACAGAGTGAGACCCTGTCTCTAAAATACACACACACACACACACACACACAAACCTAAAGAGAGATGCAAATATATGTCCATGGTAGAAATTTGGAAAATACAGAAATCTAACAACCCAGATGGCTGTTCATTTTTATGATGATACTTTTTCTTCCAGATTTCCCCCCAAGCTTATTAATTTTACATCTCACTGTTCTTCTTTCTATAAATTTACACACTTAACCTTAAAACATAAACATGTTCCCATGTCTTTAAAAAGCTCTGTTCCCTCTTCAGGCTGTATCATGGTTATGTAACTACCCTGTCCCCCAGTTATGGACATTTGAGCAGCCTCTCACACCACGGACACCTAACACTCACATCACACTTTTTTTTTCTGAGACGGAGTCTCGCTCTGTCGCCCAGGCTGGAGTGCATGATCTCAACTCACTGCAACCTCCACCTCCTGAGTTCAAGCGATTCTCCTGCCTCAGCCTCCCAAATAGCTGGGATTACAGGCGTGTGCCACCATACCAGGCTAATTTTTCTATTTTAATAGAGACGGGGTGTTGCCACGTTGGCCAGGCTGGTCTCGAACTCCTGACCTCAGGCGATCCACCCGCCTCAGCCTCCCAAAGTGCTAGGATTACAGGCGTGAGCCACCACGCTGACCACATCACACTTACGATTTGCTGGTTACCAAGCCCACTCACGTTACCATGTCATCTCCCTGAGTAGCCGGCCTTATTGGAGGGGACTGAGGCTCAGAGAGATTAAGCAGCTTTCTCAAGGTCACACAGCCTAGTGTGGCAGAGATTTGAACCTAACTAAGGCTTTACCATTTTATTATACTTCGGAACCCAGGGCAGGCTCTACCACTAGCCTAGGGCTTGGTGTGGGTCCCCGAAGTGAGTTGCAGCCACGCCCTCTTTCCCCACCACCCCTCTGGTCTCATCCACACTGGGTGGCTCTTTGCTGTCCCCTCCTGGCTACCAGCAGCTATTACACTGGGTGCTGTTGTCCTTCCCATTTTGCGACTGAGCAAACAGCCTGAAAGAGACAAAAACCAGGTAGTTAGCTTGAGGCCAAAACCACTCCCTGGTCTTTGCTGTTCTGCAGCCTGAGCCTGGGGTGGCCAGGCGGGGTGGTGCAGTGGCAGGGAGGGACAATAGCCCCCAAAAATGCTGCCGGAATGGTAAAGGGCCTGAACTTCAAAGCTACTGACTTGAGCTTATTTTGTGGCACCAGCGGTTTTTCCAGTCATTGTAATGATACAATCAGATTTGCGTTGTCTTCGGGTTACCATGGTAACCGTACTTCCACCCACCAAGGGTGGATTAGAGAAGGCAAAACTAGGGCAGAGAAGCCACGGAGTGTTGAGAAGGTCTGAACCCAGGCAGTGGGCAGCTGGGCCCCACAATGGATGGGGTAGAGGCAGCCGCAGGGTGTGAAGAGGACGGAAGGTTCTGGAAGGGTGATGGTGGTGCTTGTCTCCAAGGCTGGGTCTGTGGGCTTGTGAGACACATCCAGGGGCCCATGTGCAGTAGGTGAAACCTGAGCGGTATTTAGCGCAGGCAGGGTGGCAGGCAGGCTGGGGGCCTCTCAGAAGCGCAGAGCTGGCAGAGGGGGACCTGCCCGGGGCGTCGGAGGAAAGGGCAACTGTTCAGGAACAGAGTAGATGAGGTGGGGGAAGCTTTGGGTAAGAAGAGCTGAGTCAGGAGCATTGAGGCAGTGGTTTTCAAACCTCAGAAGCAACAGCAGGGCCGGACACAGTGACTCAGCCTGTAATCCCAGGACTTTGGGAGGCCGAGGTGGGTAGATCACCTGAGGTCGGGAGTTTGAAACCAGCCTGGCCAACATGGTGAGACCCTGTCTCCACCAAAAACTACAAAAATTAGCCAGGCATGGTGGTGGACACCTGTAATCCCAGCTACTCGGGAGCTTGAGGCAGGAGAATC
>NW_012105131.1:598627-601086 GCF_000951045.1 Mandrillus leucophaeus
CCTCTACCCACCAAATCCACTTCTCTTTGCTGCTCCACCACCAGCTCCCCACAGCTCCTCCCTGCATACGGGCCCAGCCGGCCCTCTCCAGTTCCCTTTTGGGTAAACACAAGGGCTTTCCCGGGACCCAGGCCAGCTTCCGCTCCTTTTAGTTCTCCTCTGACCCTGGGGGTACAGCCATCCCTGCCAGCTTGAGGGGACTCTGGGAAGGTAGCGCCCCACCTCTCCTTCCCCAGAGCAGGGGCTCCGGACCCCGGGGATGCAGCAGAGTTGCCAACTTCCTGTGTGACTCCTGGGCCTCAGTTTCCCTACTTGTAAAACGGGAAGAATTGCCCACGCCATGTCTGCCTCCCCCGGGGCCACCCTGGAGTGCATGACCAGGTGAAGAGGAGGGATGGGCTGTCACGAGTGGGAGGTGGTGAGGCAGACAGGCTGGCCGTGCTGGAGTGTGGACGGCCTGGGAGGCCTGGCTTTGCAACATGGACTGGGCCCTTCAGACCTGGCCCTGGCAAGCTCTTCTGCTGATGTCCCCGTGGCTGAGGAGTCCGTACAGCCCCACTGGTCGGGGCCAAGCTCTTGGCGGCCTCCAGCTTTATCTAGGACATCCCCACATCGTCTCCTCTGTAAACGTTCCACTTTCATCTCAATTTAAGGAACTATGTCAAATTGCATGCTGCTAGCTGGGTGCAGTGGCTCACGCCTGTAATCCCAGCACTTTGGGAGGCCAAGGCAGGAGGGTCGCTGGCATCTAGGAGTTCAAAACCAGCCTGGGAAACATAATGAGATCCTGTCTTTACAAAAAATTAAAAATTCAGCCCGGCATGGTGGTGTGTGACTATCATCCCAGCTACTCAGGAGGCTGAGGTGGGAGGACCGCTTGGCCCTGGGAGTTGGAGGCTATAGAGGGCTGTGATTTTGCCACTGTACTCCAGCCTGGGCAACAGAGTGGGACCTTGTCTCAAAAAAAAAAAAAAAAAAAAATTACATGTCGCCGAGGAAGATCATTCCACCTGCACGCACCTCTCCCCGCACCAGAATTGTTTGAGGCCCATTTCGAGAAGCTCAGCTGTGGGGGAAACGCCTGCCAGGCAGAGGGCTGTGATCCCTTTTCAGGGGGTACAAATAGAGAAAGGCCAGACACCTCAAATACAGTAACACCACTTGTCATCATCCTCTTTGATCTCCTGCTAAGCCTCTCTCTTCTGTGGGGTCTCCTGTCACCCAGTGGGTGCTGTGGTGGGACGAGCTTCCTGGAGAGGATGAGCTGAGCCAGGCCTGGATGCTAGTGTAGGATTGACCTCTGCAGAGGGTACTGGGCGGACATGGGGAGGGACCGAACAGTGGCAGGCACAGGAACAGGTCCCTTTTTGCCTTCTCAGGAAGCAGTACCATCACTTCTGAGCTGTGTGATCTTAGATAAGTTAACCTACTATCTCTGATTTTGGATAAGTTAACTTGCTGTCTCTGATCTTGGATAAGTTAACTTGCTACCTGTGATCTTGGATAAGTTAATGTACCATCTCTGATCTAGATAAGTCAACTTACTATCTCTGATCTTGGATAAGTTAACTTGCTTATCTCTGATTTTAGATAAGTTAACTTGCTGTCTCTGATCTTGGATGAGTTAACTGTCTTTGGGCCTCCATTTCTTTGAGGTGATATGGAACAAGGACTTCCTCCATGATCCTCCCTTCTGCTGCCCAAGACCTGAGAGTCATTTCCTTGTCCCCAGTCACACACACGCACACACCCTCTGGCCCCTGCCTCCCTCTCTCAGCCTTCCCCACCCCCTCTCCACCCTTCCAACTCTGTCTTGAGCTCTTGAGAGCTCTTTTGCTCTTGAAAGCTCAAAATAAAGCCGTCCTTTCTCGAGTTTCTAAAGATATCACAATTCCAGCACCAGCCACATGTTTCTCCACTGAATTATCTCTGCTTGTCTTTGTTAATTAGGGTTCAGTAATGATCTCCCTTCTGCCTTCCCAGAGAGAGCTGGCATCTGCAGGGCGGGGCTTGGAGGCCTTTGTGGGCAGACAAGACGCCCTGCTGCCGGGCCCAGAGTTGGCCTGATGCCTCCTTTCTTCTGAAGTGGCAGAGTGGGCCATGACATGATGGCATGTTGGGGAGACCCTGCTCTTTTCAGGCTGATGGGGACTCAGCTGGGGTCACTGCAACTCCATCCTGCCCCTCAACCTTCCACACGTCGGGGAAGGGAACCTTGGGAGGTTCTTAGCCTTTATTAGACAGGGGCTTCCAGGCTGGGCGTGGTTGCTCACACTTGTCATCCCAGCACTATGGGAAGTTGAGGCAGGCGGATTGCTTGACCTCAGGAGTTCGAGACCAGCCTGGGCAACATGGCAAAATCCTATCTTGACAAAAAATTAGCCAGGCATAATGGCACACGCCTGTAGTCCCAGCTACTCAGGAGGCTAAGGCAAGAGGCTCACTTGAGCCCAGGAGGT
>NW_012105131.1:603201-604619 GCF_000951045.1 Mandrillus leucophaeus
TACTTGGGAGGCTGAGGCAGGAGAATCGCTTAAACCCGGGAGGCAGAGGTTGCAGTGAGCCAAGATTGCGCCACTGCACTCCAGCCTGGGCAACAAGAGCGAAACTCCGTCTCAAAAAACCCAGCCTCACGGAGCTTACATGCAGGGGTGGGGGGATAAACAGAAAATCTGCAAAGCGTAAACCATGGGAGCAATTGTGTTTATTTTTCGGGGATTGCAACATTATTTAGGTGTTGATCAGAAGGAGGCCTTAGGGTAAAGGCCTGAAGGGGCAACAGGGAATAGCATTGCAGGCAGAGAGAACAGCCGCTGCCAAGCCCCTGAGGTCACCTGCCAGGGTGTTGGAGGAAGGTCAGGGTAGGTGAGAGATGAGATGGAGATGGACAGGGAAGATGGTGGATGGCCAGATAAGGATTTTGACTTTTGCTCAGAGTGAGCTGGGAGTCGGTGCAGTTCTGAGCAGAGGGGAACAGGATCCAGCTTGTTTTAACAGGATGCCTCTGGTTGCTGGCTTGAGGACAGGCAAGGGTGGAGAGACATAAGGAGGATGTAATAATCCAGGCGACGCCTGTGGCGGCAGTGGGGTGGTGAGTCACCGACTCTTAGGTGAGTTGGCTGAAGCCAACAGAATGTGCTGATGTAAGCTGTGAGAAAATGAGGGGCTGACTTTGACTTCAGAGATTCGGGCTGAACTTGGGGAAGGACGGAGGTGCCGTGGGTGGAGACAGGGAAGATACAGGAGAAGCTGGTGGGGCAGGCGTGTTCAATCTGGGGTCTCATCCAGTTGAAGTTGGAAGCAAGTTGGGGCTCAGGGGAGCAGTCCAGGCTTGAGATATGATTTGGGGAATCATGAATTTATAACTGGTATTTCAAGCCTTAAAACAAGCCGGGTCCAGTGGCTCACGCTGTAATCCCAGCACTCTGGAAGGCTGAGACAGGAGGGTCACTTGAGCCCAGGAGTTCGAGACAAGCCTGGGCAACGTAGAAAAAAAAAAAAAAATTAGCTGCACGCAGTACACACCTGTGGTCCCAGCTACTAGGAAGGCTAAGGCGGGAGGATGACTTGGGCTCAGGAGGTCAGGCTACAGTGAGCCATGATTGTGCCACTGAACTCCAGCGTGGGCAACAGAGCGAGACCCTGTCTCAAAAAACTAAATTACCTAAACGTAGTGGCTTACAACAACACAAATGTATTGCCTTACAGTTCTGGAGGTCAGAAGTCTGAAATGAGTCTTCCAAGGCTCATGTCAAGGTGTTGGGGGCCAGGTGCAGTGGCTCACGCCTGTAATCCCAGCACTTTGGGAGGCTGAGGCAGGCGAATCACTTGAGATCAGGGGTTCGATCGGGCACGTGCCTGTAATCCCAGCTACTCGGAAGACTGAGGCAGGAGAATCACTGGGACCCAGGAGATGGAGGTT
>NW_012105131.1:608858-621912 GCF_000951045.1 Mandrillus leucophaeus
CCCAGGCTGGAGTACAGTGGTGGGATCTCAGCTCACTGCAAGCTCCGCCTCCCGAGTTCAAGCGATTCTTCTGCCTCAGCCTCCTGAGTAGCTGTGACTACAGGTGCGCACCACCTCGCCCCGCTAATTTTTTGTATTTTTAGTAGAGATAGGGTTTGCCATGTTGACCAGGCTGGTCTCGAACTCCTGGCCTCAAGCAATCCATCCGCCTCGGCCTCCCAAAGTGCTGGGATTACAGGCGTGAGCCACCACTCCCAACTGGGTTCAGTAATTCTTAGCATATTGCCATTTTCCCTGCTTTCTCTCTCTCTCTCACACACACACACATGCGCACACACACATAATTTCTTTTTCTTTTTCTCCATTTGAAGTAAGTTGCAAACATCTTGACTCTTCATGCCTAAATATTTCAATGCACATCTCCTAAGAAAACAGTTATTTTACATACTCACAATAGTATCATCACACTTATAAAACTTAATAATTCCCTGTCATCTAATATATGGTCTTTATTCAAATTGCCAAAAACGCCTTCTATGCCTGTTCTCCTCCATGATGTAGTCATTTTTCACTGGTTGATTTCTTTTTAATTTTTTTTTTTTTTTAAAGACAAGCTCCCTCTTGCCCAGGCTGGAGTGCAGTGGCACAGTCATAGCTTACTGCAGCCTGGTCCTTCTAGGCTCAAGCCATCCTACCACCTCAGTCCCTCGAGTGGCTAGGGCTACAAGCACACGTGCGACCATGCCCAGCTCATATTTTATTTTTTATTTTCGTAGAGATAGGCTGGAGTGCAGTGACACTATCATAGCTCACTGTAGCCTCCAACTCCTGGGCTCAGGCAATCCTCCCGCATCAGCCTCCCAAGTAGCTGGGACTACAGCCGGGTGCCACTGCACCAGCTACTTTTAAATTTTTTGTAGACAGAGTATCTCTGTGTTGCCCAAGGCTGGTCTCCAACTCCTGCTCTCAAGTGATCCTTCTGCCTCGGCCTCCCAAAGTGCTGAGATTACAGGCATGAGCCACCACGCCAGGCTCACGGGTTAATTTTTTTAAAATTATTTTATTGCATATAATGTTTGCCTAAACAAAAATTATTTCATTTTGCTTATCATTTTACGTTCTTTTTTTTTTTTTTTTGAGACGATGTCTCGCTCTGTCGCCCAGGTTGGAGTGAAGCAGTGTGATATCGGCTCGCTGCAACCTCCACCTCCCGGGTTCAAGTGATTCTCCTGCCTCAGCCTCCCGAGTAGCTAGGACTACAGGCACCCACCACCACGCCCAGCTACTTTTTTGTATTTTTAGTAGAGACGGGGTTTCACCATGTTAGCCAGGACGGTCTCCATCTCCTGATCTCATGATCCACCTGCCTTGCCCTCCCAGAATTCTGGGATTACAGGCGTGAGCCACCGCCCCCAGTCTGTAATTTTACTTTTATAACAAAGGTGTGTTATTGAACAGAGTCTGGGACTTGCTGTTTTCCACTTAGCTTTCGTTGACATAATATTGAAGTGTGTAGCTGTAGCCTGTTAGTTCTCATGGCTCTATAATCTTCCATTGAGTGGAATCTTACCATGATGCAATTCCTCCCTCTCCTCTCCTTGGGGATTGGCAGCTTCCATTGTTTTGCTGTTACTAAGAATGCAATTAACACTTATAGCCTGGCGCAATGGCTCATGCCTGTAAACCCAGCACTGTGGGAGGCCACCACCGGAGGATTGCTTGAGCTCAGGAGTTTGATACCAGCCTGGGCAACATGGCAAGACCCCATCTCTACTAAAAATACAAAAAAATTAGCCAGGCATGGTAGCACGCTTGCTACTCAGGAGGCTGAAGTGGGAGGATCGCTTTAGCCCAGGAAGCAGAGGTTGCAGTGAGCTGAGATCACGCCACTGCCCTCCTGCATGGGCGACAGAGCGAGATCCTGTCTCAAAAAAAAAAAAAAAAAAAAAAAAAAAAGCAGAGGAAGAAAAGCATAGATCCATTAAAAAGTTTAAGGCCCAGCCTGGTGGCTCATGCCTGTGATCCCAGCACTTTGGGAGGCTGAGGCGGAAGGATTGCTTGAGGCCAGGAGTTTGAGATCAACCTGGGCAAAGCAACGAGATCCTGTCTCTACAAAACTTTTAAAATTAGCCAGACATGGTGATGTGCACCTGTAGGCCCACGTACTCAGGAGACTGAGGTAGGAGGGTGAGGTCAAGGCTGCAGTGAGCTAGGATCGCACCACGGCATGGGTAACAAAATGAGACTACATCTCTAAAAAAATAATTTTTGAAAAGCAGAGGAAGGAGGCCGGGTGCAGTGGCTCACGCCTGTAATCCCAGCACTTTGGGAGGCCGAGGTGGGTGGATCGCTTGAGCTCAGGAGTTCAAGACCAGCCTGGACAACATAGTGAAACCTCATCTCTACTAAAAAGACAAAAATTAGCCAGGCACGGTGGTGCACACCTGTAATCCCAGCTACTCGGGAGGCTAAGGCAGGAGAATCGCTTGACCCTAGGAGGCAGAGGTTGCAGTGAACTCAGATCGCGCCATTGCACTCCAACCTGGGTGACAGAGCGAGACTCCATCTGAAAAAAAATAAATAAAAAGCAGAGGAAGAGAAGTAGAGATTCCCTCGTTCCAACAGCCTCCTTCCCACCCCCACTGGAGTTCTGGATTTGGGGGTTTGATGGCTCTGGCATGTCTAGGCCCTAGAGGGGTTCAGAAGGAGGGGTCTTGGGGACCCAGAGAGTACTTCAACAACTCAATACCACTTTAAGACCATTCCCTTTGGGCCGGGCACGGTGGCTCATGCCTGTAATCCCAGCACTTTGGGAGGCCGAGGCGGGCGGATCAACTAAGTTCAGGAGTTCGAGACCAGCCTGGCCAACATGGTGAAACCCCGTCTCTACTAAAAATACAAAAATCAGCTGAGCGTGTTGGCTCGTGCCTGTAGTCTCAGCTACTGGAGGGGCTAAGGCAGAAGAATTGCTGGAACCTGGGAGGCGGAGGTTGCAGTGAACCTAGATCACACCACTGCACTCCACCCTGAATGACAGAGCGAGATTCCATCTTAAGGGGAAAAAAAAAAAGACAGTTCCCTTTGTAAAGTGGATTTTCGGTAGAGACAGGGTCTTGCTGTCATTCAGGCTGGAGTGCAGTAGCTGGAACTACAGGTGTGGGCCACCATGCCCAGCTAATTTTTCCATTTTTTGTAGAGATGGGATCTTGCTATGTTCTCCAGGCTACATTTTAAAAAATCATGAGTTTTTGAAGGAAATGGGATAGGGCTCGCTCTGGTAGGGGATGGATTGGACGAGCCCCTGCTTGAATGCCTGCATACAGTGGGGAAAAGGGGAATCAAAATGGGTCAAGCCTTAAGGGCCCCTACTGCACGCAGTGTCCGGGCCGAGCCAGGTCTAGCATGGCAGGAGAACCACAGGCTCATGATCACTGGCCTGGGCACAGGTCTCTGCCCTGCTGCAGCTTGGCCCTCCTCTCTCCAGGCCTCAGTTATCTCATCCATGAAATGGAGCTGATGGAATTCCTGCTAAACCTGTGCACAGACCCTAGAAAGGGTTAAAAGCTGAACCAGAATGTACCTTATTTATCTTTTCGAGACTGGGTCTCGCTCTGTCACCCAGGCTGGAATGCAGTGGTGCAATCGCTGCAGCCTTGAACTCTGCCCGGGCCTGGCAGAGAGCTGGGGCTCTGTGAAGTGGTTCAGGAGGGGAGAGGAGGACTATTATCCCACGCTTCTGCTACAGATCTCAGTATCTCCCCTCTAAGCCGCCCTTGCCCTTCGCTGGCTGCGTCTCCCTGCTGTGAATGGTCATAATTACCGACATGAGATCGTCAGTCTGAGCTGAAGACCTCTAACTAGGTGGGGAGAGTCAGGGCTGGCTAGGGCTCTTGCACTTTGCCCCGGGAGAGAGCCGCAGAGCCAGCCCAGGCATCACCCGAGCCAGTTAGTTTAAAATTGTGTACATAGCATGGCTGTGATTCAGTGAGCTTGGTCATCTATGTTTTTCCCCTTGGCAAAATTCAGTTACTCCTTGGGCTAACAGACAGCAGGTTGGAAAAGATATGATGAGAGTTGCCCAGGCAGCGTTCAAAAGAGAGAGGAGACCGAAGAACAGAATGAGCAGGAGGGGGCAGGAAAAATGTCAAGGGACGGCCTGTCCACCAAAGGCATCACTGTCCAGGGGCGGTGGGCAGGAGGTCACTGCTATGGGGACGGGTTCTTTCAGCAAGACTTTCTCACAGCACTGGGGGCAGAAACATGAAGGTGAAACCCCACACACACTGAGTCCCAACTATGACATTTCCAAACAGGGAACACTGAAATGTTTGCAACCATGGGTGTCATTTACAGCCAGCCTGGGTTCAGGGAAGCTCAGGCAGGTCCTCCCAAGAATAGGTTTGCTGACTTGGCGTTCAGGACAGTAAACTAAACTCCCTTTTTTTTGGTGGGGGCGGGGGGCGGGGAGACAGAGTTTTACTCTTGTCGCCCAGGCTGGAGCGCAATGGCACAATCTCAGCTCACTGCAACCTCCGCCTCCCGGGTTCCAGTGATTCTCCTGCCTCAGCCTCCCGAGTAGCTGGGATTACAGGCACCCGCCACCACGCCCAGCTAATTTTTTTTAATTAGTAGTAGAGATGAAGTTTCACCATGTTGGCCAGGCTGGTCTTAAACTTGTGACCTCAGGTGATCTGCCCACTTCGGCCTCTCAAAGTGCTGGGATGAAAGGCATGAGCCACCACGTGCCCGGCCCATTGCTTCTTTACAGATGAAGACATCGAGTGGTTCAGGGACTTGCCCAGGGTCGCGAGCTGATAGCAGAGCTGGGATTTGAACCCAGGCAATCAGTCTTGGGTAGACCATTGGGCTTGTGGCCCTGGCCTTGCAAGGCCCAGTATTGCGCCTGCCCCCACAGTGTTCTCAGCAGCTCTCTGAGGCGATTCTCTGATCCGTGTTTTTCCTGTGAGCAGATTAGACTCAGAGGTGACTGAGTGTGCTGGAGCTGCGCTGCCCCACCCAAGGCCGAGGCCACCACTGCCCACAGCAGTCCTTGGGGAACTCCCTGGTGGTGACCAGGTGGTGGTGGCAGGAGTCTGGCTGTGTCGGGAAAGGGGACTCATGACCCCACCTGCAACTGTCTGAGATGCTCAGCTGGTCTGCACATGGTGGCTCACGCCTGTATCTCAGCACTTTGGGAGGCCAAAGGGGATGGATTGCTTGAGCTTAGGAGTTGAAGACCAGCCTGGGCAACATAGTGAGACTTTGTCTCTACAAATAATACAAAAATTAGCCAGGCATAGTGGCACACACCTGTAGCATCAGCTACGCGGGAGGCTGAGGACGGAGGACGGCTTTAGTCCAGGAGGTGGAGGTTACAGTGAGCTGAGATTGCTCCACTGCACTCCAGCCTGGGCAACAGAGCCAGACCATCTCAATTCAAAAAAAAAAAAAAAAAAAAACATGCTTGGCTGGGCCATCTGGGTTAGCAAGGATCTTAGCATTCTCCCTCGGGGCTAACCAGGTGCGTGGGCGAGCTGTCTCGGTTGCAGCGGTGGCCATGATTCCTGTTGGGCGAGACTGGCGCCAGCCTGCACACCTCAGAGCCCCAACGGGAATATCTGTTCGGATCGAGACGTTGCCCTTTCCCCCTGCAGGGCTCGGCCAGAGCACAGACACAAACCCAGTGTCAGGTCCCCAGACATGGCAGGGGACAGGGGAGTCGGTCTTCACCTGTGGTTCAGGTTCCCTCCCAGACAGTAAGTCACTTATTTGCCCAAGGAGCTGCCTCTGGTGCATTCACAGTTCCCAGAAGAGCTGGGACTCCAGGTGTGCACCACCATGCCCAGCATTTTTTTTTTTTTTTTCTATAGAAACAGGGTTTCCCTATGTTGCCCAGGCTGGTCTTGAACTCCTGGCCTCAAGCAGTCCTCCCACTTCAGCCTTCCAAAATGCTGGGATGACAGGCATGAGCCACTGTGCCCAGCCTGTAGTGCTTTTTGATATGTGAGATTAGATCCAGCAGGCCCAGAGTCCCAGTTGAGGAATGTGGAAACAGGCTCAGAGAGGTTGAGTGACTTTCCGTACACCACACAGCATTAGGGGGTAGAATCAAGATTGCTTTCCTGTCTAATGAGCCAGGGACTTTCCCCATCCCTGGCCCTGGGGATCCCCCTTTTCCCTACTGTATGCAGCCATTCAAGCAGGGTGCCTCCAGTCCAGCTCCCACCAGAGCCTGCCCTACTCCATTTCCCTCAAAAACTCATGATTTTTTAAAATGTAGCCTGGACAACATAGCAAGATCCCATCTCTACAAAAAATGAAAAAATTAGCTGGTATTGGTGGCCTACACCTGTAGTCCCAGCCACTGTACTCCAGCCTGAATGACAGCAAGACCCTGTCTCTACCAAAAAAAAAAAAAAAAAAAGTAATTCTCTTTCCTCTAAATTAAATAAAAAGAAAGAGGTAGGAAAATGCAAGAGCAGCTACAGAGAAAAATCAGTGTTCTTCCTGAGCTTGATGTTGACTGAACTAGAGAATCCCACGGACAAGGCACATTGTGGGCCTTGCACAGTGTCTGCACATAGTATGTGCCAAGCTTGTTTTTTATTTTTTAATTTTCGTTGGTTGTTTGAGACAGGATCTAAGCTCAGTCGCCCAGGCTGGAGTGCAGCGGTGCGATCATGGCTTACTGCAACCTTGACCTTCCAGGCTCAAGCGATCCTCCCACCTCAGCCTCCCGAGTAGCTGGGATTACAGGCACACACCACCATGCCCAGCTAATTTTTCTATTTATTTATTTATTTATTTATTTATTTATTTATTTATTTAGTAGAGACAGGGTCTTGCCATGTTGCCTGAGCTGGTTTCAAACTCCTGGCCTCAGCCCCCCAAAGTGCTGGGATTACAGGCATGAGCCACTACATCCGGCCAGTTTTGGTGTTATTGACAAAGGCATTTAGCCCCACTCCACCCCGCCACACTCCAGAGGTGATCAGGACGCCTCCCCAAACCACCAGCCCCCTCAGCCAGCCCGGCCTCACTTTCCTCACATGCACACTCCCACCGCTTCTGGTTCACCGCCTGGCACCTGTGTGCGTCATATAGAACTGCCATAGTGTCCTGTTGACTGCCCTGTAGTGTCACTCCTGGTTAGCCGCAGCTTGGTTTAGGGTTGCACTTCTCCCCACACCAGGCAAGACTTGGAAGGAACAGAGGAAGTTTCCTGATTGGCTAATGCGTGTTGAGCACCCGAAATTACAGGATACTGCAAGTTTCCTTGTGTCTTACTCGCCGCTCCCAACTGCCTTGGAGGTGTGATGAGGCCCAGCATGCAGATGAGCCCACATCCTTGGAGCTTTGGGCCCCGTCTGGTGGTCACCTCCTCTGGGAAGCCCTCCCTGACTCCCAGCTGGGTCAGGATTCCTGTTATAGGCACCCATGGGCCATGTAAACCAAAAAGTGCCTGAAACAGGTCTCCATCGATTTAGAGATTTATTTTGCCATGGTGGAGGACACAGCCAGGAAAAAGAGACTCAAGCTGCAATAGGGTCTGTGGCCTGTGCTTTTTTGCAGAGAGGGTTTTGAGGACTTTGGTATTTCAAGGGGAAAGAGGGGCTGGGCACAGTGGCTCACGCCTGTAATCCCAGCACTTTGGAAGGCCAAGCCAGGTGGATCACCTGAGGTCAGGAGTTCGAGACTGGCCTGAGCAGCATAATGAAACCCCATCTCTACTAAAAATACAAAAAAAAAAAATTAGCCAGGAGTGGTGGCGGGTGCCTGTAATCCCAGCTCCTCTGGAGGCTGAGGCACGAGAATCACTTGAACCCAGTAGGCGGAGGTTGCATTGAACCAGAATCATGCCACTGCACTCCAGCCTGGAAAACAGTGAGACTCTGTCTCAAAAAATAAAATAAAGGGAGGAGAGGAATAGTTAATGATGTATTCATCCTGTGCTCAGTAAATCTGCATTTTACGTAAGATAAACAGAAGAGAGGAAGTCAAATGGGCGTTTGTCTTGGGTGGACAGAGCAATGATTTCTCTTCTTATCTTTGTCCCCTGCTGGTGAAGATAAGCTGTGAATTTACATGGCCAGGGTGAGGGAGGCCACCAGGGGAGATAGGTGGCCTTCTATCTTGCAGCCATCTGCTTAGGGACAAAAGGCTATCGTGTGACTCAGTTCCCAAGCTTTACATTTCCCTTTGACATAGTGAGTTTGGGGTCCTGTGTTTTTTGTGTTTGTTTGTTTGTTTGTTTGTTTTCTTGAGATGGAGTCTTGCTCTGTCGCCCAGGCTGGAGTGCAGTGGCGCGATCTCAGATCACTGCAACCTCCACCACCCAGTTCAAGGGATACCCCTGCCTCAGCCTCCTGAGTAACTGGGATTACAGGCGTTCACCACCACGCCCAGCTAGTTTTTTGTATTTTTAGTAGAGACGGGGTTTCGCCATGTTGCCCAGGCTGGTCTGGAACTCCTGACCTCAAGTGATCCACCCGCCTTGGCCTCTCAAAGTGCTGGGATTACAGGCATCAGACACTATGCCCGGCCTGGGCCTTGTCTTTGAGGAACCTGCTAAGCTTCTTTCTATCCTGCAGGCTTCGTAGAGCTCTTTGAGTCTCGCTCTGTCCCGGCACAGAAGAAGACAGAGGCGTGGCATTATGGGCCGAGAGCAAGAGATTTAGAGGAAACCATCTTAAAGATTAAGTCTTCTTTCTCCAGATACTGTAGGGAAGGCCGAGCATGGTGGTTCACGTCCGTAATCCCAGCCATTTGGGAGGCCGAGGCAGGCGAATCACCTAAGGCCAGGAGTTGGAGACCAGCCTGAGTAACATGGTTGAAACCCTATCTCTACTAAAAATACAAAAATCAGCCAGCTGTGGTGGCAGGCGCCTGTCATCCCAGATACTCGGGAGGCCGAGGCATGAGAATCGCTTGAACCCAGGAGGCAGAAGTTTCAGTGAGCCAGGATCGCACCACTGTACTCCAGCCTGGAGGACAGAGCATGACTCTTTAAAAAAAAGAAAAGAAAGAAAGAAACTGTAGGGGAATCTGAGACATCAGGAAATCCAGGGCTCATGGTCGAGTGGAAAGACCAGGGCTTTGGGGTCGACACAGAGTACTCCTGGTGCTTAGGGGCTGTGTGACCTTGGGCAAGTTTCTTTACCTCTCTGAGCCTCTGTGTCCTTGGCTGCAGTGTCTAGGAAAGTATCTGCACACAGTGATGTGTGTGATCCAGGCCATCCTTTCTCTGTTCTGTGCACGCACGGCCGTGCCTGCTGAGAATCCTGCCACCAAAGATTCCTCAGTGGCATGGGGACAGATGGAACGTGCCATCGCTTCCCTGCAGGCTCTAGGAGCCGGTCCTTGGGCCCAGGACTCCATCACAGTGGTCTGCACGGGATTTGGACAAGGGTGGCCTTGATTCTTCCCACATCCTGGTCCTGAAAGGAAGGGCCGTGTTGGGCCGCAGGAGAAGGCGAGGATTCTAGGGGATGTGGAGCGTGGGGTCTTGCTGTGGCTGAATTAGAGGCATTACTCCACGAGATAGGGACACGGGAGGAGGATGTTGTCTGGAATGGCTGATGTTTGTGGTGTCTCTGGGCACCCAGGGGAGCTGGCGAGCTGTGCCTGAAGACAGATGCAGCAACTCAGAGATGTGCGGAGATTCCTCAGTGTGGGTGTGGATGGACCAGGTCAGGGACCTGCAGGGTTTGGGAGGACCTGAGGTGGTGGGTGTTGGAGCCCTGGGAAAAGGAGGAACCAGGTCAAGCAGGTGCCCAGCCTCTGTCCTGTGGGAAGCTCCCTGCTCTTTGGGGCAACCCCCACTTTGGGAACAGGGCCTCCATTCTGGCAGCTTGTGCACAGGAGGCCAGGCCACCCAGATGGGGTCAGCAAACTCCAAGCAGCACAGAGCACCAGCCCAGGAGATGCAGTTCCTAAGGTGACCTCCTAAACTCAAATGAGCTCTTCCCAGAGTTTTCTTTATTCTTTTTTTTTTTTTTTTTATGACGGAGTCTTGCTCAGACCCCCAGGCTGGAGTGCGGTGGCGCAATCTCGGCTCACTGCAAGCTCCGCCTCCCGGGTTCATGCCATTCTCCTGCCTCAGCCTCCCGAGTAGCTGGGACTACAGGCGCCCGCCACCTCGCCCGGCTAATTTTTTTGTATTTTTTAGTAGAGACAGAGTTTCACCGTGTTAGCCAGGATGGTCTCGATCTCCTGACCTCGTGATCCGCCCATCTTGGCCTCCCAAAGTGCTGGGATTACAGGCGTGAGCCACCGCGCCCGGCCCCCAGAGTTTTCAAGATTAAAAGAGCCAGGCACAGTGGCTCACAACTGTAATCCCAGCACTTTCGGAGGCTGAGGGCAGGAGGATCGCTTGAACCTAGGAGTTAGAGAACAGCCTGTGCAACAGAGACTCTCTCTACAAAAAATTTAAAAAACTTAGTCTGGCACAGTGATCCATGCCTGGAGCCCCAGCTACTCGAGAGACTGAGCGGGGAGGATTGCTTTAGCCCAAGAGCTCAAGGCTGCAGTGAGTCATGATGGCACCACTGTACTCCAACCTGGGAAACAGGGTGAGACCGTGTCTCAAAAAACAGGAGTCAGGCTAGGCGCGGTGGCTCACGCCTATAATCCCAGCACTTTGGGAGGCCGAGGCGGGCAGATCACCTGAACTCAGGAGTTCGAGACCAGCCTGGCCAACATGGCAAAACCCCATCTCTACTAAAATTACAAAAATTAACCAGACGTGGTGGCAGGCGCCTGTAGTCCCAGCTCTCAGGAGGCTGACGCACGAGAATGGCTTGAACCTGGGAGGCAGAGGTTGCAGTGAACCGAGACCACGCCACTGCAGTCCAGCCTGGGCAACAGAGTGAGACTCTGTCTTGGAAAAACAAAGAGTAAAAAAACAAGAGTCATTTTGCTCTAAAGACCCATCAGTCTGCTCTGCCCTGCATCGTCCGGCCCTGGCTCCCTGCCTGCCTCTAGCTCCACTCCCCCAACATCTCACCCTTACCCAACCCGCCTGCCCCAGAGGCCCAGCCCATGTGACCCCACGCTTCTCAGAGAGGAGATTTCCTGTTGGACATGCAAACCACCCTTCCTCCAATCCCAGCCCCGTCCTCAACCCTGGCACAAGCCCACGGGCTGCTGCAGAGCTCTGCCTGAGACCCCATCTCCAGCCCAGCCACCCCTCAGCCTTACAGCCCAGCTCAGGCCCCGTCTCCAGGGCTAACTGACCCTGGCAGCTCCTCTAGGCTACAGGGAGGGGACAGCGGAGCATGCCAGGGCTCAAGCAGCAGATAGGCCGTGACGGTTGCCTGGCAGTGAGCGGGGAGAATGCATAGCCCCCACACTCCCAGACACGGTCTGTTTCCCATTCACAGACCTTGGCCAGCGAGCAGTCAGGGGATTTCCAACAGCCCAGCACAGTCACACTGGCCCAGACCCTGCTAGGCCCATCGGTCATCTCCCCTGTACCACCCCAAAGTTCAGCCACTTCCGGGACACGGGATCTTCTTTCCTTTTTTTTTTTTTTTTTTTTTGAGACAGAGTTTCACTCTTGTCACCCAGGCTGGAGTGCCATGGCGCGATCTTGGCTCACTGCAACCTCCTCCTCCCAGGTTCAAGCAGTTCTCCTGTCTCAACCTCTTGAGTCGTTGGGATTACAGGTCCCCACCACCACACTTGGCTAATTTTTGTATTTTTAGTAGAGATGGGGTTTCGCTGTGTTGGCCAGAAGGGTCTCAAACTCCTGACCTCTGGTGATCTGCCCGTCTCGGCCTCCCACAGTGCTGGGATTACAGACGTGAGCCACTCCACCCAGCCAACACAGGATCTTTCACCCTTGAGTGCCTATGCATGGCTGGTCCTTCTGCCCTGGTGTCTTGTTTGTTTGTTTTCATTTTTATTTGAGACAGGTCTCTGTCTCCCAGGCTGGAGTGCAGTAACGTGATCTCCGCTCACTACAACCTCCACCTCCCAGGCTCAAGTGATTCTCCTGCCTCACCCCCCTGAGTAACTGGGACTACAGGTGCCCGCCACCACGCCCAGCTAATCTTTTTGTATTTTTAGTACAGATGGGGTTTCACCACGTTGACCGGAATGGTCTCGAACTCCTGACTTCAGGTGATCTGCCTGCCTCTGCCTCCCAAAGTGCTGGGATTATAGGCATGAGTCACCATGTCAGGCCTTGAGAGCCCATTCAAGCATCCTTCTCTCCTGGGGGAGGTCTCCCCAGACTTTCCCAGACAGGGTGGGCACCCTGATTCATGCCCCTTGTCTCCTAAGGGTGTCCTGTTGTACTTTGGTGACCAGATGACACCCCCTCTGGTTGGGAGCCCCTCAGGGGAGCAGCCCTGCCTCTTCTTTTTAGGTTATTTTGTGCCCAACACAGGGCCTGTGCTGGGAACACTGATAAGAAAATGTGGGATGGGCTGGCCACCGTGGCTCACATCTGTAATTCCTGAACTTTGGCAGAGCAAAGCAAGAGGATCACTTGAGGTCAGGAGTTCAAGATCAGCCTGGGCAACATAGCGAGACTCCATCTCTACAAAAACTTTAAAAAATTAGGCATGGTGGCACACATCTGTATTCCCAGCTACTCAGGAGGCTGAGGCAGGAGGATCACTTGAGCCTGGGAGTTGGAGGCTGCCATGAGCTATCTATGATCGCACTGCTGCCTTCCAGCCTGAGTGACACAGCAAGACTGTGTCTCAAAAAAAGAAAAATGGATGGATGGACAGACCAACAACTGGGGCTAGAAACCAGCTGCAGCCCGGCACAGTGGCTCACACCTGTAATCCCAGCACTTCGAGAGGCTAAGGCGGGTGGATCACCTGAGCCCAGGAGTTTGAGACCAGCCTGGGCAACATGGCGAAACCCCATCTCTACTAAAAATACAAAAATTAGCTGGGCATGGTGGCACGTGCCTGTGATCCGAGCTACTTGGGATGCTGAGGCAGGAGAATTCGCTTGAACCCGGAAGGCGGAGGTTGCAGTGAGCTGAGATCATGCCTCTGCACTCCAGCCTGGGCAACAGAGCGAGACTGTCTTAAAA
>NW_012105131.1:622847-623801 GCF_000951045.1 Mandrillus leucophaeus
ACGATCTCCGCTCACTATAAGCTCTGCCTCCCAGGTATACCATTCTCCTGCCTCAGCCTCCCGAGTAGCTGGGACTACAGGCACCTGCCACCAGGCCCAGCTAACTTTTTTTGTGTTTTTTTTTTAGTGGAGATGAGGTTTTACCGTGTTAGCCAGGATGGTCTCAATCTCCTGACCTCGTGATCCTCCTCGGCCTCCCAAAGTGCTAGGATTACAGGCGTGCGCCACTGCGCCCGACCAGGGTCTTGATTTTTAAACTCTCTGTGTGTGATGGCTGCTGGGCTGGGGCAGACCAGACTCCAGCCCTTTCCCTAGAGGGCTTTGCCGTTGACAGGAAACATCTTTCCTCACCGTGACTTCATGTGCCCTCTAGGTGAGGCCCTGGGCCTGAACCGGCCGGTGCTGGTCCCTTATAAACTAATCCGGGACAGCCCAGACGCGGTGGAGGTCACGGGCCTGCCTGATGACATCCCCTTCCGGAACCCCAACACCTATGACATCCACCGGCTGGAGAAGATCCTGAAGGCCCGAGAGCACGTCCGCATGGTGATCATTAACCAGCTCCAGTGAGTGTCCGGCCTCTGGAACGGCGAACAGAGAGGGCGAGGCCATGGGGAGGGTGAAAGTCAAGATCACGGTGGGCCAGCCGGGATCCAGACCCAGGTGTACTATAATAGTTCCTGCCTCTTTCTCCTGAAACGTACAACTTCAACACTCACGGACATTTACTTATTTTTAAAGATTTTTTTTTTTTAAGATATTAAATTTGTTCTCTGGGGAAGAAACAAAAACAAAACATGTTTTCATTAAATTTGACTTTTTCTGACTACACAGTTCTGATTTTTAACATATTTAATTATAAATATGTTGATATTTAAATATGAAGGTTTAAATATAAATATGAATATTTATTATATTTTTAAAAATAATTATAATTCCACAGTCTCAGTGATT
>NW_012105131.1:623851-624908 GCF_000951045.1 Mandrillus leucophaeus
TTTTAAAGACAGGGTCTTGCTCTGTCGCCCAGACTGGAGTGCAGTGGCACGATCTCAGCTCACTGCAACCTTCACCTCCTGGGTTCAACCGATTCTCATGCCTCAGCCTCCCAAGTAGCTGGGATTACAGGTGTGCACCACCACACCGGCTAATTTTTGTATTTTTTGGTAGAGATGGAGTTTCACCATGTTGGCCAGGCTGGTCTTGAACTCCTGACCTGAAGTGATCTGCCCACCTCAGCCTCCCAAAGTGCTGGGATTACAGGTGTATGGCACTGCACCCAGCCTCCAGTATTACTATTATACCATATATCCTTACAGTCTTATGGGTTTTGGTTTTTGTTTTGAGACAGGGTCTCACTCTGTTGCCCAGGCAGGAGTACAGAGGTATGATCATGGCCCACTGCAGCCTCAACAGGGTCTTGCTGTGTTGCCCAGGCTGGTCTTGAACTCCTAAGCTCAAGTGATCCTCCCACCTCGGCCTCCCAAAGTGCTGGGGTTATAGGCGTGAGCCACCACACCCAAACTGTGCAGCCCAGTCTTGTCTTTTTTTTTTAGTACAATAGATAATTTTATTATTTTCAGAACAGTACACAAAGCAACCTGGAAAATACAAAAAGATAGAAGAAAAGAAGATAGCTGTAACTCTTCTACTGAAAGTCAACACTGATGCATTTCTTTATATTTTTAATTATGATTTTATTACTATATTATTACTTTATTACTGTATTTATTTATTTATTTTGAGACAGATTCTCGCTCTGTCTCCCAGGCAGGAGTGCAGTGGTGCGATCTCGGCTTACTGCAAGCTCCGCCTCCCAGGTTCACGCCATTCTTCTGCCTCAGCCTCCCGAGTAGCTGGGACTACAGGTGCCCACCACCTCACCCGGCTAATTTTTTTGTGTTTTTTTAGTAGAGACGGGGTTTCATCGTGTTAGCCAGGATGGTCTTGATCTCTTGACCTCGTGATCTGCCCGCCTCGGCCTCCCAAAGTGCTGGGATTACAGGCGTGAGCCACCATGCCCGGCCATTACTTTCTTTTTGAGATGGAGTCTCG
>NW_012105131.1:628973-629931 GCF_000951045.1 Mandrillus leucophaeus
TCTCTACTAAAAATACAACAGTTAGCTGGGCGTGGTCATGGGCACCTGTAATCCCAGCTACTCAGGGGACTGAGGCAGGAGAATTGTGTGAACCCGGGAGGCAGAGGTTGCAGTGAACTGAGATTGCGCCCCTGCATTCCAGCCTGGGCGACAGAGCAAGACTCCATCTCAAAAAAAAAAAAAAACATAGAAACCGACAGAGACACGAGGAGTTGGAGGCTGCAGTGAGCTATGATTGCACCACTGCACTCCAGCCTGAGCAACAGAGCAAGACCCTGTCTCTAAAAAAAAAAAATTTTAATAAAAAAATTTTTTTAAGGCAGAGATAGATGTGGTCCAGGTGGGCATGCAATAGATGGCTGACCACCTTGAGAAAAATATAACCCCTCTCCACCCCGGTGCCTCCCCAGGGAGCCTGAGGTCTCCATGAACAGGGCCAGGTATCCCCAAGAGGCCCCCGGAAACCTGCAGGTGCCCTGCAGAGGGGAGGCCCTGACATAGCACCAGTGAGTGCAGGAGGTCAGCTAGAAGGACAAGAGGCAGGCCGGGCCTCAGGGAGGATCATGGAGGCCTCCTGGGTAGCAGAGGGGTAGCATGTGACTGAAGGGGTGAGGCAGGCGGGCACTGCCCGAGACTGGCCAGACCCCCTCCGTTCTGCTGGCATCTGCAGGATATACAGATCCTTTCACCAGGCTCCTGGGGCCGCCTGGCATGATGGTTCTGATTAAGGTGGATGATGGGACTTGGGAGAAAGTACTCCCAGGTGACTATGATGTGCACCCGATTAACAAACACTGATTGGGCCGGGCGCAGAGGCTTACGCCTGTAATCCCAGCACTTTGGGAGGCCGAGGCAGGCAGATCACTTGAGATCAGGAGTTCGAGTCCAGACTGGCCAACATGGTGAAACCCCGTCTCAACTGAAAATAGAAAAATTAGGGCCGGGCACGGTGGCTCAC
>NW_012105131.1:634913-639254 GCF_000951045.1 Mandrillus leucophaeus
CTCCAGGCACCCGCCATGATGCCCAGCTAATTTTTTTTGTATTTTTAGTAGAGTCGGGATTTCACCGTGTTAGCCAGGAAGGTCTCGATCTCCTGACCTTGTGATCCGCCCACCTCGGCCTCCCAAAGTGCTGGGATTACAGGTGTGAGCCACTGCGCCCGGCCTGTGTATTTTTAGTAGAGGCGAGGTTTCACCATGTTGGCCAGGCTGGTCGCAAACTCCTGACCTCAAGTGATCCTCCCACCCCAGCATCTCAAAGTGCTGGGATTACAGGCGCGAGCCACTGTGCCTGGCCGAGACCCCATCTCCTAAGAAATAAAAAAGAAGAAGAAAGAAAAAATCCTGATCTAATCTTACCCCGCCTCATTGTACAGCTGAGAAGCTGAGGCACAGAGATGCCCAGGGACTTGTCCAGACCACATAGTGAGTCACGCTGTGTAGACCCTGCTGTCAGGACCACCCATCTGAACCATAGACCACCGTGGGCCACAGGGCCCAGTATGACTGCTCAGCGGGGACAGTAGTAGGATTCAGCGAGGCCACGCAACAACCTGGCCTGAGACCCAAGGCCCTGACTCCTGTCAGGACCAGGTTCATCTGGAACTCCCCAGCCTGGGTGGCACAGCCCAGCTACAAGCCACCTCCTTCCATCAAGAGCTGATCACAAGCCTGGACCATATAGTGAACCCCCCTCCGTCTCTGCAAAAAAATTAAAAATTAACCAGGCGCGGTGGTGCATACCTGTTGTCCCAACTACTCAAGAGGATGAGGCAGGAGGAGTGCTTGAGGATGAGGCGGGAGGAGTGCTTGAGGCCGGAAGGTGGAAGCTGGAGTGAGCTATGATTGTGCCACTGCGCTCCAGCCTGGGCAACAGAGTGAGACCCTGTTTCCCAAAAAAAAAAAGAGCCAGTTACAAGGGTGAGGCATGGCGCTGAACACATGGATCTGAAGGCGATTTGGTTTGCTCTCAGGTCAAAGGCAGAGACGAGGCCGGGCGCGGTGGCTCACGCCTGTCATCCCAACACTTTGGGAAGCTCAAAGGTGTCTCACGCCTGTCATCCCAACACTTAGGGTGAATCACCTGAGGTCAGGAGTTCGAGACCAGCCTGACCAACATGGTGAAACCCTGTCTCTACTAAAAAAAAGAAAAAAAATTAGCCAGGGGTAGTGGTGGGCGCCTGTAATCCCAGCCACTCAGGAGGCTGAGGCAGGAGAACCGCTTGAACCCAGGAAGTGGCAGTTGCAGTGAGCCGAGATCGCGCTACTGTACTCCAGCCTGGGGAAGAGAGCCAGGCTCTGTCTCAAAAAAATAAATAAATAAATAAGGCAGAGACACAGAAGGCCACATGAAGGTCTCAGGAGGATTTGGGACAGATGCCCAGAGGGTGGATACTGTCACCCACATCCACCACTCCCTCCAATGTGGCCATCTCTCATGGTGACTCAAGGATGGCCACAGCCCATGGACCAGTCTGAGACAGAGGGTGGGGCAGCCTCTGACTTCTTTTTCATGTGGAATCTCCCACAAAATTCCCTCTGACTCAGAGCCTGGGCTCCTCCTGCCTCCAGGGTCTTCTCTTTCCCAGGGTCTCTATGCCACATCACAGACCCCCAGTTTCTGACTTTTCTCCAGTTGAAGAGACATTTGCCCCATGGACCTCGCCTGCCCTTACTCTTTGTCATTAAGACCCTTCTGGTGAGCTGAGTACAGTGGCTCACACCTGTAATTCCAGCACTTTGGGAGGCTGAAGCAGGAGAATTCTTTGAGCTCAGGAATTCAAGACCAGACTGGGAAACAGAGAGAGACGCGTGTCTACAAAAAATTAGCCAGGCAGGGTGGTGTGCACCTGTAGTCCCAGCTACTCGGGAGGCTGAGGCAGGAGGATCGCTTGAGCTTGGGAGGTGGAGGTTGCAGTGAGCCAAGACCACACCACTGCATTCCAGCGTGGGCGACAGAGTGAGACCTTGTCTCAAAAAGACAATAAAAGCCCTTCTTCATTGGGCTGGGCGAGGTTTCCATGCAGTAACCCATCCAATCAGGACATGCCGCTCAGAGTTTTACATCTTCACCTCAAGTGAATTCAGCAACCGCAGAACCCCTGCCGACCCCTGCCCCGTGCTGGGCTAGGTGCTGGGTTCTTGTATGCATGCGGTGTTTTCTGAGTCTCACCTCACACTGGTTTCCCCATTTGACTCAGAGAGGTTCATCGGTTTTCCCAAATTCACACAGTGATAATAGTAAGTGGCCACAGGGAAATTTGAACTTAGGACTTCTCATTCCAAACCAGAGTTTCTTTCCCTGGGACACTGCCTGTCTACTTGGACCTGTGAACTCTCTGCTCGGGGCCACCATACACCAGTGATAACCACGGCAATATAATTCTTTTATATTTTAGTAGAGACAGGGTTTCACCATGTTGCCCAGGCTGGTCTCAAACTCCTGACCTCAATCAATCCACCCGCCTTGGTCTCCCAAAGTGCTAGGGGATTACCAGTGTGAGCCACTGCACCTGGCCCCAGGTCCTCTTTATACCCTCCCTGGACCACCTCTCCCGGGGCCCCACATCCCCTCCCAGCCTTAAAGAGCCCAGGAAAGAATGTGGCCTCTGGAGTCACGCAGACTTGGCCTTGGAGAAAGTCCTTTAACAGCCCTGCCCCTTTGGGTGCTCATGAGTGAAATGTGAATAGGTTCTTGGAGGGTTGCTGGGAGGATCCCAGGAGACAATGTGCAAAGCATTTAGCACCATGCCCAACACCCAGAAAATACTCAGAAACTGAGAATGTGATTAATATTGTTGCCATGAGCCAGGCACGATGGCTCATGCCTGTGATCTCAGCATTTGGGGAGGATGAGGCAGGAGGATTGCTTGAGGTTGAGAATTTGAGACCAGCCTGGGCAACATAATGATATAAGAATACAAAAAGTTAGCCGGGCATGGTGGTGCACACCTATAGTCCCAGCTACTCAGGAGCCTGAGGTGGGAGAATTGCTTGAGCCCAGGACTTGCAGGCTGCAGTGAGCTACGATTGCACCACTGCACTCCAGCCTGGACAACAGTGAGACCCTACAACACAAGATAGGCCAGGTTCCATGGCTCATGCCTATAATCCCAGCACTTTGGGAGGCCGAGGTGGATGGATCATTTGAGGTCAGGAGTTCAAGACCTGCCTGCCCAACATGGTGAAACCGCATCTCTACTAAAATACAAAAAAAAAAATAGCCAGGCGAGGTGGCAGACGCCTGTAATCCCAGCTACTTGGGAGGCTAAGGCACTAGAATCGCTTGAACCCAGGAGGCATAGGTTGCAGTGAGCCAAGATCGCGCCACTGCACTCCAGACTGGGTGACACAGTGAGACTCCGTCTCAAAAAAAAAAAACAGAAAGAGACAGGACCTAGGGCCTGAGGGGTGAGGGACACCTGGGGATGAGGATACAGTGTTAGCAAAGGCAGGCAGGCCAGCAAGAGCAGGAGGCCGGGGAGAGTGGGCCCTCGGGCTTGCTTTGGGAAGGAGGCTGGACAGGTGGGCTCTGGACAGGTGGGCCCTGACCCCCAGGGGATCAGGAGCCTGAAACCCTGAAAGGGGGACTGGAAACCTTAAGACAGAACACTTTTTCAGGGAGCTCAGGAGGCTGAGACAGAAAAGCCTCAGCTTCCAGCGTCAACAGCATTTTCCCCTCCTTCCAGCCAAAGACAGCAGCATTCCCAAGCGCAAGAGAAAGCGGGTCTCGGAAGGAAATTCCGTCTCCTCTTCCTCCTCGTCTTCCTCTTCCTCGTCCTCTAACCCGGATTCAGTGGCATCGGCCAATCAGATCTCACTCGTGGTAAAGTTGCACAGATTTGGACTCCAGCCCTCGTCTCTGTGACCCTCCCCCCTCGGTCAGGCAGGGCCGTCTACTCTGGCATGTGGGCCCAGGGTATGGGGAGGCACTGGGCTTTGAGGGGGGACCTTCCGGCCTTGGGAGTTATAGATGCATCCACCCATCTCACCCGAGAAGTAGCCCATCTTTCTCACGGGGTACTCACAGGCACTCAGGTCGGAATTCACATCCCCGCTGGGCAGATGGGCCAGCCGAGGTCCAGGAAGGGACCTGCCCATGTCCTTCAGCCGCGCCAGAGCTGGAGACGTGAAAAGAAATGTCACTGGCCAGGCGCAGTGGCTCACACCTGTAATCCCAGCACTTTGGGAGGCCAAGGTGGGTGGATTGCCTGAGGTCAGGAGTTCGAGACCAGCCTGGCCAACATGGTGAAACCCCGTCTCTACTAAAAATACAAAAATTATCCCAGCATGGTGGTGCACGCCTGTAATCCCAGCTACTAGGGAGGCTGAGGCAGGAGAATC
>NW_012105131.1:640272-641052 GCF_000951045.1 Mandrillus leucophaeus
TGGGCAACAACAGTGAAACTCTGTCTCAAAAAAATAAAAAGAATTAAAAAATTAGCCAGGCATGGTGGCATGTGCCTGTGGTCCCAGCTACTTGGCAGGCTGGGGCAGGAGGATCACTTGGGCCCAAGGGGATTGAGGCTGCAGTGAGCCAAGATCGTGCCATTGCACTCCAGCCTGGGCAAGGGAACGAGACTCCATCTCAAAACTAAATAAATAGGATGGGTGCGGTGGCTCACGCCTGTAATCCTAGCACTTTGGGAGGCCAAGGCGGGCAGATCACTTGAGGTTCAGGAGTCCAAGACCAGCCTGGCCAATATGGCAAAACCCCATCTCTACTAAAAATAAAACAATTAGCCAGGCATGGTGGTGGGCGCCTATAATCCCAGCTACTTGGGAGGCTGAGGCAGGAGACTAGCTTGAACCCAGGGGGCCAAGGTTGCAGTGAGCCAAGATTGCGTTACTGCACTCCAGCCTGGGCAGAAGAGTGAAACTCCATCTCAAAAAAATATAAAATATAAATAAATAGCCTCTGAGAAAGCCCCTCCAAAAGCAGAGCTAAGCATTTTTGGTTCATTCCGCATCACCTGGAGTCCTAACCAAGTGCCTTTGTCACTCTCTCTAGCAATGGCCAATGTACATGGTGGACTATGCCGGCCTGAACGTGCAGCTCCCGGGACCTCTTAATTACTAGACCTCAGTACTGAATCAGGACCTCACTCAGAAAGACTAAAGGAAATGTAATTTATGTACAAAGTGTATATTCGGATATGTATCGATGCC
>NW_012105131.1:643442-644379 GCF_000951045.1 Mandrillus leucophaeus
GAGACCAGCCTGGCCAATATGGTGAAACCCTGTCTTTACTAAAAATACAAAAATTAGCCGGGCATGGTGATGGACAGCTGTAATCCCAACTACTCTGGAGGCTGAGGCAGGAGAATCTCTTGAACCCAAGAGGCAGAGGTTGGCAATGAGCTGAGATCGCACCACTGCACTCCAGCCTGGGCGACAAAGCAAGACTCTGTTTCAAAAAAAAAAAGAGAGAGATGGCAGTGGTTTGGACCAGGTGGATAAAATAACTAGAGGGTCAGCCAATCAGATGGATGAGGGGTTCTGGAGAGTCAGGGATCAGGGTGACCCCAGGATCTGGCTCTAACCATCCACCCAGGGCCCAGAATGAGGCCTGTGGCTTGGAGGGGCTGAGTTCTGAGTCAGCTGAGGAAATGGCCAAGACTTTAGTCCAAGGCTTCTGTCAGCCCTCGGGGTCAGTCCCATCCATGCCCAGAGCTGGGAGGAAGGCCCCATCCCAGCCTTCCAGACCATGCTTCCTCCTGGAAAGACGCTAGACACCACGTGCCTGGCACAGCCACCCCTCTCTCCGCTGGTCCAAACCCCCCACCCAGTCAGCTGCCAGCCTCACCCTCCTCCCTCCCACCTCCTAGTGGCTCCCAGTGCCACCAGGCGCCTCCACTCCACCCTCAGCCCCTGCCCTGGGCCAGGCCCACTTTTTCCACTCCAGGATGGGGGCAGGGGTGACCTCCTAAACTGGCCACCACCTCCAAGCAGAAACTCCCTATGAAGTCAAGATGATCTGAAGAGTCCTTGCGGCTGTCACCTAGCCTTCAACCCTCACGTCCTGTAACCCATCCCCCACCCCCGATTCTGTGACTCTTGATTTAAAATCTGTTTTGCTTTCCTTGCACCAAGTGCAAGCATCTAGGCACGGCGTTCCAGGCGCCTCACAGGGCGTAAGGGTCCCCAG
>NW_012105131.1:644429-645945 GCF_000951045.1 Mandrillus leucophaeus
CAAGGTCTTTCTGTGTCCCCAGGCTGGAATGCAGTGGCACGATCACATCTTCCTGCAGCCTCAAACTCCTGGGCTCAAGCAATCCTCCTGCCTCAGCCTCCGGGGTAGCTGGGGCTACAGGTGTGAGCCACCATACCCAGCCAATTTTTTAATTTTTTTGTAGATATGGGGTCTTGCTATGTTGCCCATGCTAGATTCAAACTCCTGGGCTCAAGCCATCCTCCTGCCCCAGCCTCCCAGAGTGCTGGGATTAGAGGCGTAAGCCACCATGCCCAGACTGGGATGATTTTGGATAGAGCTCTGGAAAACTGACAGGTAGAGTGACGGATCCTAGCTATGTCTCAGAAAGACCACTTTAGGGGCAGGTGGGAAGTTGAAGGAAGGGACAAGACTAAAGGCAGAAAGACAAGTCACAAGAGCATGGCAGGCATTCAAGACTTGGCACCCAGTCCCTGCTCATTGACTCAACACATATTTACTGAGCCCTGCCCTTCTGGCTGGAAGGCCAAGCAGCAGAGTGTCCTGATTGGGGAAGTGGCTGCCAGGGAGCACAAAACAGAGTAAGGCTCTTGCGGTGGCTCAGGCTTGTAATCCCAGTGCTTTGGGAGGCCAAGGTGGGAGGATCACTTGAGGCCAGGAGTTCGAGACCAGCCTAGGCAACATAGTGGAACCCTTTCTCTAAAAATTTTTAATTAGCTGGGTATGGTGGTGTGTCCCTGTGGTCCCAGCTACTCTGGAGGCTGAGGCAGGAGGACTGTTTGAGACCAGGAGTTTGACACTGCAGTGATCCGTGCAGCACCACTGCACCACTGCTCTTGAGCATGAGCCACAGAGCAAGACCCTGCCTCTGAGAAAACAAAGCAGGGGACCTCACCTAGTGCAGAAAGTAGGAAGAGTCCTTGAAGCTGAGGCTTGAAGAGCAAGTGAGGCTTTGGGGGCACAGAGGAGGGCTGAGGCAGGTGGGTGTGTAAGAGGAGAGCCATGTGGGCAAAAACGGGGCTGGACAGGGACTGGGTGCATCCAGGAATAAGAAGGTGTCGCCAGAGTAGACACAGGGTGGCTGGAGGTGACATGTCGGGGCAGGCGCGGACTCGGTCAGGGTTCCCGAGGACGCTCAGCAGGTGTCTCCCACACATGGTACCGGGCTGAAGTGGTGGGCAGAGGCGGACATCCAGCCCGGGTTACGTCTGCCCAGCCATGTGCTCTGGGACAGAGCTGCATCCTTTTTCTCACCAACCCACATGGAAGGCCTCATAAGCCCGGCCAAGGCAATTTCCAGAGGGCAAATGAGACCCACAACAGGAAGTACCTGGGGGAGAGCCAGGCCTAGGTCTGCATTTTGGAAGGGTGCCCCTGCCCGCTGAGAGACATTGGAGAAGGAAGGGAGGAATACATTGGAAGACCACCTGGGAGGCTCCAACAGAAGATAGCAGTGGAGGCCAGGCACAGTGGCTCATGCCTGTGATCCCAGCACTTTGGGAGGCTGAGGTGAGTGGATCACCTGAGGTCAGGAGTT
>NW_012105131.1:647164-649572 GCF_000951045.1 Mandrillus leucophaeus
CCGGGGTTGGGGGGCGGGTAGGGCGGGCCCGGGGAACCCGATCCTCCTTCATCCGCGCAGAGGCCCGCGAAGCTCCCCATCTGTTCTCTTTCAGGCTCACTGTGCAGATGGCGTGCAATTAAGTGGGTAGGTGCAGCAAACCCTTGTGTCCTCCTGCTTCCCTAAAAGCAGAGGATTGAGCCACTGCACTCCAGCCTGGGCAACACAGCGAGACCCTGTGTCTTAAAGAGAGGGCAGAAGTGGGGACCCCCTCCCACCCCCTTCCCTTGCTCCAAGTCAAAGCCTTTGAAGCAAGAGGTTGCCTCCTGTGAGTTTCCCCCAGTCCCTGGGGACCTGGGCTTTGGGAGGTGTGTCCAGGCAGAGGACAGAGGTCTGGTGCAAAGGGCTGTGCTTCCCTTCGCCCACCCTGCGCCCGCCCAGCCCTTTATCCGATGGGAAAGCCTTACCGACTCTTCCTCACAGAAGCGCCCAGATGCTGTTTATGCAACCTCTCCAGAATCTCAGTGTACTGTACTTTTTAAAAAGTGATTTGATTCAAAGCACTCATTCTTTAATTAAACTTCATTTAGCTGCCATCTGTCTCGGTTTGAAATGGCTTCGTGTTTTGCAACTCTAAATGAGAATTGTTATTGGATTTGTAAACACATCCCCAAAAAAATCACAAAACACTTTCAAAAGTAATAAATGAAGGACGGTTAGGAGCTGCATCTTAAACGTTCTAATTGCCGGGGAATGTATTCTGGTGGGTACACAATCATTTTATATACAAATCTTTGTACAAAAATCTGGTATCAATGAAAAGATCAAGATTATAGAAAATGCTGGAATTATATCTGACTGAAAACAGTAATAAAGCAATAATTGGTGCAGGGACGGGCCACAAAATGAGAGGGGGCACCTGCTCCCCTTGGGCCACCCTCCCGCACCGCCCAGGTGCCTGGCTTGGTACACTCAGGGAAGGGTTGGTCCTGAGCTCTCCTGGCTGGGGCTTCCAACGGCCCTGCAAGGTACCTCTTTTTAAGGAACCAAAGTGTTATTTATCTTCATTATTAATTATTACCGTTTTTTTTTTAAGAGACAGAGTCTCAGCTGGTGAAGGTGGCTCACACCTGTAATCCCAGCACTTTGAGAGGCCGAGGCGGGCAGATCACGAGGTCAGGAGATCGAGGCCATCCTGGCTAACACAGTGAAACCCTGTCTCTACTAAAAAAAATACAAAAAATTAGCCGGGCATGGTGGCGGGCGCCTGTAGTCCCAGCTACTCGGGTGGCTGAGGCAGGAGAATGACATGAACCCGGGAGGCGAAGCTTGCAGTGAGCCAGGATCGCGCCACTGCACTCCAGCCTGGGCGACAGAGTGAGACTCTGTCTCAAAAGATAAAAATAAAAAAAAAGAGACAGGGTCTCTTTGTGTGGCCCAGGCTGGAAAGCAGTGGATCGATCATAGTTCTCTGCACCCTGGAACTCCTGGGCTCAAGTGATTCACCCGCCTCAGTCTCCCAACTGGCTGGGACCACAGGCACATGCCACCATGCCCAGCTAATTTTTCTTATTTATTGTAAAGACAGAATCTCGCTATCTTGCCCAGGCTGGTCTCAAACTCCTGGCCTCAAGGGATCCTCCCACTTCGGACTCCCAAAGTGCTAGGATTACAGGTGTGAGCCATTGCGCTTGGCCCCTGCCCTGTAATTTTTAAATTTCATCTTCTTCCTAAAACTCATGGCTGGGCATGATGGTGGGCACCCGTAGTCCCAGCTACTAAGGAGGTCAAAGGTGGGAGGCTCATCTAAGCCCAGGGATTCAAAGCTGCAGTGAGCTATAATTGTGCCACTGTACTCCAGCCTGGGCGACAGAGCAATACACTATCTCAAGTTCTTTTTTCTTTTTCTTTCTTTTTTTTTTTTTGAGGTGGAGTCTATTCAGTCACCCAGGCTGGAGTGCAGTATCGGGATCTTGGCTCACTGCAACCTCCGCCTTCCAGGTTCAAGTGATTCTCCTGCCTCAGCCCCCTAAGCAGCTGGGATAACAGGCTTACGCCACCACGCCCAGCTAATTTTGTATTTTTAGTAGAGACGAGGTTTCACTATGTTGGTCAGGCTGGTCTTGAACTCCTGACCTCAAGTGATCCGCCCATCTCAGCCATCCAAAGTGCTGGGATTACAGGCGTGAGCCACTGCACCCAGCCTATAATACCTTATTTTCTGTGTCATTTTCTGCTTGTCTGCTTGCTTTATGCTTTATGATGTCAGGGACTGTGTCCATTTCATCCACCGTTCTATCCTAGGGCCTACGTCCAGGACATACAAGGTACTCACTAAATGTGAGTCAGTTGGATGAAAGAATATAAACTACACTGGTCTCCTGGAAAATAAGAGAGCCCTTAAATCTTTTTTTTTTTTTTTTTTTTTT
>NW_012105131.1:650008-659886 GCF_000951045.1 Mandrillus leucophaeus
ATCTGCTGCTTCAGCCTCCCAAAGTGCTGTACTGTGATTACAGGCATGAGCCACCACGCCCCGCCTGCCTTAACTCTTTAAATCCTCCTGCTCCAGTGATTCCAGTAACCTCCTTCACCCAACCTCACCTCCAGAATCCATCTGTAGGGGAACTATGACTGATGCCTCTACCATTAGAATTTGCTTTCTCTATTTCTGGTCATATGTTGGGACTCCATATATTGGGACTCCATAAAAGTCCTATATTTCTCTCTCTTTTTTTTTTTTTTTTTTTTTTTTTTTGAGATGGAGTCTTGCTCTATCACCCAGGCTGGAGTGCAGTGACATGATCTCGGCTCACTGCAACCTCTGCCTCCCGGGTTCAAGCGATTCTCCTGCCTTAGCCTCCCGAGTAGCTGGTATTACAGGCACCCGCCACCACGCCCGGCTAATTTTTGTATTTTTATTAGAGACGGGGTTTCACCATATGGGGCAGGCTAGTCTCAAACTCCTGACCTCAAGGGATCCACCCTCCTCAGCCTCCCAAAGTGCTGGGATCACAGGCATGAACCACCACGCCTGGCCCCTTAGGCAAGAACTTTTGTGTGCTCTGTTAATCCTCATAGCCCTGCAAAGTAAATATTATTTATTCATTTCACAAATGAAGAATCTGAGGTTCAGGAAGATGAAGGGCTGAGTCCAGGGTTACACAACTAGAAAAGATGAAGCACCAAGTTTGGCTTTGGAGGAGACCGCCAGACTGAGAGACTCAGGCCTCGGAGTACTGCCCCAGGCGAATCCCACAACTTGGGGCTGGGCAGAGCTTCTCTTCCGGTTTTCCCTAATGTGTTTGAAAGAGAGTAACAGAGGTACATTTGAAAAGAAAAACAGAAATGGGTCCCAACGAGTCAGGTTTGCTCAGATCAGACCTCCTCAGCACAGGAAAGGGAGGGACATCAAGAAAGATCCCAGCTGGAAAGACCAGAGAAATAAGCACACAGGCACATACTCACACACACACATTGCGCACACACACATACACACAGGCACACACACTTTTTAATTTTTATTTTTTTTAGTAGAGATGGGGGGTGTCACTATGTTGCAAGTTGGTCTCAAACTCCTCAACTCAAGTGATCTCCCACCTCCGCCTCCCAAAATGCTGAGATTACAGGCATGAACCTCTGTGCTCAGCCTGCTTCAAAAAAAACAAAACAAACTGTTTTTGTGGTGGTTTGTTCATTTGTTCTTTTTTTTTTTTTTTTTTTAAACTCTTTTTTTTGAGACGGAGTCTCGCTCTGTCCCCCAGGCTGGAGTGCAGTGGCCGGATCTCGGCTCACAGCAAGCTCCACCTCCCGGGTTCACGCCATTCTCCTGCCTTAGCCTCCCGAGTAGCTGGGACTACAGATGCCCGCCACCTCGCCCGGCTAATTTTTTGTATTTTTTTTTTTTTTAGTACAGACGGGGTTTCACTGTGTTAGCCAGGATGGTCTCGATCTCCTGACCTCGTGATCCTCCTGTCTCGGCCTCCCAAAGTGCTGGGATTACAGGCTTGAGCCACCGCGCCTGGCCTGTTCATTTGTTCTTTGTTTTGAGATGGAGGTCTCGCCTCGTGGCCTAGGCTGGAGTGCAGTGGCGCAAACTCCACTCACTGTAACCTCCGCCTCCTGGGTTCAAGCGATTCTCTTGTCTCAGCCTCCCGAGTAGCTGAAACTACAGGCCTCCACCACCCCACCCAGCTAATTTTTGTATTTTTAGCAGAGACAGGGTTTCATCATGTTAGCCAGGCTGGTCTCGAACTCCTGACCTCAAGTGATCTGCCTGCCTGGGCCTCCCAAAGTGTTGGGATTACAGGCGGGAGCCACTGCACCTGGCAAAAAAGAACTGTTAATTAGGGCTGGGTGCCGTGACTCCCACCTGTAATCCCAGCACTTCAGGAGCCCAAGGTGGGAAGGAGGATTCTTTGAGGCCAGCAGTTCAAGAGCAGCCTCGGCAATGTAGCCAAATCCCATCTCTACAAAAAATAAATGGGCCAGGCATGTGTGCCTGTAATCCCAGCTACTCGGGAGGCTGAGGCAGGAGGATCACTTCAGCCTGGGAGATCAAGGCAGCGGAGGCCACCGTGGGCCATGATTGCATCATTGCACTCCAGTCTGGGTGACAGAGCAAGACTTTGTCTCAAAAACACATACCAAAAAAAAAAAAAAGACTGTCAATTAGAGGTGCTGCCACAATCCCAATAATAGCACAGTGTTTGACTCACAGATATTAAGAAGTTGGCACTTGAAAAATAAAATGAAGCAGTGAGAAGACATTCTCCTCCCCAGCTCTGACCTGCCCGTTCCTGCTTAAGTACAGCCGTGCGAGCCTCCACTCCCTCCAGGAGGAAACCCACAGGCGTGAGTCTGGCATCGGAGACCAGGCCCCAATAGCTCACTCCTTCCCTGTCCCCTAGGGAGCCTTGGGTTCCAGCCAAACCAGGCCACCTCCCCCACTCACCAGTCTCAGATTATTCTAGAGCCTCTCACACCTTCAGGCCTTTGCCTGGCTGGTTCTTGCCTTTCCTTTGGCCACCATCCAGCTGAAATGTCTTCTGTCCCCTGCAGCCTCCCCCAGCGGCCCAGGCCCAGCAGGCGCTCTCAGAGCACATCACACAATGTGTCATTGTCCCTGCAGAAATGATTCATTGAACACACAGCTTGAAACACAAGCTCATGATACCGTCTAAATACCTCCCGAGCAAAAAGAATGTTCTTTTCTTTTCTGTTTTTATTCTTCCTTTTTGTGTGAGTGTGTGACAGGATCTCACTCAGTTGCCCAGGCTGGAGTGCAGTGGGGCCGTCATAGTTCATTGCAGCCTCAATCTCCTGGGCTCGAGCCATCCTCCTACCTCAGCCTTCTGAGTAGCTGGGACTACAGACACGCACCACTGTGCCCAGATAATTTTTTTTTTTTTAATGGAGTTTTGCTCTTGTTGCCTGCTCTGGAGTCCAGTGGCGCAATCTCAGCTCACTGCAACCTCTGCCTCCCTGGTTCAAGCGATTCTCCTGCCTCAGCCTCCCGAGTAGCTGGGATTACAGACATGCGCCACCACAGCCGGCTAAATTTTTGTGTTTTTAGTAGAGACGGGGTTCTCCATGTTGGTCAGGTTGATCTTGAACTCCCGACCTCAGGTGATCCTCCCTCCTCAGCCTCCCAAAGTGCTGGGATTACAGGCGCAAGCCACGGTGCCCAGCCCGCCCAGCCTTTTTCTTTTTTTTTTTTTTGAGACAGAGTCTCACTCTCACTCTGTCACCCAGGCTGGAGTGCAGTGGCCCAATCTCGGCTTACTGTGACCTCCACCTCCCAGGTTCAAGTGATTCTCCTGCCTCAGCCTCCCAAGTAGCTGAGATTACAGGCACCTATCACCACGCCCACCTAATTCTTGCATTTTTAGTAGAGACGGGATTTCACCATGTTGGCCAGGCTGGTCTCAAACTCCTGACCTCAAGTGATCTGCCTGCCTCAGCCATCCAAAGTGCTGGAATTACAGGCATAAGCCACCATGCCTGGCTGCAGGTAGTATTTTTTAAATGTTTTATAGAGACAGGAGTCTCACTATGTTGCCCAGTCTGGTCTCTAACTCCTGGCCTCAAGGGATCCTCCCACCTTGGCCTCCCAAAGTGCTAGGATTCCAGGACTATGCCTGGCCCAGAATGCTCTTTTCTTCTTCATAGCCTGCAGGCTTCAAGCTCAGAACAGAGTCTCACTCTGTCACCCAGGCTGGAGTGCAGTGGTGCGATCTTGGCTCACTGCAACCCCCGCCTCCCGGGTTCAAGCAATTATCCTGCCTCAGCCGCCCAAGTAGCTGGAACTATAGGCACACACCACCATGCCTGGCTAATTTTTGTATTTGTATTTTATTTATTTATTTTGGGAGATGGGGTCTTGCTCTGTCACCCAGGCTAGAGTACAGTGGCGCCATCTCGGCTTACTGCAACCTCCGCCTCCCGGGTTCAAGTGATTCTCCTGCCTCAGCCTCCCGAGTAGCTGGGATTACAAGTGCCCGCTACCTTGCCTGTCTAGTTTTTGTATTTTTAGTAGAGACGGGGTTTCACCATGTTGGCCAGGCTAGTCTCGAACTCCTGACCTCGTGATCCACCCGCCTCAGCCTCCCAAAGTGCTGGGATTATAGGCACAAGCCACCTCATCCAGCCGACCCCATCTCTAATATAAAATTTTTTTTAAACTGGTAGGGCCTTTGAGGAGATAAGGTCATGAGGGTGGAGCCTTCATGAATGGGATTAGTGTCCTTATAGAAGGGACCTGTGGAAGCTTGTTTGCCTGTTCGCCATATGAGGACATGTAAGAAGGGACCATCTACGAGAAACGGTTCCTTTACCAGACACCAAATCTGCCAGCACTTTGATCTTGGACTTCCCAGCTTCCGGAACTGTCAGAAACTGGCCAGGCGCAATGGCTCACGTCTGTAATCCCAGCACTTTGGGAGGCCGAGGCGGGCAGATCACTTGAGGTCAGGAGTTTGAGACCAGCCTGGCCAACAGGGTGAAACCCGGTCTCTACTAAAATACAACAAAATTAGCTGGGTGTGGTGGCGCACACCTGTAGTGTCAGCTACTCGGGAGACTGAGGCAGGAGAATCGCTTGCACCTGGGAGGCAGAGGTTGCAGTGAGCCGAGACTAAGCCACTGCACTCCAGCCTGGGCAATAAGGCAAGTCTCTGTCTCAAAAAATAAATAAATAATTTTAAGAAGAAAACGCTTGTTGTTTATAAGCCACCCCCCAGTGTATGCTATTTTTGTTGTAACAACTCATGTGGACTAAGATACTTGGGTCGGCTGTCAGGGCCAGGAGGTAAAAGTGATCACACTGTCTTCCCGAGGCCATAAACCCATTGCTAAGGGAAATAAGCCATAAAGAACAACTGGGCCGGGCGCGGTGGCTCAAGCCTGTAATCCCAGCACTTTGGGAGGCCGAGACAGGCGGATCACGAGGTCAGGAGATCAAGGCCATCCTGGCTAACACGGTGAAACCCCGTCTCTACTAAAAAACTAGCCGGGCGAGGTGGCGGGTGCCTGTAGTCCCAGCTACTTGGGAGGCTGAGGCAGGAGAATGGCGTGAACCCGGGAGGCGGAGTTTGCAATGAGCCGAGATCTGGCCACTGCACTCCAGCCTGGGTGACAGAGCAAGACTCCGTCTCAAAAAAAAAAAAAAAAAAAAAGAACAACTGAATGGCCGGGCGAGGTGACTCACACCTGTAATCCCAACACTTTGGGATGCTGAGGCAGGTGGATCACCTGAGGTCAGGAGTTCGAGACCAGCCTGGCCATCACAATGAAACACCGTCTGTACTAAAAATACAAAAAAAAAAAAGAAAAAAAATTAGACGTGGTGGCAGGCAACTGTAATACCAGCTACTTGGGAAGCTGGGAGTCAGGAAAATCACTTGAACCCAGGAGGCAGAGGCTGCAGTGAGCCAAGATCATGCCACTGCACTCCAGCCTGAGTGAAACTCCAAAAAAAAAAAAAAGAGCAATTGTATAATCCCACTTACGTGATATATCTAGAAAAGGTAAATTCACACAGACAGAAAATAGAATAAAGGCTACTAGGGATCAGGAGAAGGGGATATGGAGAGTTAGTGTTTAATGGGTAAAGAGTTGCTGTTTGGGGACAGGCACGGTAGTTTACATCTATAATCCCAACACTTTGGGAGGCTGAGGCAGGTGGATCACTTGAGGCGAGAAGTTCAAGACCAGCCTGGGCAACATGGTGAAACTCCATCTCTAAAAAAAAAAAAAAAAAAAAAAGCAAAAATTTGAGACTCTGTCTCAAAAAATAATTAATTCATTCATTAAAAATACAAAAAGTAGCCAGGCCTGGTGGCACATGCCTGTAATCCCAGCTGTTGGTGAGGCTGAGGCATGAGAATTGCTTGACCCTGCAAGGCAGAGGTTGCAGTGAGCTGAGATTGTACTCCAGCTTGGGAGAGAGAGCAAGACTTCATCTCAGGGGGAAAAAAAAAAGAAAAGAAAAGAAAAGAAAAGCAAGCATAGAAGAAAGAGTAGAAGGGAGTGTAGAAATATAAGTTGTAATTATCTTTCCATAATGGGGTTATGAATGTTTTTATTTTTTCCTTATACTTTTCTCTTTGTATACTTTTCTTTTTTCTTTTTCTTTTTCTTTTTTTTTTTTTTACATTTTTCTAAAATTAACACATTTTACACTTCTAATAAGGCAAAAATCAATGAGCGTTTTTTGGTTTGTTTGTTTTTAGACAAGGTCTTATTCTGTCACCCAGGCTGGAGTTTGGTGGCATGATCATAGCTCACTGCAGCCTTGAACTCCTCAGGTGATCCTCCTGCCTTAGCCTCCCAAAGCACTGCGATTACAGGCGTGAGCCGCCATGTCTGGCCAACTATTGTTTTCCCATAGCACATATGGTGCTTTGAATCAGAGTTGGCTGATACATGTCTCTTACCCTTTGTCTTCTCTCTTCTTCCCGCCCCAACATGGACTCAGCGCCTAAAAGGCAGAAGCCATCTCTGACCGTGGGGACCAAAGTGACACTCTGGAAATAGCACACATAAGGAGAGAGAGTGTGTGTTTCAGCAGCTGCTGCAGCCTGCACCATCTAACCCTGAGCTGCTGTCACCCAAGAAAAGTGAAACTCATTTCTTATTTAAGCCACGGTTTGCAGGAGCTGAATGCAATCCTAGCTGCTCACCATATGCTCCATTTTCATTAAAGTAGAAAATTAGCCAGCCGTGGTGGTACATGCTTGTGGTCTCAGCTACTCCAGAGGCTGAGGATGGAGGATCGCTTGAGCACAGCGGGTAGAGGGTGCTGTGAGCTATGATTGTGCCACTGTACTCCAGCCTGACCCACAGAGCAAGACTCTGTTTCATAAAAATAAATAAATAAAGGAGAAAAGGTAGAAAAATTACATGTGTATGTGTGATCAGTTACATAAGCATAAAGATGCTGAAGGATACGTATCTTGCCGTTAACATTGATTGTCAATATCAAGGGATAAGATTAGAGACAATGGGCCGGGCGCGGTGGCTCAAGCCTGTAATCCCAGCACTTTGGGAGGCCGAGGCGGGCGGATCACGAGGTCAGGAGATCGAGACCATCCTGGCGAACACGGTGAAACCCCGTCTCTACTAAAAAATACAAAAAAACTAGCCAGGCGAGGTGGCGGGCGCCTGTAGTCCCAGCTACTTGGGAGGCCGAGGCAGGAGAATGGCGTGAACCCGAGAGGAGGAGCTTGCAGTGAGCTGAGATCCGGCCACTGCACTCCAGCCTGGGCGACAGAGCAAGACTCCGTCTCAAAAAAAAAAAAAAAAAAAAACAGAACAAAAAAAAGATTAGAGACAATGGAGAGATGATGAGGTTTTGTTTTTTTAATTACTTAATTTTTTTGAGGTAGAGTCTCACTCTGTCACCCAGGCTGGAGTGCAATGGTGTGGTCTCCGTTCACTGCAACCTTTGCCTCCCAGGTTCAAGTGATTCTCCTGCCCAAGCCTCCCAACGGCAAATCTCCGTCTCTACTAAAAATACAAAATTAGCCGGGCGTGGTGGCAGAGTGTGGCAGGTGCAGGCCTGGGGAGACTGAGGACATGGAAGGTTCGGTGGAGTTTTCCAGTTTGAGCCCAAGCCACCAGCTTCAGAGTTGCTCCAAATTCCTTGGTGCAAAGGGTCAGGCTTCAGTTCCATTAGCCTAATGCAGCAGGCATCCAGGAGACCAGCAGGGCCCTGCCTGGGGACATGAGACCCAGAGGGGCAGGTGCAGCCTGGCAGAGGAGCAGAGTGACAGCTGTGGCATGTGGCGCTGGCCCCAGGCTCCCCAGAGGTGTGCCCTAGCTCTCATGAGCAGACCCAGTTATCTGCCCTGCTCTGGGGCTCTGGGATGGTGGTTGGATCCCACCCTACATGCACACAGGAGCTGGGCTGGGGCACACGGGAGCCGGGCATGCATAGCCCAATAACAAGCAAAACCGTGCGGCCGAACTTGCGTATGATCCGTGTCTCCTTGGTCAGCAGCTCTTTGCTGCTCAGAGCCTTCATGGCGCCTGCCCTGTGAAGCCACGTGGTGGGGATGGGGGTGGGGATCACAGTGCTGCTGGCCCAAACCCCCTCCCACACCCCTGCCTCCCTGCTCCTGTTTCCTCTCTCGAGGCAGCCAAGGGTTTCCTGTCTTTCTGGCTGTCTGAGCGGCTTCCTCATTTATCGCTCAACATCTTGCAGCAGGTGCCATCATTGCTTCTGTTCTTGGAAACTCAGGCTGGGACCAAGCAGAGATCCGCGGGGATTGTTTAAAGGAGAGATGGCAGAGGGAAATGGCAGTGGGGTTAGTTTTGCAGGACCCAGCTAGGTTCTGGGGGAACCAGCAGAGAGAAGGGTTTCTTTCTTCTCTCTCTCTTTCTGTTTTTTTTTTTATTATTTTATTTTATTTTATTTTATTTTTTTCTGTTTTTAGAGACAGGGTCTCGCTCTATCACCCAGGCAGGGGTGCAGTGGTGTAATCACAGCTCACTGCAGCCTTGACCTCCCAGGCTCAAGTGATCTGCGATTCTCCTGCCTCAGCCTCCTGAGTAGCTGGGACCACAGGCGCATGCTACCATGCCCAGCTAATTTTTATTTTTGTAGAAATGGGGTCTCACTAGGTTTCCCAGGCTGGTTTCAAACTCCTGTCCTCAAGAGATTCGCCTGCCTTTTGGGGCCATATTCCTGAAACCAGGACTGACTCCTGTGCCCCCTCCTCCTCTCTGACCCAGTAAAAGTCCTCTCTTTGCAGCTTCTGCACAGGGACCCAGTGAAATTGCTAACATAGGCAGGGCGCAGTGGCTCACACCTGTAATCCCAGCACTTTGGGAGGTTGAGGCGGGGGGGCAGATCATCTGAGGTCAGGAGTTCGAGACCAGCCTGTCTAACATGGTGAAATCTCATCTCAAAATACAAAAATTAGCTGGGCATGATGGCGCACACCTGTGGTCCCAACTACTTGGGAGGCTGAGGCGGGAGAATAACTTGAACCCGGGAGGTGGAGGTTGCAGTGAGCCAAGATCATGCCACTGCACTCCAGCCTGGGTGACAGAGTGAGACTCCATTTCCGGAAAAAAAAAAAAAAGCAATTGTTAACAGAATCATGGCTCCGAAAGTAGGGTTGCCAAATAAAATACAAGAAGCCTAGTCAAATGTGAATTTCAGATGAACAACAAATAATTGTTTTAGTGTAAGTTATGTCCACATATTGCATGGAACATGATTGCACTCAAGAATTATTTGTTGTTTATTTGAAATTCAAATTCAACACAGCATCCCCTATTTTTATTTGCTAAATGTGGCAACCTGATCCTAAAACGGCTCAGCTTTCAAAGTTCTAATCAGATTTCTCAGAAAGGAAAGAGAGGGAGGAGGAGAGAGAACAAAAGAACAAATCGCCCCTGTAATCGCAGCACTTTGGGAGGCCAAGGCAGGCGGATCACGGGATCAGGAGATCGAGCCACGGTGAAACCCCGTCTCTACTAAAAATACAAAAAATTAGCCAGGTGTCAGGTGGTGCACGCCTGTAATCCATCCCAGCTACTCGGGAGGCTGAGGAATGAGAATTGCTTGAACCCAGGAGGCGGAGGTTGCAGTGAGCCAAGGTCGTGCCACTGCACTATATAGCCTGGGCGACAGAGCAAAACTCAGTCTCAAAAAAAGTAAAAATAAAAAAATTAACCAGGCATGGTGGCAGTTGCCTGTAGTCCCAGCTACTTGGGAGGCTGAGGCACAAGAATCGTTTGAACTTGGGAGGCAGAGGTTGCAGTGAGCCAAGATTGTGCCACAGCATTCCAGCCTGGGCAACAGAGTGTGACTCCGTCTCCAAAAAAAAAAAAAAAAAACGATAA
>NW_012105131.1:661289-664412 GCF_000951045.1 Mandrillus leucophaeus
GGCTCACCACAACCTCTGCCTCCTGGGTTCAAGCTATTCTTCTGCCTCTCCCGAGTAGCTGGGATTACAGGTGTGAGCCACCGCGCCCAGCCCCCTGTTTGGTTTTAAAAAGACACATTGATCAGCACAGATGTTCATCACTGGGCTATTTATAATAATCAAATAGAGCAAATATCTAAATGTTCCACAGTAGGAGATGGTTATGTGGATGTTGATGACAATGATGATGACGACAATGAATATTCCTCATGGCTTATTCTGTGCAAATGACCTTATATGAAAATTATCAACCAGACATGTTGGCTCACACTTGTAACCCCAGCACTTTGGGAAGCTGAGGCAGGTGGATCACCCAAGTTCAAGAATGTCGAGACCAGCCTGGGCAACATGGTGAAACCCCATCTCTACAAATAAATACAATAATTAAAAATAAAAACAAAAAAAGAAATACAAAAATTAGCCAGGCCACGTGCCTCTAGGCTGAGGAAGGAGGGCTGTTTGAGGCCAGGAGTTCAAGTCTAGCCTGGGCAACACAGCAAGACTCCATCTCTATTAAAAAAAATAAATAAATTTTTTTTTTAATTAGCCAGCCACAGTGACACATCCCTGCGGTTCCAGCTACTCAGGAGGCTGAAACAGGAGGATCTCTTGAGCCCACAAGTTGGAGGCTGAAGTGAGCTATGATCATGACACGGCACTCCAGCCTGGGCAACAGAGCAAGATCCTCTCTCAGAAAGAAAACAAAACAGGAGAAAATTTCGACACAGAGGCAAAAGGAAGACTAGGTAGGGAGACCCAGCAAGAACCCCATGTGAAGGCGCATGTTTGGGGCAACGCATCTACCAGCTGATGAATGCCAAAGGCTGCCAGGAAACCACCAGACCCTAGGACAGAGGCATGGGACAGATTCTCACAATCATCCTTGTCATCATCACCCACTTAACACAGCCTGCACAGGGAATCAACTTCTGGGCTCTGGCCTCCAGACCTGCAAGACAATAAACTTTTGGTTGTTGTTGAGACAAGGTGTCACTCTGTTGCCCAGGCTGGAGCACAGTGGCGCAATCTCGGCTGACTGCTACCTCTGCTTCCCGGGTTCAAGCTATTCTGGTGCCACAGCCTCCCGGGTAGCTGGGATCAGAGGCGCGCACCACCACGCCCGGCTAATAGCAAATTTTTTTTTTTTTTTTTTTGAGATGGAGTCTCGCTCTGTCGCCCAGGCTGGAGTGTAGTGGCGTGATCTCGGCTCACTGCAAGCCCCGCCTCCCGGGTTCACGCAGTTCTCCTGCCTCGGCCTCCCGAGTAGCTGGGACTACAGGTGCCCGCCACCACGCCCGGCTAATTTTTTTGTATTTTTAGAGACAAAGAGACTGGGTTTCACCATGTTAGCCAGGATGGTCTTGATCTCCTGACCTCATGATCTGCCTGCCTCCACCTCCCAAAGTGCTGGGATTACAGACATGAGCCACTGCACCCGGCCAACAAACTTCTTTAAAAAGGATGGCTGGGTGTGGTGGCACATGCCTGTAATCCCAGGTACTCAGGAGGCTGAAGCAGGAGGATCACTTGAACCTGGGAGGCAGAGATTGCAGTAAGCCGAGATTGTGTCACTGTGCTCCAGCCTGGACGACAGAATGAGATTCTATCTCAAAAATAATAATAATAATAATAATAAAACACACACACAATTATTACCAAAAAACTGATATGGTGCTACATCAGTAAATACAGTAATAATAAATACAACCCTAGCAGCAGGCACTAAATCCCGTAGAAACAAAGAGGAGAACACAGCCCACCCTGCCAGGATGAGTTGAAGGACATTTCCAAGGAGGAGCCAATACTTAGTTGAGCCTTGAAAAAAAGCCTTGAAAAAAAGTATTACGGGCATGGTGGTTCACGCCTGTAATCCCAGGACTTTGGGAGGCCAACGTAGGTGGATCACCTGAGGTCAGGAGTTCGAAACCAACCTGTACAATATGACGAAACCCCATCCACTAAAAACACAAAAATTAGCCAGGCGTGGTGGTGGGCACCTGTAGTCCCAGCTACTCGGGAGGCTGAGGCAGGAGAATTGTTTGAACCCAGGAGGCGGAGATTGCAGTGAGCCGAGATCGTGCCACTACTTTCCAGCCTGGGTGACAGAGAGACTATTTTTATCTGTCTCAAAAAAAAAAAAAAAAACAACAACAACCATGAAACAGGAATTTTCTGGAATTCAGCCGTAGGAAGGTTTTTTTCAGGTGTGCGTGAAAGGACACAGGCATGAAATATCCTGTCTGGCATGTGGCAGTATGTTTGCTACTGAAATGTTCTTAAAATAACAGAGATGAGCCAGGCAGAGTGGCTCACGCCTGTAATCCCAGCACTTTGGGAGGCTGAGGCAGGCGGATCACTAGAGGTCAGGAGTTTGAGACCAGCCTGACCAACATGGCAAAACCCCATCTCTACTAAAAATAAAAAAAAAAAAAAAAAAAAATTAGCTGGGTGGGTGTGGTGGTGGGTACAGTAATCTCAGCTACTTGGGAGGCTGACGCAGGAGAATCGCTTGAACCTGGGAGGCAGAGGTTTCAGTGAGCCGAAATTGCGCCACTGCACCCCAGCTGGGAGACAGAGTGAGACTCTGTCTCAAAAAATAAAATAAAATAAATAACAGAGATGAATTTTCTGTAGAGAACAATTTTCGAAATCCTTAGCTCATCTTTGATAATTTGAATTACAACAGAAATACTATTTCTTTTTTTATTAATCCCAGCACTTTGGGCGACCAACGCAGGAGGATTGCTTCAGCCCAGGAATTCGAGATTAGCCTGGGCAACATAGGGAGACTTTGCCACTACAAAAAATTTAAAAATTATCCGAGTGAAGTGGCACATGCCTGAAGTCCAAGCTACACTGGAGGCTGAGGTAGGAGGATCACTTGAGCCCAGGAGGTTGAGGCTGCAATAAACTATGACAGCCCCACTGCATTCTGGCCTGGGCAACAGAGTGAGACCCTGTCTCAAAAAATAATACTAATAATTAAATTAAAAGAAAAAGAAAAAAGAGGCTAAGTGTGGTGGGAAAATCAAGTGGGAAGATCACTTGAGGCCAAGAGTTCAAGACCAGCCTAGGCAACATAGT
>NW_012105131.1:666840-668625 GCF_000951045.1 Mandrillus leucophaeus
CTCTGTCACCCAGGCTGGAGTGCAGTGGTGCAATCTCAACTCAGTGCAAACTCCACCTCTGGGGCTCTGCCACCCTCCCCCTTCAGCCTCCCAGGTAGCTGGGACTACAGCTGCACACCACCATAACTGGTTAATTTTTGTATATTTTGTGTGTGGAGATGGGAGATTTCGCCATGTTTCCCAGGCTGGTCTCAAATTCCTGACCTCAAGTGATCCGCCTGCCTCAGCCTCCCAAAGTGCTGGGATTACAAGCGTGAGCCACTTGGGCCTGACCAATTTAAAAATATTTAAAGCCTTTTTAAGTGTCACTTTTTTCTTCACAGTATTTTCTACCAATTAATGCCTACTGAGGTTCTTCTATCTTTCAAGTCCATTTCCAAACAGTCTAAGGAAAGATGCAAAATTCAATTTCCACTCCAGCTACTGGAAAGCAGTATTTAATTTTAGTCCTGCCAAACAAAATGAAGCAAGCAGTAAGTGATGGTGGCACATGGAAGTGTTTTGTGCCTCAGACCGATTGAGTTTGTTGTCCTTTACTTTCCACTCTGAGGCTGGCTGCCCTGTTAATTTCCATTTTCTCAGGGATTACACTGATCTCAATTTACACCGTAATAATAATAAGAAAAGAATCAAGCTAAGTAAGTTACAGCAGAGAGCAAAACGTGGAATGGATGGGCCCTTACAGAAGAGACTTGTTTTCAGGCTGAGAACAAAGGAGTGTGGATGGATTAGGACAGCCTGAGTCCAGCCTCAGCCTCTTAGCAGCTGGGCTCCTCACCTGATCTCTCTAAGCCGGTTTTTTCAAGCACAAACATAATGACAACAATACCTACTTAGAGGATTTTGGAATGCAAAGAGGAGAAAAAATATCCATGAAAATACTCGAAAAACTTTTCCGTGCCACACACGTCGGCTACAGTTAGATCAGATATTTGTCAAGTCACCTAAATATTTTTACCCACCAGCTTTTCTCTCCCCCTACTTTTTGCCTGTCTCCCCCATGTGGGAGAGACAAAGGAAGTAAAAACCAAAGTCCTCAGCCTCTTCTCAATCCATTCATTGGCTGGTTCTCATCCCTGGCTGCAGATCAGAGACCCCAGGGAGCCTTTGCCCCACCCCAGGGCCATTGCAACAATCCCTCCAGGGTGGGGCATGGGCTTGAAGCCACCACTTCATAAACCCTCTCTCTGAACGTCCTTGAAAGGACTCTGCCATACCCTGGGAGGTCACGTGGTTTTCTTGCTAAGGCTACCGCCAGCCAAGAAACCAAAGCTTTTGCTGAAATGAATCTGTTAAACAGCTGCTTCAAATTCAACCTAACAGTTCCCTGGGGTATGAAACTGTCTGCCCTCATGGAGTTAAATGGGCATACTTTCATTCTGGTATGATTGCAGCATTTTAACTAGCAACGTTATGGAATTTTTCAACATTGAAAGTGGTTATCTGTGACCCATAATTTTCGAGATCTTTAATTTAATATAATTAAAGGGACACTCCTGAAATAAACGTCCAAATAACCAAAGGCATTAGATGACTACTCAAATACATTACTTCAGCACCTTTCTCCTTTCCTCTTCCGTGTCTCTTCCCAAAAATGATGCTTAAATTCAGAGGTCTGGGCTTTTGGGGTTTTTTTGTTTTGTTTTTTGTTTTTGTTTTTGTTTTTGTTTTACTAATTAAGCAATTTATCGGTTGCAACTAAGCTTATTAAACTTCTGTAATAAAAATATTACAGGTTTTTGGCCAGGCATGGTGGCTCATGCCTGTAATCCCAGCACTTTGGGA
>NW_012105131.1:670621-674594 GCF_000951045.1 Mandrillus leucophaeus
GGAGGATGAGGCAGGAGAATCTCTTGAACCTGGGAGACGGAGGTTGCAGTGAGCCAAGATTATGCCACTGCACTCCAGCCTGGGCAACAGAGCGAGATTCTATCTAAAAAATAATAATAATAATAAAAGCCATCCACTATTAATTAGGTCTTACAAAGCCACAAAATAATCATGAACTCTTGTAGACCATACAATTAAAAAAATTTTTTTATTATGGTAAAATACACGTAAAATTTACATCTTAATCATTTCTTTTTTTTTTTTGAGACAGAGTCTTGCTCTGTTGCCCAGGCCAGAGTGCAGTGGTGCAGTCTCGGCTCTCTGCAAGCTCCGCCTCCCGGGTTCAAGCGATTCTCCTGCCTCAACTTCCCAAGTAGCTGGGACTACAGGTGCATGCCACCACACCCAGCTAATTTTTTGTATTTTTAGTAGAGATGGATGGAGTTTCACCATGTTAGCCAGGATGGTTATCTCCTGACCTCGTGATCCACCCACCCTGGCCTCCCAAAGTGCTAGGATTACAGGCATGAGCCACAGCGCCCAGCCCATCTTAATCATTTCTAAGTGTACAGTTCAGTAGCTTTAAGTGCATTCACACTGTTGTGCAACCAACCCTCAGAACTCATTTCATCTTGCAAAACTTAAACTCTATACCCACTGAACAACTCCCCATCCTCCTTCCTATTACCCCCTGGCAACCACCAGAGACTTTCTGTCTCTATGAATGTGACTATTCTAGGTGCTTCTTATATTAGTGAAATCATTTGTCTTTTTGTGCAAGCAAAGGGTTTTTTTTTTTTTTTTTTTTTAAAGACAGAGTCTTGCTCCGTTGCCCAGGCTGGAGTGCAGTGGTGCGATCTCAGCACACTGCAAGCTCCACCTCCCGGGTTCACGCCATACTCCTGTCTCAGCCTCCCGAGTAGCTGGGACTACAGGTGCCTGCCAACTTGCCCAGCTAATTTTTTGTATTTTTAGTAGAGATGGGGTTTCACCATGTTAGTCAGGATGGTCTTGATCTCCTGACCTCGTGATCCACCTGCCTCGGCCTCCCAAAGTGCTGGGATTCGGCCTTCTTTTTGTTTTGAGAGAGAAAGAGGGTCTCATTCTGTTGCCCAGGCTGGAGTACAGTGGTGTGATCACAGCTCACAGCAACCTCAGTCTCCGGGTCTCAAGCGACCCTCCCGCCTCAGGCTCCAGAGTAGCTGGGACTACAGATACATGCCACCAGCCCCAGCTAATTTTTAAAAATTTTGTGTAGAGATGGGGGTCTCACTATGTTGCCCAGACTGGTCTCAAATGCCTGGCCTCAAGCAATCCTCTCACCTCGACCTGTCAAAGGGTTGGGATTGAAGCAATGAACCATCATGCTCGGCCAGCAAATATTTTTAACCATAATTGTGTTGCATCAAATTCACAGCGAGAAAGCAGAAATCTGAAAATTCGAAGCTTAGCAATAAGTACGTAAACCACACACACACTCACACATACACACATTCACACATGCATACACACATTCACACATATACACACACACTTCCTATAGAACTGAGCTCAGGACAAAATCCAACTGTGGGGGCCACTGAAGGCCTGTTTTGCAAAACGTCTGCTCCAGTTTTTTTTCATCTGGATGAGCAGAAGAGAAAGACATGCTTGTGGGCCAGGCATGGTGGCTCATGCCTGTAATCCCAGCACTTTGGGGGTCCTAGGCAGGTAGATCACGAGGTCAGGAGTTTGAGATCAGCCTGACCAACATGGTGAAAGCCCATCTCTATTAAAAACACAAAAATTAGCCAGGCATAGTGGCGCGCACGTGTAATCCTTGCTACTCAGGAGGCTGAGGCAGGAGAATCGCTTGAACCCGGGAGGCAGAGGTTGCAGTGAGCTGAGATTGTGCCAGCGGACTCTGGCCTGGGCAATAGAATGAGATTCTGCCTCAAAAAAAAAATTTTAAATAAAAAATACAAAAATTAGGCCGGGCGCGGCGGCTCACGCTTGTAATCCCAGCACTTTGGGCGGCCGAGGTGGGTGGATCACCTGAGGACAGGAGTTCAAGACTAGCCTGGCCAACGTGGTGAAACCCCGTCTCCACTAAAAATACAAAAAAATTAGCTGGGCATGGTGGCAGGTACCTGTAATCCCAGCTACTTGGGAGGCTGAGGTGGGAGAATCGCTAAAACCCGGGAGGCGGAGGTTGCAGTGAGCTGAGATCGTGCCGTTGAACTCCAGCCTGGACAGCAGAGTGAGATATGCTTGTGGCCCCTGAGGAGGGTCAAAGCCTTTCAAGTATGGACCTGCAGAGAGGGTTCACACGGCACAACGTGGAGCTGAAACAGGACGTGAAACCAGATCAAACCCAGGGCCAAGGTGTGCAAAGGAGGCCTTGGGGCTCAGAGCTCTCGCCTGGGAATTTCATACAAGACTCGTCCAGTTCTGCAGGTTTGGCTTTGAGGATTTGTTCCTGTGCTTCACCGGTTATCTGAACATCGGTGCCAACTGGCAAAAGTCAAGGTAGCCTGGATCCAGGCTGGAACCAGCAGGTGCCCTGAGGACTGCGACAGGAAGCCAATTAGGAACAACTTCTTATTGTCTCCTTGCTGAAAACCACAAGAGTTCTTATCTTCTGAAAACTTTTGCTCTGGGCTGGAAGGCGTGCCTCTGGGCTGGAAGGCTTGGCTGGTGTCAGGGCCAGAGTGGGGATCAGTACTGGCCATTGGACTAAGTGTCCTTTTTTTAATTTAAAAAAGAAAGTTGTATTATTATATTTTTAAAAATTTTTATTTTCTTTTAGTGTGTTTGGCAGAGTCACTCAGGCTGGAGTGCAGTGGCATGATCTCAGCTCACTGCAGCCTCCATCTCCCAGGCTCAAGTGATTCTCCTGCCTTAGCCTCCCGAGTAGCTGGGATTACAGGCACCCGCCACCACACCCAGCTAATTTTTGTATTTTTAGTGGAGATGGGGTTTCACCATATTGGCTAGGCTGGTCGCAAACTCCTGACCTGTGGTGATCCACCCACCTTGGCCTCCCAAAATGCTGGGATTACAGGCATGAGCCACCATGCCCAGCCCTCCTGGCTAAGTTTTACGTCTTTAGTAGAGATGGGGTTTCACCGTGTTGTCCAGGCTGGTCTCGAACTCCTGGCCTCAGGTGATCCGCCGGCCTTGGCCTCCCAAAGTGTTGGGATTACAGGCGTGAGCCACTGCCCCCGGCTGAGAGACCTTATCTCAAACAAAACAAAATAGAGAACTACCAAACTCTTTTGGGGTGGGGAGAGTCTCGTCACAGACATTCAGCTTCCCTTGATCAGTGGGAGGAATGATGGTGGGAGAAAGCAGTGGACTATCTGGAAGTGGGTAGGAGGCACATGAGGGGCGTCCCCACATCACTTATCCACGTCCCCACAGCTATGTCAAAGCCCAAACCACCATGGCCCCCACCGGCATTCTGAGGTCCCCTCTGTCCCCAACACGTGGGCCAGTTGCAATATTACATGGAACCTGAGAAGCCTCGATGATAATATCCCAGCAAGACAGGGCGCAGAGCCTCGTGCCTCTAGTCCCAGCTACTCAGGAGGCTGGAGTGGGAGGAGCCCAGGAGTTTGAGACAAACCTGGGCACCATAGGGAGACTCCCACCTCTACAAAAAAAATTTTTTAATTAGCTGTGCATGGTGGTGTGCACCTGCAGTCCAGCTACTTGGGAGGCTGAGGTGGGAAGATTGCTTGAGCCCAGAAGGTCGAGGTTACAGTGAGCTATAATCGCACCACTGTCCTCCAGCCTGGATGACACAGCCAGAACCTGTAACTAAAAAAAAAAAAAAAAAAACACTGGGCACAGTGGCTCATGCCTGTCATCCCAGAACTTTGGGAGGCCGGGACGGGCAGATCATCTGAGATTGGGAGTTCAAGACCAACCTGACCCACATGGAGAAACCCTATCTCTACTAAAAATACAAAATTAGCTGGGCATGGTGGCA
>NW_012105131.1:675359-678277 GCF_000951045.1 Mandrillus leucophaeus
ACACAAAAATTAGTTGGGTGTGGTGGTGGGCGCCTGTAATCCCAGCTACTTGAGAGGCTGAGGCAGGAGAATCACTTGAACACAGGCAGTGGAGATTGTAGTGAGCTGAGATCGTGCCCCCGCACTCCAGCCTGGGCAACAGAGTGAGACTCTGCCTCAAAAAATAAAAAATAAAAAATAAAAAATAAAGAATAATTTTCTCTAGGCCAGATACCAGGTGCAGTGACTCATGCCTGTAATCCCAGCACTTTGGGAGGCCAAAGTAGGTGGATTGTTGAGGCCAAGCATTTGAGACCAGCAGGATTGCAACATGGTAAAAACCCACTCCACAAAAAATATGAAAAATTAGCCAGGTGTGGAGGCAGGCACTTGTAGCTAGTCAGGACACGAAGGTGGGAGGATCGCTTGAGCCCAGGAGATCGAGGCTTCAGTGAGCCGTGACTGTACCATCACCCTGTAGCCTGAGCAACGGAACAAGACCCTGTCTCAAACAAACAAAAAAATCTCTAATATTACCTTTTTCTGCGAAATATCTGTGTACATTTGAACTGAACTCAGAATTTTTCAAAATAAGCCTTACATTAAAACAAACTATTCTCATCACTTCTCGGCCTTTTGGCTAACATCAAGCACAAAACAAACTATTCTGTAGATCGGGCACAGTGGCCTGTAATCCCAACACTTTGGGAGGCCAAGGAGGGAGGATCGCTTGAGCTCAGGAGTTCGAGACCAGCCTGGGCAACATAGCAAAATCTTATCTTCACAAGAAATACAAAAATGAGCCAGGTGTAGTGGCTCGTGCCTGTGGTCCCAGCTGCTTGGGAGGCTAAGGTGGAAGGATTGCGTGAGTCCAGGAGGCAGAGGCTGCAGTGAGCCGAGATCATGCCACTGCACTCCAGCCTAGGTAATAGAGTGAGACTCTGTCTCAATAAACAAACAAACAAACAAACAAATAAATAAATAAATAAAATAAAATAAACGTACACTGAACTTCACCCCAAAAGCAGGAGCCCTCTCTTGTGCTGCCTTGGAAACCAAGGGGAAGTCACTGGTAGCAAAACTCAGGCTGCTATGGGCCAGGTATTTCCCTATTAGGGATCACATGTCCACTAGTCCCAAGGCCACACTGTGTTTCTGTAGCACCATTATTACATCATCATAACCACATCCACGACCATCCTAACTTATAATTCATACTCTGTGCCTGCGAAGTCCTTGTATTTGACCACTATCCCTATTTACAAAGCCATTCACTATTGGCCGGGTGCTGTGGCTCACTCCTGTAAACCCAGCACTTTGGGAATCTGAGGCAGGCAGATCACTTGAGGTCAGGAGTTCGAGGTCAGCCTGGCCAACATGGTGAAATCCTGTCTCTACTAAAAATATAAAAATTAGCTGGGCGTGGTGACACATGTCTGTAATCCCAGCTATTGAGGAGGATGAGGCAGGAGAATCTCTTGAACCTGGGAGACGGAGGTTGCAGTGAGCCAAGATTATGCCACTGCACTCCAGCCTGGGCAACAGAGCGAGATTCTATCTAAAAAATAATAATAATAATAAAAGCCATCCACTATTAATTAGGTCTTACAAAGCCACAAAATAATCATGAACTCTTGTAGACCATACAATTAAAAAAATTTTTTTATTATGGTAAAATACACGTAAAATTTACATCTTAATCATTTCTTTTTTTTTTTTGAGACAGAGTCTTGCTCTGTTGCCCAGGCCAGAGTGCAGTGGTGCAGTCTCGGCTCTCTGCAAGCTCCGCCTCCCGGGTTCAAGCGATTCTCCTGCCTCAACTTCCCAAGTAGCTGGGACTACAGGTGCATGCCACCACACCCAGCTAATTTTTTGTATTTTTAGTAGAGATGGATGGAGTTTCACCATGTTAGCCAGGATGGTTATCTCCTGACCTCGTGATCCACCCACCCTGGCCTCCCAAAGTGCTAGGATTACAGGCATGAGCCACAGCGCCCAGCCCATCTTAATCATTTCTAAGTGTACAGTTCAGTAGCTTTAAGTGCATTCACACTGTTGTGCAACCAACCCTCAGAACTCATTTCATCTTGCAAAACTTAAACTCTATACCCACTGAACAACTCCCCATCCTCCTTCCTATTACCCCCTGGCAACCACCAGAGACTTTCTGTCTCTATGAATGTGACTATTCTAGGTGCTTCTTATATTAGTGAAATCATTTGTCTTTTTGTGCAAGCAAAGGGTTTTTTTTTTTTTTTTTTTTTAAAGACAGAGTCTTGCTCCGTTGCCCAGGCTGGAGTGCAGTGGTGCGATCTCAGCACACTGCAAGCTCCACCTCCCGGGTTCACGCCATACTCCTGTCTCAGCCTCCCGAGTAGCTGGGACTACAGGTGCCTGCCAACTTGCCCAGCTAATTTTTTGTATTTTTAGTAGAGATGGGGTTTCACCATGTTAGTCAGGATGGTCTTGATCTCCTGACCTCGTGATCCACCTGCCTCGGCCTCCCAAAGTGCTGGGATTCGGCCTTCTTTTTGTTTTGAGAGAGAAAGAGGGTCTCATTCTGTTGCCCAGGCTGGAGTACAGTGGTGTGATCACAGCTCACAGCAACCTCAGTCTCCGGGTCTCAAGCGACCCTCCCGCCTCAGGCTCCAGAGTAGCTGGGACTACAGATACATGCCACCAGCCCCAGCTAATTTTTAAAAATTTTGTGTAGAGATGGGGGTCTCACTATGTTGCCCAGACTGGTCTCAAATGCCTGGCCTCAAGCAATCCTCTCACCTCGACCTGTCAAAGGGTTGGGATTGAAGCAATGAACCATCATGCTCGGCCAGCAAATATTTTTAACCATAATTGTGTTGCATCAAATTCACAGCGAGAAAGCAGAAATCTGAAAATTCGAAGCTTAGCAATAAGTACGTAAACCACACACACACTCACAC
>NW_012105131.1:678327-679229 GCF_000951045.1 Mandrillus leucophaeus
AAAAAAAAAAAAAAAAAAGCGGCTGCTTAGTCCAGCTTCCCTGAGTGGGTGGTGTAATTTCGCCTGGAAGCGGAGGCTGGAATGACAGGCATCTTGGCCAACGTGTTCAGCACGAAGCAGTCAACTGGCACAGAGGGTCCATTGTGATCAGACCACAGACTATCCAGACAGAGCTGCACCTTCCCCTACGCCCCGGCCAGCGCCGGCTGTTTGCCATTCCCTCTGCACCCTGTGCACCTTGACTCGGCAGATCTCTGCACAAGCCCTTCTCTTTGCTTCCAGTACCCCCTAGCCCCCACCTTCTTCACCGGGAAAATTCTATGCATTGTTCAAAGCCTGACTCAAATGTCCCCCCTCCCCACCTCCTCTGGGCTCTTTTTTTTTTTTTTTTTTGAGACAGAGTCTCGCTCTCGCTCTATAGCCCAGGCTGGAGTGCAGTGGCGCAATCTCGGCTCACTGCAACCTCCGCCTCCTGGGTTCAAGTGATTCTCCTGCCTTAAACTCTTGAGTAGCTGGGACTATAGGCATGTGTCAACACGCCCGGCTAATTTTTGTAATTTTAGTAGAGACAGGGTTTCACCATGTTGGCCAGGCTGGTCTCAAACTCCTGACCTCAAGGGATCCGCCTGCCTCAGCCTCCTAAAGTGTTGGTATTACAGGCATGAGTCACCACGCCTGGCCTTTGGGCTCTTATGACAGGTGCCCTAGTCAGACTGTATTATGACCTGTTTACAACTCTGTCCCCAACAAGTCTGTAAACTTTTTTTTTCTTTTTGGGCTGGGGGCACGGAGTCTCGCTCTGTCATACAGGCTGGAGTGCAGTGGCACGATCTCGGCTCACTGCAAGCTCTGCCTCCCGGGTTCACGCCATTCTCTTGCCTCAGCCTCCCGAGTAGCTGGGA
>NW_012105131.1:680169-681485 GCF_000951045.1 Mandrillus leucophaeus
AGCCAGGATGGTCTCGATCTCCTGACCTCGTGATCCGCCTGTCTCGGCCTCCCAAAGTGCTGGGATTACAGGCTTGAGCCACCGCGCCCGGCGCTTTATTTATTTGCTTATTTATTGACAGAATTTATTTAGAGACAGCCTGTCGCCCAGGCTGGAGTACAGTGGTGTGATCACAGCTCACAGCAGCCTCGAGCTCCTGCACTCAAGCAATCCTCTCACTTCGGTCTCCTGAGTAGCTGGGGCCACGGGTGTGTGTCTCCAAACCCAGCTAACTTAAAAATTTATTTTTTTGCAGACAGAGGGTCTCCCTATGTGGCCCAAGCTGGTCTCAAATTCCTGGGCTCAAGCAATCCTCCAATCTCAGCCTCCCAAAATGTGGGGATTATAGGCATGAGCCACTGGGACCAGCTAATTTTTTACATTTTTCTTTTTTGTAGCGAGGGGGTCTCCCTGTGTTGCCTGGGTTGGTGTCAAATTCCTGGCCTCGAGTGATCCTCCTGCCTTGGATTCCTAAAGGGCTGGGATTACAAGTGTGAGCCACTGTACCTGGGCAACTCAAGTCCCCTTTACCTTCAGTCATTCAGTCAACGAACACCAAATACTTGCTCCGCACTAGGCATGCCCCAGGCCAATGAATGAGGCTTGGTCCCTGACCTTAGTGAGCTTAGACTCACTTAGAGGAAGACTCACAAACAGTGAGTTATTTGGATGGAAACATGAATGAACGAATGAATGAATGAATGAGTGAATACAAGCTGCCTCTCCTCTCCCCTGCTGTCTGGGTGATCATGCAGTATGTGCGGCAGGTGCCCATCCTGTCCCATCCCACATCCACTCTGGAGGGTCCTAATCTAGGACACCTTAGTGTATCTCATGGATGGCCAGCTATGGAGCTAAGATTCACTGGGCCAATGGATTTATATTTTTTTGGTGGGCTTATAGTCACAGCTGTGTTTCTGTATTTTATTTTATTATGTTATGATCTTTCCTTTTGAATTTTTTTTGAGACAGTGTCTCACTCTGTCACCCAGGCTGGAGAGCAGTGGTGTTATCTCAGCCCACTGCAACCTCTGCCTCCTGGGTTCAAGCAATTCTCGTGCCTCAACCTCCCGAGTAGCCAGGACGCCTAATTTTTGTATTTTCAGTAGAGACCGGGTTTCGCCATGCTGGCCAGGCTGGTCTTGAATTCCAGACATCAAGTGATTCACCTGCCTCGGCCTCCCAAAGTGGCAAGATTATAGGGGTGAGCCACCGCACCTGGCCTGTTTCTGTATTTCATTATCAAAATCTAGTGGATTAAAAAAAAAAAAAAAAAA
>NW_012105131.1:683648-685250 GCF_000951045.1 Mandrillus leucophaeus
AAAAAAAAAAAAAAAAAAGAACCAAACATAAGTTTCCCTGTCAGCTTTTTCTTCTGTTTTTATTTATTGATTTTTTCTTTTGAGATTGAGTTTCACTTTTATTACCTAGGCTGGAGTGTAATGATGAGATGTTGGCTCACTGTAACCTCTGCCTCCTAGATTCAAGCAATTCTCCTGCCTCAGCCTCCCAGGTAGCTGGGATTACGGGCACCTGCCACCATGCCCATGCTAATTTTTGTATTTTTAGTAGAGAAAGAGTTTCATCATGTTGGCCAGGCTGGTCTCAAACTCCTGACCTCAGATGATCCACCTGCCTTGGCCTCCCAAAGTGCTGGGATTACAGGTATGAGTCACTGTGCCCGGCCCCCTGTCAGCTTCTAAATGTAACGGCTTTCCTGATTCCTTGGTGCCTAGAACAGTGCTGCAATTTCTCATGTATTCACGTATCTGTTGTGAATAAGTTTTGTTCATTTTGTTTGCCAAAACTTGATTTTCAGGCCAAGTGCAGTGGCTCATGCGTGTACTTCCATCCCTTTGGGAGGCCGAGGCCAGAGGATCGCTTGAGGCCAGAAGTTTAAGACCAGCATGGCCAGTTGGGCATGGTGGCTCACGCCGCTAATCCCAGCACTTTGGGATGCTGAGGCGGGCGGATCATGAGGTCAGGAGTTTCAGACCAGCCTGGCCAACATGGTGAAACCCCATCTCTACTAAAGATACAAAAATTAGCCTGGTGTGGTGGCGGGCGCCTGTAGTCCCAGCTATTTGGGAGATTGAACCCGGGAGGCAGAGGCTGTAGTGAGCTGAGATCGTGCCATGGCACTCCACCCTGGGCAACAGAGTGAGACTCCATCTCAAAAAAAAGACCAGCTCGGTCAACATGATGAAACTCCGTATCTACTAAAAATACGAAAATTAGCTGGGCTTGGTGGTACACGCCTGTAATCCCAGCTACTCCGGAGGCTGAGGCACGAGAATTGCTTGAACCCAGGAGTGGGAGGCTGCAGTGAGCCTAGATTTCGCCACTGTGCTCCAGCCTGGGTGACAGAGTGACACTGTGTCTCAAAAAAAAAAAAAAAAAGAAAAGAAAAAGAAAAAAAAAAGAACTTGATTTTCAGGGAATGAACTTTCCTAGTGAGGTTTCTTTAAAAATCTTTAATTTCCTGTGTCTGTCTGCAGTATGTCAGGAGCTGGCTCACTGCTCATTTCACTTTACCTGAAACAAAGTATAAGCTTTCAGCTGGGGAGGAATGTTGCTTGTTTACTCGATTTCAATTCATTAAGAGAAGAGATAAAATTGTGCCTTATGTTTTACTTCATGGTACCACCCAGAACAATGCAATTTGGAAATGAATACACGTTTTAATTATTTTGAACATTTTGTGTGTGTGGAGACAGGATCTCCCTGTGTTGCCCAGGCTGGTCTCAAACTCCTGGGCTCAAGTGATCCTCCCACTTCTGCCTCCCAAAGTGCTGGGATTACAGCATGAGCCACCATGCCCAGCCTATATTTTACTATTTTACTTTACTTAGTTTCCTTTCTTTTTTTCCTCTCTTTAAATTTTTTATGCACAAGTAGATTTTTTTTTTTTTTTTTTTTTTTTT
>NW_012105131.1:686580-697469 GCF_000951045.1 Mandrillus leucophaeus
TTAAAAATACAAAAATTAGCTGGGCACGGTGGCAGGCAACCTATAATCTCAGCTACTTGGAAGGCTGAGGCAGGAGGAGTGCTTGAGCCCAGGGCACGGCTACAGTGAGCTGTGATCACATCAGTGCGCTCCAGCATGGGAGAGAGCTTGAGACCCTGTCTCTCAAAATAAACAAACCAACCACCAGGACTGAATAACAAAGACAGGCAACCCAATTACAAAATGGGTAAGATATGCAAATGACTAATGAGCAAAAGATGCTCCACTTCCTCTGTTATTAGGGTAATGCAAATCAAAATCACAGTAAGATGTCTTTCGTTACCCATCAGCAATCAGACAAGAAAAAGTAAAAGTAGAAAATAAGTATTGACAAGGATGTGGAGACACTGGAACCCCAGTGCATTGCTGGTGGGAGTGGAAAAATCGTGCAGCCACCGTGGCATTTTAATGGTTCCTCAAAAAGTTAAATATAAAATTGCCATGCGAGGCTGGGCACAGTGACTCACGCTTGTAATCCCAGCACTTTGAAAGGCCGAGATGGGAAGACTGCTTGAGGTTAGGAGTTTGAGACCAGCCTGGCCAACATGGTGAAATCCCGTCTCTACTAAAAATACAAAAATTAGCCAGGCGTGGTGGCACATATCTGTAGTCCCAGCTACTTGGGAGGCTGAGCCACTGCACTGCAGCCTGGGTGACGGAGTGAGAGAGACTTTGTCTCAAAAAAAAAAAAAAAAGAAAAGAAAAAGAAAAAAAAATGTCATGTGAGGCTGGGCACGGTGGCTCACGCCTGTAATCCCAGCACTTTGGAAGGCCGAGGTGGGCAGATCACGAGGTCAGGAGATCAAGACCAGCCAGGCAAACATGGTGAAACACCGTCTCTCCTAAAAATACAAAAAAAAAATTAGCCGGGCATGGTGGTGGGCGCCTGTAGTCCCAGCTACTTGGGAGGCTGAGCCATTGCACTGCAGCCTGGGTGATGGAGCGAGAGAGACTCGGTCTCAAAAAAAAAAAAAAAAGAAAAGAAAAAGAAAAAGAAAATGTCATGTGAGGCTGGGCGCGGTGGCTCACACCTGTAATCCCAGCACTTTGGGAGGCTGAAGTCAGAGGACTGCTTGAGGCCAGGATATCAAGACCAGTCTGGGCAACCTAGTAAGACTCCATCTCAATTTTTTTTTTTTTTTTTTTTTGAGACAGAGTCTCACTCTGGAGTACAGTGGCGTGATCTGGGTTCACTGCAACTTCCCCCTCTGGGTTCAAGCAGTTCTCCTGTCTCAGACTTCGAAATAGCTGGGATTACAGGTGTACACCACCATGCCCGGCTAATTTCTGTAATTTTAGTAGAGATGCGGTTTTACCATGTTGGCCAGACTAGAAAAATATTTTTTTAATTAAAAAAAAAAAAAAAAAGAATTAGGGACCGGGCGCGGTGAGTCACACCTGTAATCCCAGCACTTTGGGAGGCCAAGGCGGGCAGATCACGAGGTCAGGAGATCAAGACCAGCCTGGCTAACATGGTGAAACACTGTCTCTACTAAAAATACAAAAAAAAGTAGCTGGGCACGGTGGTGGGTGCCTGTAGTCCCAGCTACTTGGGAGGCTGAAGCAGGAGAATGGCGTGAACCTGGGAGGCGGAGCTTGCAGCGAGCTGAGATCGTGCCACTGCACTCCAGCCTGAGCAACAGAGCAGGACGCCGTCTCAAAAAAAAAAAAAATAATAAATGAATAAAAGAATTAACATGACAATTCTATGCCTAGGTATATATCCAGAAGAAAGGAAAGGGGGTACTCAAAAAGATATTACTTGTACACTCATGTTCATAGCAGCGTTGTTCATAAGAGCCAAAATCTGGAAATTTGACTGAAGTGTCCATCAACAGACGAATTGATAAACAAAATGCGTTACATACAGCCAGGCGCAGTGGCTCACGCCTGTAATCCCAGCACTTTGGGAGGCCAAGGTGGGTGGATTACCCGAGGTCAGGAGTTTGAGACCAGCTTGGCCAACACGGTGAAATCCCGTTGCTACTAAAAATACAAAAATTAGCTGGGCATGGTGGCGTGCACCTATAATCCCAGCTACTCAGGAGGCTGAGGCTGGAGAATCGCTTAAACCCTGGAGGCGCAGGTTGCAGTGAGCTGAGATCACACCATTGTACTCCAGTGTGGGCGACAGAGTGAGAGACCCCATCTAAAAAAAGAAAAAAAAAAGGTTAAAATGGCAAATTTCATGTCATGTATATTTTGCAAAAAGGAAAACAAATCCACACCAAACTGAGACTTTTTCTTCACTAGTTAGAGTGAGATTAAGTTAGAGGGAAACCTTTTCACCGTTTACTCTGGCTGGCTCAACAGAACTGAGATCAGGATTAGGGAGTTAACTCATGCTTACCAAGCTCCTACAGACTGAACTATAAAACTAGGGCCCCTCTCTCCCTATGCACAGTTTATAAGGGGAAGCAGAATTGTCAGCTGGACTTAACAGAGCTTTGGTTCTAAGCTGTTTACGTTCTGTTCCTCTGCAAACTGCATGCATGGAAATCCCCATAGGGTGGCAGCTGCCCAGGGAAGGGATTGCATTAGGATTTAGCAATGTCATCGGTCCTGTCCCCTACCTCCTCAGCCAGTACTGGGGTACCCTCCTGAACACTCCCTCGCTCCACATACTTGTAGGATTTCAGAACCAGTGGGGAAGGGCAGGGCTCTGAGTGCAGGGCGGAGGAGGACTTCCGCCACCTGGAAACCTAGGGCCTGGGGCTGCAGGGGAAGTGACCAGTGTCTGTGCTGCCAGGGAGCCCTGGGAGGTCGCCGTTCGGAGGAGAGCAGCGGCGGGGGAAGGTGCCCACAGACCACGGAAAGCCACAGCAGGCGCAAGGGCTTGGGGCCAGGAAGGACAGCCCTAAAGCCACCGTGAAAAGGACAGCCCCAGACAGCTAGGCTGACGCAGGGAGAGAGAAAAAGATCTCAGTGTTGGCAGAGAGAGAGAGAGAGGGAGAGAGAGAGAGAGACTAATTATTGGGGTGGGGAGAGCATTTCTCACTATTGATTTTTAACACCAAAGACATTAAGAAAAAAAAAATCGTACTCCAGCTTGAGCAACAGAGTGGGACTCTGTCTCAAAAAACAGAAAAAGAAAAGAAATTGGTTAAGTTTCACTATATAAAAACGAAACTTCAGTATAACAATACAAAAAAAGGCCGGGCACGGTAGCTCACGCCTGTAATCCCAGCACTTTGGGAGGCGGAGGTGGGAGGATCACCTGAGGTCAGGAGTTCGAGACCAACCTGGCCAACATGGTGAAATCCCATTTCTAATTTAAAAATACAAAAATTAGCTGGGCGTGATGGCAGGCACCTGTAACCCCAGCTACTTGGGAGGCTGAGGCAGGAGAATCACTTGAACCCGAGAGGCAGAGTTTGCAGTGAGCCGAGATCACGCCACTGCATTCTAGCCTGGACAACAGAACGAGACTCTGTCTCAAAAAAAAAAAGCCATAAAAAGTCAAAAGACAAACAGCTACATATAACAAACAAAATGCTTTTTTAAAGACAGGGTCTTGTTCTATCACCCAGGCTGAGTACAGTGATGCAACCTCAGCTTACTGCAGCCTCTGCCTCCCAGGCTCAAGCGATTCTCCTGCCTCAGCCTCCCAAGTAGCTGGGATTACAGACATGCACCATCACACCCAGCTAATATTCCTATTTTTAGTAGGAATTTAGAGGTTTCACCAGGCTGGTCTAAAGCTCGTGACCTCAGGTGATCCGCCCACCTCGGCCTCCCAAAGTTCTAGGATTACAGGTGTGAACCACTGCATTGGGCCTTTCTTTTTTCATTTACAAAACGCTTATACAAGAGAATAAGGGAAAAAAGCAAAAGACTGGGCCAGGCGCAGTGGTTCACACCTGTAATCCCAGCACTTTGGGAGGCCGAGGCAGGTGGATCACCTGAGGTCGAGAGTTCAAGAGCAGCCTGACTAACATGGGGAAACCCAGTCTCTAGTAAAAATCCAAAATCAGCCAGGTGTGGTGGCACATGCCTGTAATCCCAGCACTTTGGGAGGCTGAGGTGGGTGGATCACGAGGTCAGGAGATCCAGACCAGCCTGAAACCCCATCTCTACTAAAAATACAAAAACAAAATTAGCTGGGCGTGGTGGCAGGCACCTGTAGTCCCAGCTACTCAGGGGGCTGAGGCAGGAGAATGGTGTGAACCTGGGAGGCGGAGCTTGCAGTGAGCCGAGACTGTGCCACTGCACTCCAGCCTGGGCGACAGAGCGAGACTCCGTCTCAAATAAAAAGAAAAATAATACAAAAATTAGCTGAGCTGGGTGGTGCGTGCCCGTAATCCCAGCTAACTCGGGAGGCTGACGGAAGAGAATCACTTGAACCCAGGTGGCAGAGGTTGCAGTGAGCTGAGATCGTGCCATTGCACTCCAGCCTGGGCAAGAAGAGGAAAACTCAATCTCAAAAAAAAAAAAAAATCACATTCATAGCTGGGCACAGTGGCTCATCCCTGTAATCCCAGCACTTTGGGAGGCTGAGGTGGGCAGATCACTTGAGCCTAGGAGTTCCAGACCAGCCTGGGCAACATGGCAAGACCCTGTCTCTACAAAAAAATACAAAAATTAGCTGGGCACGGTGGTGTGCACCTGTAGTCCCAGCTACTTAGGAGGCTGAGGTGGGAGGATCACTTGAGACCAAGAGGTAGAGGCTACAGTGAGCAGTGACTATACCCCTGCACTCTAGCCTGGGTGACAGAGCCAGACACTGTCTCCAAAAAAACAAAACAAAACAAAACAAAACAAAAAAACAAAAAACAAATAGAAAAATTAAAATAATATTCATCTTATTTTGTTTTTTAAAAATTCATTCATCCTAGGATGGGCACGGTGGTTCATGCCTGTAATCCCAGTACTTTGAGAGGCTGAGGCAGGAGGATCACCTGAGGTCAGGAGTTCGAAACCAGCCTGACCAACATGGAGAAACCCTGTCTGTACTAATAATACAAAATTAGCCAGGCGTGTTGGCACATGCCTGTAATCCCAGCTACTCGGGAGGCTGAGGCAGGAGAACCACTTGAACCTAAGAGGTGGAGGTTGTGGTGAGCTGAGACTGCGCCACTATACTCCGGCCTGGGCAATAAGAGCGAGACTCCGTCTTAAAAAAAAAAAAAAAAATTAGCCAGGTGTGGTGGTGCACACCTGTAGTCCCTGCTACTCGATAGGGGGCTGAGGCAGGAGAATTGCTTCATCCTGGGAGGTGGATGTTGCAGCGAGCCGAGATCATGCCATTGCACTCCAGCTTGGGCAACAGAGTGAGACTTCGTCTCAAAATAAATAAATAAATAAATACACATGTACATAAATAAACAATTCACCCATCCTTTACTTTTCATTGTAAATGCTACCCTCTTTTCTTTCTTCTTTTTCTTTCTTTTTTTTTTTTTTTTTTTGAGATGGAATCTTGCTCTATCGCCCAGGTTGGAGTAGTGCAGTGGCGCTATCTTGGCTCACTGCAAGCTTCGCCTCACGGTTACACGCCATTCTCCTGCCTCAGCCTCCTGAGTAGCTGGGAATACAGGTGCCCGCCACCACACCTGGCTGATTTTTTGTATTTTTAGTAGAAACAGGGTTTCACCATGTTAGCCAGGATGGTCTTGATCTGCTGACCTTATGATCCGCCCATCTCGTCCTCCCAAAGCGCTGGGATTACAGGCGTGAGCCACCATGCCCAGCTGCAAATGCTACTTTCTCCATGAAAAATTGTCTGCTTTGTGTGTAGCTTTCTTGTGCCATCTTGACACATTTACCTGAGTGCATATTGTATTTGATTCATTTGTCATATCTGCTTGAATCAGATGGTTATTACTGGTGAATGGACAACAGTAGTTAAGAATTCAGGCTTTGGATCCGAGCAGGTTTAGATCAAAATCTGATTGTGCCATCTGTGTATCCCAGGCTGAGTACTGAGCCTTTCTGAGCCTCTTTAGCATGGGAGTGGAGGGGCATTCGGTGCACTTGCCACAGAGGCAGCAAGCAATGAGATAATCTATTAAGTGTTAAGCCTGGTGCGTGGCTCTGAAGGACTGCTCAATACATGTGAGCCATGATCACACATTTCTGGAGGGCACAGATGGTCTTGCAGGCTTTCCAGAATATAGTAGGTGTTCAGATTCTTTCCTGATACTCATTGGTGCCCCTCACTTCCTTCCATTATCCGGGTCAGTCTGAGTTCATCTGGGATTGGAAAACACAGCAGGCTGGTATGAATGAAGTCAGCCTACAGCCCCAGGTACAAGCCAGAGCTTGGTCAGCCCCCTCCCTAGGTTTAGGGGGAAGGGAATGGATAATTAACACCTTCTCACTGCTGGGAAAACAATGAAAAGTACTTGTTACACTGATAATGGGTTAATTTCTTTTTCTTTTTTCTTTTTTTCAGACAGTTTCACTCTGTTGCCCAGGCTGGAGTGCAGTGGCATGATCTCAGCTCACTGCAACCTCCACCTCCCGGGTTTAGGCGATTCTCCTGCCTCAGCCTCCCAAGTAACTGGGATTACAGGCACCTGCCACCATGCCCGGCTAATTATTGTATTTCTAGTAAAGACGGGGTTTCACCATGTTGGCCAGGCTGGTCTTGAACTCCTGACCTCAGATGATCCATCCGCCTTGGCCTCCCAAAGCGCTGGGATTACAGGTGCGAACCACTGCGCCCGGCCAGATGGTGGGTTAATTTCACTTTGAACAGCATCGTTCTGATTGGCTTTCCCTCCCCCTTCCAACCCATTGTTCAAAAATTCCCTTTATTCTTTGATGAAAACTTCCCCAAGTGGGTCATCTACCTTAAGTATAATAAACACCAGGTCTTGAAGGGGTTAAAAAAGGCTGCTATGATTCACCAGAAAAAGAGGAAAGGCTTGGTAAACGCAATGCTAAAGAATCAAGAAACTGGTGGTTAAGTCCACGGTGGAAACAAAAAGAGAAAAGGAAGGATGCAGGTATTTGTTGTCAGCATTTAACCTAGATTTTTCATCTCTTGATTTTATGATTATGTTGCAAGGCTATAGGTTGTCTCTATTATATATATCTATAGATATAGTCATATGGAATTGTTCTAACATCTATAACAATATACTGTAATAAAAGTTATGTGACTATGGTCTGTCTCCGTCTCTCTCTCAAAAATATCTTCTTGTACTGAACATAGCTATTTTTGGACCGCGGTTGACCGTGGGTAACTGAAACTGCAGAAAGCGAAACTGCAGATAAGAGGGGGAACTACGGTAGACGCCACCCACCCGTTATTCACTTGGGAGCCGTCTGGGTTATCAGATCGACTGTCTGCAAGTATTGCAGTGTTTGTGTTCAAGTCACCCTTATTTTCTATCATAATGGCCCCAAAGCACAAGAGTAGTGATGCTGGGAATTTGGACAGGCCAAAGAGAAGCCGTAAAGTGCTCCCTCTAAGTGAAAAGGTGAAAGTTCTCGACTTAATCAGGAAAGAAAAAAAATCCTATGCTGAGGTTGCTAAGATCTACGGGAAGAATGAATCTTCCATCCGTGAAATTGTGAAGAAGGAAAAAGAAATTCGTGCTAGTTTTGCTGTCTCACCTCCAACTGCTAAAGTGACGGCCACGGTGCGTGATAAGTGCTTAGTTAAGATGGAACAGGCACTGCATTTGTGGGTGGAAGAGATGAACAGAAAACGTGTTCCCATTGACAGCAACGTGTTGCGCCAGAAAGCCTTGAGCCTATACCAAGACTTCAGCAAGGGATGCTCTGAAACTGACACCAAGCCATTTACTGCGAGTAAGGGATGGTTACACAGATTCAGGCATAGATTCTCACATCATTACAAGAAGAAGAAGAAGGGTGAGTACGGTACAAGTTATTTTGAGAGAGAGAGAGAGAGAGATCACATTCACCTTAGTACTTGCTATACTTGTTCTATTTTGTTATCATTGCTGTTAACTTCTTCCTGTGCCTAGTTGGATTTGGTATTATCCAAGGTTTCAGGCATCCACTGGCAGTCTTGGAATGTGTCCCCCACAGATAACAGGGGACTACTGTATTCACTCTCTCTCTCTCTTTCTAAATTTTTATTGTAGGTTCATGGGTACATATGCAGGTTTATTATACAGGTAAACTCGTGTCACCGGGGTTTGTTGTACAGATTATTTTGCCACCCGCGTACTAAGCCTATCCAATAGTTATTTTTTTTCTGCTCCTCATCCTTCTCCCACTGAGGCGGGCGGATCACCTGAGGTTGGGAGTTCGAGACCAGCCTAACCAACATGGAGAAACCCCGTCTCTACTAAAAATACAAAATTAGCCAGGCATGGTGGCGCATGCCTGTAATCCCAGCTACTCGGGAGGCTGAGGCAGGAGAATCACTTGAACCCAGGAGGCAAAGGTTGCAGTAAGCAGAGATCGCGCCATCGCACTCCAGCCTGGGCAACAAGAGCGAAACTCTGTCTCAAAAAAAAAAAAAAAAGAAAAGAAAAGAAACATGGAACATGGACTTTTTTCATATTTAAAAAAAGTTTTGAATGCTAAATAATACCATCTAATATTTATATAACACGTACCCAAGTTCATAAAGTATTTTCATCTACGTATCATCTGATTTCCCCAAATCCTGAAGGAGGCAGAGAAAATACTATAGAGGTTTTATTTTTAACAACTTAAATTTAGAGCTTTATATTTAAAAACTTAAATTTAAAAACTTTTAAAAACGACAGTGTTAACATAATCCTAAATAGCAGATGAAATTCATCTAAATCCTGCTACCCCAACAAAGAAAACTGTTTATTTCAACTGGTGCAACATGAATATTCGTTTTACTGTGTCGGCCAGATGCTCACACAAAAGGCAGAGCTAGAGCTGGAAGGTCTATTTAGATCACATCTACATTATTAATTGTTATGAATAAATTATAACTTGGATTTAGTTTTTTTTTTTTCCCACCTTTGGATGAATTCTAAGAACCATACATACTGGAAAAGGTAGTCATTCATTCAGGATTCAAATTATTCAAATTATTCAAACAAAAAACCGTTCAAAAACAGTGTTTTATAATCAGTATTAAAAAATATCATTGTGGTTGGATATGCTGGCTCATGCCTGTAATCCCAGTACTTTGGGAGGCCGAGGCGGGCAGATTACGAGGTCAGGAGTTCAAGACCAGCTTGACCATCATGGTGAAACCCTGTCTCTATTAAAAATACAAAAATTAGCCGAGTCTGGTGGCACACGCCTATAATCCTAGCTACTCGGAAGACTGAGACAGGAGAATCACTTGAACCCGGGAGGCAGAGGTTGCAGGAGCCGAGATTGCGCCATTGCACTCCAGCCTGGGCAACAGAGTGAGACTCAGTCTCAAAAAAAAAAGTATCATTGTAAGAACAAAGGAGTTATCTGCTAGAGTGTAGACACACATGTGACAGCCAAAGAGGTCTTGTGACCCTACTGAAGTGATCCGGACAGGATTGTGCAAATCATAAATTGGAACAATGTCTACAGGATCAAAGTATTATCTTACAAATGATATTTTACATTCTGTTCTCTATATAAAGAATGTATAGTGTACTATGTACATTGTAAAGAAAAACCAAGAAATTGGACTTAGAAGATATTGGGCCTGTATCAATCAGAGTTCAACGAAAAAGACCTCTGGTATTCATCAAAAGTCATGCTCTGCTGTGGAATACAGATCTGTCAAGAGTATCTGGGCCAGGCCTGGTGGCTCACACCTGTAATCCCAGCACTTTGGGAGGCTGAGGTAGGCGGATCTCTTGAGCCCAGGAGTCCAAGACCAGCCTGGGCAACACAGTGAAACCCTGTCTCTACTAAAAATACAAAAAATTAGCTGAGTGTGGTGGTGTGCACCTGTAGTCCCAGCCATTTGGGAGGCTGAAGTGGGAGGACTGCTTGAGCCTGGGAGTTTGAGGCTGCAGTGAACCGAGATCTCGCCACTCTACGCCAGCCTGGGCAACTGGAGTGAGAGATCCTGTCTCAAAACAAAAAGCAGAAAACAGAAAAACAGAGTATCTGAACTTTCACCAGAATTATGGTTTTGGGCAATCTGAAATATATGACTGAGGGCTGGGCACAGTGGCTGAAATGCAGTGGCAGCACTTTGGGAGTCCGAGGTGGATGGATCACCTGGGGTTAGGAGTTTGAGACCAGCCTGGCCAATATGACCAACATGGTGAAACCCCGTTTCTACTAAAAATCCAAAAATTAACCAGGTGTGGTGGTATGCACCTATAATCCCAGCTACTCGAGGGCCTGAGGCAGGAGAACCGCTTGAACCCGGGAGGTGGAGGTTGCGGTGAGTGGAGCTTGTGCCACCTCACTCCAGCCTGTGCGGCAGAGTAAGACTCTGTCAAAAATAATCATAATAAATAAATAAATAAATAAATAAATAAAATAGAATGTATGAGAGAGGGTGGGTACAAGTGCTCATGCCTGTAATCATAGCACTTTGGAAGGCTGAGGCAGGAGGATTGCTTGAAGCCAGGAGTTTGGAACCAGCCCGGTCAACACAGCAAGACTCCATCTCTACCAAAAAACAATGATATAACAGAGTCACCAAAAGATTATTCAGTTTGGATTCAAAAGAGCATCTTTAAAAAGAGTGTATGATCCCAGTAACAGAGATCTCAACAAAGTGGCATAACCATCATTCAGTCACCATGGGCTTTCAGGGGTTCCTTTCCAGGGTCCCATGATCACATGCTATTTCTTTTTCTTTTTTTTTTTGAGACAGAGTCTCGCTCTGTCACCCAGGCTGGAGTACAGTGGTGTGGTCTCGGCCCACTGCAAGCTCCGCCTCCTGGGTTCATGCCATTCTCTTGCCTCAGCCTCCTGAGTAGCTGGGACTACAGGCGCCCGCC
>NW_012105131.1:698594-701827 GCF_000951045.1 Mandrillus leucophaeus
CCTGCCTTGGCCTCCCAAAGTGCTGGAATTACAGGTATGAGCCACCGTGCCTATCCTGATTCTAATCTTTAAAGGAGGATTTTCTGGCCGTGTGCATGGTTTACGCCTGTAATCTCAGCACCTTGGGGGCTGAGGGAGGCGAATCACTTGAGGTCAGGAATTTGAGACCAGCCAGACCAACATGGTGAAACCCTGTCTCTACTAAAAATCCAAAAATTAGCCGGGCGTGGTGGTGTACACCTGTAATCCCAGCTACTTGGGAGGCTGAGGCAGGAGAATTGCTTGAACCCAGGAGGTGCAGTGAGCCAAGATCGCACCACTGCACTCCAACCTGGGTGAGATCTCGTCCCCTCGCAAAAAAAATCAATAAATGAAATAAAAGAGGATTTCCTACGACATCAGTTTTAGACACAAATCAACTATTATTTTTCGTCTGTCGCTCAATCCCCAAAACAGTAATGTGATCCTACATTTGAAAAAAAACCTGGGCCTGGTGCAGTGCCTCACGCCTGTAATCTCAGCACTTTGGAGGCCATGGCAGGAGGCTCATTTGAGCCCAGGAAGTCAAGACCAGCCTAGGCAACATAGTGAGACCCGTGTCTACAAAAAACGAAATTAGCTGAGTGTGATGGCACATACATGTTGTCCCAGGCATTCAGGAAGCTAAGGCGGGAGAATGGCTTGAGTCTGGAGTTGGAAGCTGCAGTGAGCTGTGATCAGGCCATTGCACTCCAGCCTGGGTGACACAGTGAGACCCTGTCTCAAAACTAGGGAAAAAAAAAAAAGTAAAACAAAACCCTACCTTTGCAGAGAGATGGCATCTAAAGTGATTTATAACAATGGTCACAATTAATGTAGCATCTATACCACTAAGATGAAGGAGAAATTGGTCAATGAATAGTGACAAGTGTTCCAACGAGCTGCGAAAGTGGTGAGCCAGACCTTAATGAAGAGAGAACATGCAAGATATTTTATGACTGTAACACATGAATTTGAGGGTTACAAGCCTTGATGGCAAAATGCTCAGAAAAACGCTTTGTCTGCATACACATTGCCTCAACAGAGACAGCTTTCTGACTAGAGGTAATTCAAAACCAGCTAATGTTGACCTAACCGTTTTAGGAATTGCTTCAGTCTCAAAGAAGTTGGAGTTGTTTATGAAGAGGCAGCAAAATTCCACTGTGGGCCCCGCGCAGTGCTCATGCCTGTAATCTCAGCACTTTGGGAGGGTGAGGCAGGCAGATCACTTGAGGTCAGGAGTTCGAGAACAGTCTGGGCAATATGGTGAAACCCGTCTCCACTAAAAATACAAAAATTAGCTGGGCGTGGTAGTGCACGCCTGTAATCCCAGCTACTCGGGAGGCTGAGGCAGGAGAATGGCTTGAACCCGTGAGGTAGAGGTTGCTGTGAAGATCGCACCACTGCACTCCAGCGTGGGCGAGGGAGCGAGGCTCGGTCTCAAAAAAAGAATTCCACTGTGAACCACTAAACAAATTCACAGAAGAAAGGGACTATCTTCCAAACGTTTTCACATGATAAGGATCATCTTGGCTAAATACACTTCTGCCTTACTACCTCACTTTGTAACACCCTCCCGAATTCTACTCCATGACTCCACTATACCCAGGAAATCCTTTCCCTGACCCCTCCAGGTGGAGAAACCACTCTCAACAAAACATACTCACCGAAGTCCACAGCAGCTGAAATCTGCGTCTCATAGGCTGGCTGTTCTTACTAGAGTTACAGGCTTCTCAAGAGTTAAATTTGTTCCTAAATATATGTCAGTGGCACGTGGTATTGGGAATAGAGAATTTAATTAAATATTCCTAAATGTCAATGAAATACAAGTGCAAAAAGAAAGTTGCTCTTGGGCAAACTTAATGAATGGCTTTCGAGACAATCGACAAAGGAGAGTCACAATCTTTTTAGGCAAGGACCGAAGGGATCCTAGACATTGTCAGGGAAATCGCAAAAATTCAGGCTGTCTGCTTCTCCGGTGAGCTTTACGCTCTCCATGTATTTTTTAAAAAATCCAACACGAAAATTCTAGAGGAGGCTTTATTGGGTGCGGTCTGTGCAAGAGAGACGATGGGGAATGCCAATCGGAGAACCCAGATTCAAAGGAAAGGTTTTTTGGACCCACATCAAAAGACTGGCTGCTCGGAAAGTTTTCTCGCTAGCGACAAAGACTTGGAGGCTGGAAAAAGCGTCGTGGTCGCCACCTACCGAGAAGCGGCGGGTCGGGGGAGGATGACTGTCGTGGCCCGAATCCCCAGTGGGTGGTACTGGGTGGGGGGATCAGAAAAACCACTGAATCTCGTGCTTTACATAAACATCTAAAAATCGTCGGCCTCGGGGTTGTAAAGTTTTGGAGTTTAACTTAGGTGAACCGTAGTGTCTCACCATTTTCAAAACCCACCGGCTAATGCAAGTTGAGAAGCAAAAAATAATGGTAGGGGGAGGAGTTTGAGTTAAATCGCATCGCGGTTGACAGAACAAAACAGGAGCTACGAGTCAGGATTTCTGCTCCCACTCCCTTGCAAGTTTCCTTCCAAATCCTGAGGGAGAACAGAGGCGGAGGGTCTGGGGGAGGAATTAAAACACAAGGTCTCCTCCCCTCTCGCCTGTCCAAACTTGGGGGCAACGGTTTCTTTGGAGGACAGCTTGGAAAACACTAGAGAGGAGTTCTTTGTGTCCCGGAGGGTGGTGCAGGGCGGGAGGACACCCCTTGGCAGAGCACGGAGGGCGACGGGCCGGCCCGGGGCTCCCCGGCTTTTGCAGCGTCCCGGTCTGGCAATTTGCAAGGAATGTGGGGTGCAAGAGCAAGTGGGGGACTTGGACGGCGGCTGGTGCGCGGTGGGGACGAGGCCGGAGCCACCACCCGTCCAGATTTCCGTTTCTGCACCCCGGCTCCCCTCCCCCACCCGGGCGGCCGCGCAGGCCCCAGGTGCAGCCATGTTCTCGCTCCCACCACCCTCGCCTCCATTGACAGCCCTTGCTGGAGAGGGCCGGGCGCCGCGCTTGCCTCGTCCTCGGGTTCGGGGCTCGCCGGAGCGGTGCTTCCTGGGAGTTGTAGTCCCCTGTCCCTGCTGCCGCGTTGATGGGGAACGCATCCGAAACTACAACTCCCGCTGGGCGGCGCTGCGGGTGCGCACGCGCAACGCGCCTTCGAGGAACAAAAAAAAAGAAAAGAAAAAAAGAAAAAAAAAAGGAGGAGGAGGAGGAGGGTGAGA
>NW_012105131.1:702717-712101 GCF_000951045.1 Mandrillus leucophaeus
CCCAGGTGGAGCCCGCAGTGGGCTTTGTCCCGGGCCGGCTCGGCGCGCCTGCCCCGCGGGGCCTGTTCTTTGGGGGAAATAAACACAATGACCGGAAGGAAAACCTCAGCCTTAGGCCATGAAAATTAAGCCGTCTGGGTTCGGCCAGCACCCAGACGACGGGAGTGCAGAGGAAGAAGGAAAATGAAATGGAAAAAGCTGTCTTCTTGCCGCTCCCTGGCTCCTCCACTTTTTCTTAATCCAACTTTTGCCTTTTCGTGTAGCGAATTTTGCCCTCCCTAGGTTATGGATTTGCACTGATTTGCGGCTGGGGATGTTCAGAGGTGGGGTGCTGTTGGAGTAGTGTCCACTCTTGCGGATGCGCAGCTCTTGCCGACTACTGACCTCCTCCTTTTTAAAAAAAAAAAAAAAAAAATTAAATTATTTGTGGAGACGCGTTCTCACTATGTTGCCCAGGCTGGTCCTGAACCCCTAGGCTCAAGCGATCCTCCCACCTTGGCCTCCCAAAGTGCTAGGATTACAGGTGTGAGCCATCGCGTTCGGCTTAGTTTTCTTTTTTTTTTTAGAAACAGGGTCTCTCTGTGTTGCCGCGGCTGAAGTGCGCAGTGGCACAATCATAGCTCATTGCAGCCTTCAACACCTGAGCTCCAGCGATCCTCCTGCCTCAGCCTCCCCAGTGGCTGGGACTACAGGCACATGCCATCATGTCCGGCTGATTTTTATTTTCTATTTTTTTATTTTTATTTTTTGAGATGGAGTCTTGCTCTGTGGCCCAGACTGAAGTGCAGTGGCATGATCTTGGCTCATTGCAACCTCTGCCTCCCCGGTTCAAGCCATTCTCCTGCCTCAGCCTCCTAAGTAGCTGGGATTACAGGCGTGCGCCGTCACGCCGGGATAATTTTTGTATTTTTAGTAGAGATGGGAGTTTCACCATGTTGGCCAGGCTGGGTTCAAACTCCTGAGCTCAAAGCAGTCGCCCCCCTCGGCCTGCCACCAAAGAACTGGGATTACAGGCGTGAGCCACCGCCCTGGGTCACGGCTGGCTAATTTTTAATATTTCTTTAGAGATGGGATCTTCTTGTGTTGCCTAGGCTGGTTGGGAACTCCTGGCTTCTGGTGATCCTCCCACTTAGGCCTCCCAAAGTGGTGGGAGTACAGGCTTGAGCCACCACGCTGGGCCTTATCTCTTTTAAATTCAACTTTGCCGCAGACTATGGCTTGATCAGCCAACAGTGCAGAGGAGAAGTCTCCAGTCCTTCAGGGAACAAAAGGGGAAGTTAGTTTGCAAATGAGAATGTGCAGGTAGAGTGTCCTGCGGAGGCGGGGTCTTCTCCCCAGGCTGAGGCCTATGGTGTGGGATGACCGATTTTATTTCCTGCTACAGGATTTTTCGGGGCTGCTGCCTTGGCTTTCGTTTCTCCTGCTTCTTGGGATCTTGGCCTTTTGGCTGGGATGACGTTTTTCAGGCTATGGAAATCAATCTTGCTCATATGCAGCCGCTTCCTTAAGGTCTTTTCTCTCTCTCTCTCTCTTTTGTTTTTTTGTTGTTGTTAGAGTTTCGCTCTGTCCCCCAGTCTGGAGTGCAGTGGTGCGATCTTGGCTCACTGCAACCTCCGCCTCCCGGGTTCAAGCGATTTTCCTGCCTCAGCCTCCTGAGTAGCTGGGATTACAGGGACCTGCCAAGACACCCGGCTGATTTTTGTATTTTTAATAGAGACGGGGTTTTGCCATGTTTGCCAGGCTGGTCTTGAACTCCTGACCTCAGGTGATCCGCCTGCCTTGGCCTCGGAAAGTGCTGGGATTACAGGCGTGAGCCACTGCTCGCGTCCTGAGGTCTTATATTATATGGTCAGAGTTTGTTTCTTATTAATCTCCCAATCAACCTGTGTGTCCTTCCTCGCAGGGCACCTTTATTTTCTCTTTTCTTTTTTTTTGAAACGGAGTTTCACTCTCGTTGCCCAGGCTGGAGTGCAATGGCGCGATCTCGGCTCACTGCAACCTCCGCCTCCTGGGTTCAAGCGATTCTCCTGCCTCAGACTCCTGAGTAGCTGGGTACAGGCGCGCTCCACTACGCCCGGCTAAGGGCAGTTTTATTTTCCTCTGCATCTGGCCTAGTCACTGGGTGTTGAGCTCATAGGGGCAGGGACAAGCCTTTTCCTCCTTTGTGTTTCTCCCTCCACTTCCCCTTCCAGTTTGGCCTCGTCCTAGTGCCTTGCCTGGGGTAACAATGCTGCTTACATTTGAATGTCTTCCTTGCCCCCCATGGCTCTTGAGCACTTTCGATGTACAGTATTTTTCTTATTTAATCCTTGTGACAAGTCTGTAATTCTATTCTATAGAGCGGAACAAGTCTAGAGAAGTTGGAGAGTTCTGTACTCTTGCTTACCTAGCACACGAACCTGGCCGGTGTGACTCAACCCTTAAGCCGAGGTTCTGAAACCGCCGCGCCTGGGCGTTCCCAGGAGCGCTGGCATGTGCAGACTCTGCTGGCTGGGTCCTACTTCCCAGGCTGATTCTGCACGTCTGGGGAGTTGCCCGAGAATTTGCATTTTGATTAGCTCCCCGGGTGGTGGTGATGGTGGCTGCTCCCCGGACAGCCCTTTGAGAACCATTCACAATGGTGCAAAATGAAGGGAGGGAAATTTATCGGAGATGTTTGCTTTTCCTTACTTTAAAATTAGATCTTGGCCGGGTGCGGTGGCTCACACCTGTAATCCGAGCACTTTGGGAGGCCGAGGTGGGTGGAACACCTGAAGTTAGGAGTTCGAGACCAGCCTGGCCAACGTGGCCTAACCCCATCTCTACTAAAAATAGAAAAAGTAGCCGGGTGTGGTGGCTTGCGTCTGTAGTTTCAGCTACTTGGGGAGGCTGAGGCAGGGGAATCTCTTGAACTCGGGAGGCAGAGGTTGCAGTGAGATAAGATCTCACCACTACACTCCAGCCTGGGTGACAGAGCGAGACTGTCTCAAAAAAATAAAAATAAAAATAGAAAATAAAAATAAAATTAGATCTTAAAGAATCAAAAATAATTCGGACGACTGACCGTAGATTGCTCAGAAAACTGGCTGAGAGTTGAGAATTCCTGTTAGCCATGATTAGAAGTTAAAAGTTTCGTAAATCTCCGGTTTAAAAAGGGGTCATGGTTTAAGTGCGGAATAAAATGGGAAATCTATGGAAGTTTGACTTTTTCCCCACTCTGATTTATTTATTAATTTAGTCGCAGCACGGGCGTTTGTTACATTATCTTCTTCAGATGCCCAAAGTCTGCCACACCCACCACACAGAAGGTTTGAGTGATAGGACCACAGCTTGTAGTTTTGGTCCTTGGAGGTATGGGGGTTGGGGAGCATTGTGTGCTGACGCTCCTCTGCCACATGCCCCTCCAACAATTCAGCTTACTCAAATATGACTACAGAGACTGGCATTTAAATGTAGGCTTTGGGAGTTCTTTTTGCCGGATGGGGTTGAGGGCAATTCTTACTGAGAAAGATTTTTAGGTTTTTTCTTTCTTTCTTTCTTTTTTTTTTTGATGGAGTTTACCTCTGTTGCCCAGGCTGGAGTGCAATGGCACAATCTCGGCTTGCTGCAACCTAACCCACCCCTGCCCGGGTTCGAGTGATTCTCCTGCCTCAGGCTCCCGAGTAGCTGGGATTACAGGCATGCGCCACCACGCCCGGCTAATTTTGTATTTTTAGTAGAGACGAGATTTCTCTGTGTTGATCAGGCTGGTCTCGAACTCCTGACCTCAGGTGATCCACCTGCCTTGGCCTCCCAAAGTGCTGGGATTACAGGCGTGAGCCACCGCTCCTGGCCGGTGGTTTTTTTTTTTTTTTTGAGATACAATCTCACTCTATCGCCTAGGATGGAGTGTAGGGGTGCAATCTTGGCTCACTGCAACCTCTACCTCCTGAGTTCAAGTGATTCTCCTGACTCAGCCTCCTGAGTAGCTGGGATTACAGGCATGCGCCACCACGCCTGGCTAATCTTTTGTATTTTTAGTAGACATAGGGTTTCATAACGCTGGCCAGGCTGGTCTCGAACTCCTGACCTCGTGATCCACCCGCCTCAGCCTCCCAAAGTGCTGTGGGGTTACTGGCTTGAGCCACCGCGCCTGGTGATTTTTAGGTTCTTAAAATTATAATGTATTTCTTTCTGGGGAAAATAACCACAGATTAGGTGGGAGGAATGGTTTTAGTTTACAGTTAATGACCCCCCTCCTTTCCCCAGCCTACACCCTTAGGCGAGCACACTCCTTAGGGGACCCCAACTTCCATGGCCACTGACTGTCCTGCTATATTCTAGCATGTTCGATGACCCATAGGTGGACAGGTTATTATTATCTAAAGGAGCTGAACACTGAACAATTACTAAACACTTAACCTTTTCTGTTATTACTGGTTACCAGCTATTTGCATTGCATTTCACCTAATTCATTTCTACCATTGTTTCATTCTTTATTGAGGACATGAATGTTTTATATAAACATGAGTTTTTGCAGTATGCTTCATAACTGGGGTGGTATAATTAACATGAAATTGTCTTACCACTGGCTTAAATAGATGGATGTCAAATCGTTTTTATGTCAGTCTAAGGGAAAGTATGTATGTATGTATGTATTTATTTATTTGAGACGGAGTCTTACTCTGTGGCCCAGGCTGGAGTGCAGTGGCGCCATCTCAGCTCTCTGCAACCTCGGAGTCCTGGGCGCAAGTGATTCTTGTGCCACAGCCTCGCGCATAGCTGGGATTACAGGCATGTGCCACCATGCCCAGCTAATTTTTTTGTATTTTTTTGTAGAGATGGGGTTTCACCATGTTGGCCAGGCTGGTCTCCAACTCCTGACCTCAAGTGATCCACCCGCCTCGGCCTCCCAAAGTGCTGAGATTACAGGCATGAGCCACTGCACCCAGTTCATTTACTGAGTGAAGCTTATGCATTGTTATAATTGAAGGAAAATAGAAAATACACCTAATCAGTTGCTTATTCTAATTGTAAAGTTGAGATACCTGGGAAACAGTAGGCTTAAACTGGCAGCATAGCTCTATGAAGACTCATACTCATTTAACTAAAGTGTATTGGGGCTACCTACCTGGGGAAGCGAAACGCCTTAGTGTCTTAGAGGATGTGTTTTTTTTAAATTGTATTGTATTTTATTATTATTATTATTATTATTTAGACAGAGTCTTGCTCTTGTCACCCAGGCTGGAGTGCAGTGGCGCGATCTGGGCTCACTGCAACCTCCGCCTCCTGGGTTCAAGCGATTCTCCTGCCTCAGTCTCCTAAGTAGCTGGGTCTACAGGCACCCATCACCACACCCGGCTAACTTTTGTTTTTAGTAGAGACGGAGTTTCACCATGTTGGCCAGGTTGATCTCAAACTCCTGACCTCAGGTGATCTGCCCGCCTTCGCCTCCCAAAGTGCTGAGATTACAGGCATGAGCCATGGCGCCCAACCGAGGATGTGTGTATCCTGTAAAAATTGTGTGGCTACGTCATCGGAAGAGGTGAAGGTATTTATTGTCTGGATAATTCTTCATTCTCCATTCTTCCCCTGTCGCCCTTTACTGTTGTCCTTTTGTTCTGGAACTTTCCCTGCCGTCTTCCTGTTTGTTTTCTCCTCTTCCTTTTTTTTTCCTTGTAAAATTCTTGTTTTGGTATTCCATGCCTGTTTCTGGCAGTACTCATTTGCTTTTTACCACTTTGGCCTACTGAGAATGTAAGAGAAAGTTCAATATTGCCAGGAACTGTCAGAGTTGTTGGAGGATTGACTCATTCTTCTTTGGTTGTAACTTGAGTAAAAACTCTATAGGATTTTTTTTTTTTTTGAGAAGGAGTCTTCCTCTGTTGCACAGGCTAAAGTGCAGTGGCGCGATCTCGGCTCACTGCAGTCCCCACTTCCCAGGTTCAAGTGATTCTCCTGCCTCAGTCTCCTGAGTAGCTGGGATTACAGACATGTGCCACCACACCCGGCTAATTTTTGTGTTTTTAGTAGATGGGGTTTCACCACGTTGGCCAGGCTGGTCTCAAACTGCTGACCTCAAGTGATCCACCTACCTCAGCCTCCCAAAGTGCTGGGATTACAGGCGTGAGCCACTGCGCCTGGCCAACACTCTGTGTAGGATTTTTAAAGAACTAATATACTTAAAATGTATATCATGAGAGGGAAGACAAACTTACAAATTGGGGAGAGGGTTTATAGCTATAACTAGCAACACAAGTTTGAAGTCTGACTGCCTGGATTCCAATCCTGGCCCTTGCCATTTCCTGGCTGTGCGACCTTGGGCATTTCACTTCATCTTTGTGTGTTTCCCTGTTTTTTTGTTTTTAGACAGAGTTTTGCTCTTGTTGCTCAGGCTGGAGTGTAGTGGCGTGATCTTGGCTCACCGCAACCTCCGCTTCCCGGGTTCAAGTGATTTTCCTGCCTCAGCCTCCTAAGTAACTGGGATTACAAGCGCTGCCACCACACGCCCGGCTTATTTTGCGTTTTTAGTAGAGACAGGGTTTCACCATGTTGGCCAGGCTGGTCTCCCAACTCCTGACCTGAAGTGATCTGCCCACCTCAGCCTCTCAAATGCTGGGATTACAGGCCTAAGCTACCGCGCCTGGCCCCTATTTTTAAAAATGGAGTTGATGATAATAGAATATGTTTCACTTCTAAGAGCTGTTGTGAGGATAGAGTTTAAGTGCTTAGGTTGCTGTCTGGCATGTAGTAGACACTCAAGAAATAGTAGTCATAAAGATACTATTGTAAAGACTTTTAGGAAATTGAGGAAGTGAAAATTTTACTAGTAATATTGATTACAATGTTAATCTCCAAGAACTCTGGAGAATATGAATTGCAAGGGCAAGGACTTGTTCCTCTGTGGGATTTTTCCCCTGTGACTGTTACATTGTTTTTGTTTTGTTTTGTTGAGATAGAGTCTCGCTCTCTCACCCAGGCTAGAGTGCTCGTTGCAGTCTCCACCTCTGCCTCGCTGGTTCAAGCGATTCTCCTGTTTTAGGTTCCTAAATAGCTGGGACTACAGGCGTGCACCACCATGCCCAGCAAATTTTTGTATTTTTTAGTAGAGAAGGGGTTTTACTATATGTTGGCCAGGCTGGTCTGGAACTCCTGACCTCGGGTGATCTACCTGCCTCAGCCTCCCAAAATGCTGGGATTACAGGCGTTAGCCACCACGCCTGGCCAGAGCTTGACAGTTTGATTAATGAAACCTGAGAATGTATGCTTTCTATGTATGGTTCATTATAATTTGTTATATCTAGATATTTAGCTCTTACTGTTGACTATAACACATACATGACGTGAGCAGAATTTTATCGAGATTGAGTTTTCAGACGGTAATTGGTTTCAAGAAAATAAATAAGGTATTGGAAGTGAACTAAAATTAGTAACTGGCTTTGGCATTAGACTTTATTGCACTTAAATTACATGATCTCATCTGTGAAATAATTTGACGGAGGATGATGGCATGTATTATATCCATATGAGGAAAGGGCAGACAAATAGACCCTGCAAGATTCAATAGTTTCACTCCTTCCTCCTGTTCATTTTCTTTCTTCTTTTTTCTCCATGGTAAGCATTAAAAAAAATGTTTGTTTGGCCGGGTGTGGTGGCTCACTCCTGAACTCCCAGCACTTTGGGAGGCCATGAATCACTTGAGGTCGGGAGTTCCAGACCAGCCTAGCCAACATGGTGAAACCCGTCTCTACTAAAAATACAAAAAATTAGCCGGGCATGGTGGCGCGCACCTGTAATTCCAGCACTTTGGGAGGCTGAGGCAGGTGGATCACGAGATCAGGAGTTGGAGACCAGCCTGGCCAACATGGTGAAACCCTGTCTCTACTAAAAATACAACAATAAAAAAATTAGCCGGGTGTGGTGGCACACGCCTATAATCCCAGCTACTTGGGAGGCTGAGGCAGGAGAATCACTTGTACCGAGGAGGTTGAGGTTTCAGTGAGCCAAGATCACGCCATTCCCCTCCAGCCTGGGCGATAGAAAAAGACTATGTCTTGAGGAAAACAAACAAACAAAAAAACATGCCTCTACTAAAAATACAAACATTAGCTGGGAGTGGTGACAGGTGCATGTAATCCTAGCTGCTTGGGAGGCTGAGGCATGAGAAGCACTTGAACCCGCAAGGCAGAAGTTGCAGTGTACTGAGATCTTGCCACTGCTCTCCAGCCTGGGTGACAGAGCACAACTCCATCTTAAAAAAAAGAAAGAAAGAAAGAAAGAAAATCTTGTAAGATGAATTTGTTCCTTTATGAAGAATAAATTTGTGGCTGCCATTTACACCGTGAATGCCTTTCTTTAGAGTGGTTCCTTATAGTGTTTTTGTGTTTTGTTAAATTGTGGTAATATATACTTAACACAAAAATCACCATTTTAACCTTTTTTTTGGGGGGAGGAGGGATGGGATGTCACTTTGTTGCCCAGGCTGGAGTGCAGTGGTATGGTTTTGACTCACTGTAACCTCCGTGTCCTAGGGTCAAGACATCCTCCCACCTCAGCCTCCCGAGTAGCTGCGACTACAGGTGAACACCACCACGTCTGGCTAGATTTTTTATTTTTTGTAGAGATGGGGGTCTCACTGTGTTGCCCAGGCTGGTCTCGAACTCCTGAGCTCATACCATTTGCTTCCCAAAGTGCTGGGATTAGAGACATGAGCCACCTTACCCAGCCTGATTTTACCAATTTTTTTTTTTTTTTTTTTTTTGAGATGGATTCTCGCTTTGTCACCAGGCTGGAGTGCAGTGGCACAATCTCGGCTCATTGCAACCTCCGTCTCCCGGGTTCAAGCGATTCTTCTGCCTCAGCCTCCCGAGTAGCTGGGACTACAGGCACACGCCACCACGCCCAGCTAATTTTTGTATTTTCAGTAGAGACGGGGTTTCACCATGTAGGCCAGGATAGACTCAATCTCCTGACCTCGTGATCCACCTGCCTTGACCTCCCAAAGTGCTATGATGACAGGCGTGAGCCACCGCACCCAGCCTTAACCATTTTTAAGTGTATGTATATAGTTCAGTGGTCCCAAACTTTTTCTTTTTCTTTCTTTCTTTTTTTTTTTTGAGGCAGAACCTTGCTCTGTTGCCCAGGCTGGAATGCAGAATATTATCAGGTTCATCTGTGTGTTAGAATTTCCTTCTTATTTAATCCTTTTGGTGGTTTTTGGGGTTTTTGTTTTGTGGCATGGCACAGCACATTGTGTGTGTGTGTGTGTGTGTGTGTAAGAAGTATACATAATTGGCCGGGCGCGGTGGCTCAAGCCTGTAATCCCAGCACTTTGGGAGACCGAGATGGGCGGATCACGAGGTCAGGAGATCGAGACCATCCTGGCTAACACGGTGAAACCCCGTCTCTACTAAGAAATACAAAAAA